>NC_054401.1:3479138-3793424 GCF_017976425.1 Toxotes jaculatrix | reverse complement strand
ACGTTCCCTTTCGTCTGCCATCAAGGTGACACTTCAACAACACAAAGAAATTCTTTTGGATTTGAATCAATCAGTTTTTACAGCGTGTGTCTATTTGTTTTGAAAGTCCATGTTTATTGTGCTTCTCAGCGTCAAAACTGAAGACCGTGGTGAGGATGAAGACTGAGACTGATGCTGACATGACCGATCCAGCTATTCACGCCCAGGTCCTCCAGAAGGTAACATTCCCTTTCCCTCTTTTTTTTGGGGATGTGACAGAGGATAAAGTACATGACCAGGAACCGCTGAGTCTACACCTAAAGAGAAGTCACTGTACTGAATACACCTGATATTTTATTCCTCCTCAGCTGGGTGCACTGCTAACAGCTCAGGGATGGACTGACTTCACACTGCAGTGGAAGATTCTGCCCAGAAAACAGGACAAAAACTGACAGAAGGAACTTGGATTAAATCTCTGATGCTGCACTTATATGATTTTCTTCTATATATTTGCTGTGTGGTTCATGGTTTGAGGTGTAACTATGTATATTGTGAGCAATAATGTCGGAAAAGTCCTAATGCACAGGAATGCAAGGCTTAGATGATAAGTCAGTTGTATCAACACTTTAGATTTTTGCAGTTTGAATGGCTGCCATCTTTTAAATTACAGCATTTTTTTAAATAGATTTATTCTACCTCTACAACATACGTTTCTCTAAGTTTCCTGAGGGAAAACAAAGGAAATATCAACGAGCACAACCACTTTTTTGGCATCAGCAGTTAAGTTTCAGTCGCTACCTTCTGCAGTGCTGTGTCTGTGCTAAGGACGGCCCAATAACCAGGACTTCTTTAGTTTACTGCTGTTGTTCACCTTATCATATAATAATAGTTTTACACAAGCCAATGTGTTAATTCATTAATGTGGCTGAAAAAAGTCCCCAACAAATATTTAGTCCTGTATGAGTCACTTTAGCTAAAATCTACAGTGTCCTTGCAAAACAGTGTACATACAATATATTCATTATCTGTTTTTAAAGATTTGTGTTTGGAAAATAATAATAAATACTATAAACAGAATGACCAAAGTGACCATATGCACTGTTTGGGCAGTATGGGAAAAAGAAGAAAGGCTGCACATATTGCACCAAAAGTAGTCCATCAATTGAAGATCAGTCTGCAACCAATTGGATCATCACATGTAAAACATTTGCTGTTTCCAGATTCCAGATGTGACCATTTGCCGCTTTTCTCTGTTCAACATCACTGTAAACTGAATGTCTCTAAGTTTTGTGGTCTGTTGGTCAGACAGAGACATATGGACGTGTCACCTTCAACATAACCTTCACTTAAGTCATGCTTTGCATATGAAAATAACAGCAAGAGCACTCTACTCTGCATATATGTAGGAATTAGCAGACATCTGTGTTTTTGGCGTCTTACCTGCGAAGAATTCAGATCTCAACCGTCAGTAGCCGGATTTAAAAGTTGTGAGTATGTCTTTATATTTCTAGGAACTAGCAAGACGGTTCAAATACCACTGCAAGTTTACAGTACTGTAAACAAGGCAAGAAAATCCTGAAAGTGCTGATCCAGGATTTGACTATGCTGTCTTCTGTCAGGTGGCGAGAAACTGCTCCAAGTTACTTTTAAACTTTGGTCATGTTTTTAATCCCATTTGCAGGAAACTAGTCGAAATCTTAAGTTTTCAAATATTTTCCATCAAAATATCTTTCTTTAAAAAGCCTGTGATTTGTAGCTATTTATAGCTATAGCTACTATACATATTAAACTTAATATAGATATTTATTATAGATATTCTTTAGGCTATGTTAAACTTAATGATGTTTAATCCGTGATCATGTAGATCATTGACCAACAGTCCATACACAGCTGAGGCTTTGTCTCTGTCTGAAGAGTGTTGTTTAACATTCATTTGAGTGTGTATGATCACCTGTTTGTGATCATAGCTGTGCCCGTTTCTTTAAAAGGTTCGAAGTTAAAGGTCCAAACTACGCACTGAAACACAGCGACTGAAAAAACAAACAGGTTGCACCCAAACCTCCAAATGTCTTTTGACTTGCAAATCACCAAACCTTGATTATTATCAGACTGTTAACTGCACAGAAGTCTCAACACTTATTTAATATCTTCTAAACTTAAGCTAAACTTTTTTTTAAAAGACATTTTCCTGTACTGTCTGAGCCAACACGTTTGTGACACATACGTATTATGTATACGTGTGTGAGAACGTGATCTCAGACTTGTTTTCCTTCTTGTTTACAGACGAGTCATAAATGGCTGCTAATGTGACTCTGACTCTCCTCTTTTTCGGTAAGATCAGAAGTGTTAATATTTTTACAGATAACATTTTATTCTTTTTTTTTCTCTGCCATAATTTGTGATCTATCAGCCAAGGGTCTATCAGGTGTGTCCCAGGCAAACCAAATTGTCTGAGATTTTTGACTCATATCTCTACGGGCCTCTCAAAATTTTCAGATGTTGTAAAAACACATAAACTCTTTAAGAACGCAAATGAGTGCATACTTCCATGTACACAGAGGATGTCAGTTGAATAGACTGTCCTCAACTGGGGCCCAGGACACATTTACATTCACAGTCCTAAAACAATGTGGCCTTATGTTGCCCAGACCACTTTCAAATGGTGTCTAAGTGATTGGATCTCAAATGTTTCCTCGATGTGTCTTGGGTGCATCCACACCTGTACTTAGAGTTGTTTTTATTTAGAGCTGTCCACTTGTGATGGAATCACCTGAGATGCACATTAATCCCAGGTCTGAACAGGGCTATTGTGAGCATTGAGCCTCTGTCATCAATCCCCAGGATTTTGCCTCCCCACCTCTTGCCTCCATCGTCGGTTCCACTACGTCAACTTGAAATTGACCTGGAGCGAAGCTCGACAGTACTGCAAAGAGAAATACACCGACCTGGCTTCCATCAGAAGTATGGAGGACATACGTATGTTGGAAAGACCTGCTTTGGACACCACAGATGCATGGATTGGACTAAGTGATTACCCAGCATCATGGAAGTGGCAGTGGTCAGCAACTGGTCAAATGATCGCATCTCGTTATAGCGTCTGGCTTTCTGGAGACCCTGATAATAAATACGTACAGTACTGTATCACGATGCACTCCACCGGAGGATGGAATGATGCATCCTGTGAAGATTTGTACAGTTTTGTTTGTTATACTGGTAAGAAACTATTTGTATTAATCGACTTTACTGTACCTATTGACCTTACCTGTCAGGGACAGGGAGACTGCAAGACAGACACCTGTCCATTAATGAACTTCATACAAAATGTCACAGCCACAGTGCAGGAGCTCTGTGGGTGAATCTTAGTTCTCCTAATCTCATCTGGAGCTCTGTAATGCTGCTTTGTAACTGGGTTAAGTCTGAACTGAGCCTCCTAAATACCAGAATATTACCAGTTATTCAGATTTCTGTTTCAGTTCATTTTTAGTTTGAACTACAAAATAAGTTCCCTTCATATTTCCCAAGAGCCCAAGCTGACACCTTCAGAAAGTTTATTTTGTCTGAGCAATGGTTACTGACTCCACTTCTGTCTGTTGCAGGAACAGCAGTAAACACAAAAACCTTTGTGTATGTCCCAATTGAGCTACGATGGGCTGATGCCCGAGATTACTGCAGAAAGAACTACACTGATTTGGCTGTGATTGAAAACTCTGATGAAAATACTGAAGTGTACCAAGCAAAACCAGGATCTGTTGCTGTATGGATTGGTCTGTACCGAACTCCATGGACTTGGACTGATGGCAGCAACAGCTTATTCAGAAACTGGCAAAGTGGACAACCAGATAACGCAAATGTTAACGAGTTCTGTGCGGCTGAGAACGCTCAGCATGAATGGAGTGATTTTGACTGTAATGTCCAGAAAACTTTCGTTTGCCATGAAGGTGACTGTTCACTTTTTTTTTAAAATTCTGGTTTGCAGTTTGTGTCTCTTTGGTTTGTAACGTTGTTGTGTGTTTATTGGATTGTGCAGATCCAAAAGGGATGGTGGTGAAGATGAAGTTTCAGACCAGCGCTGACATGACAGATCCAGCTATTGACTCCCAGTTCATCCAGCAGGTACAACTCTTGCTCTTCCTCTCTTTCATTCTTTGAAGTAGGAAACTTACAGAAAATTAATTGAAAATGACACGAGGCTCTGCAGAGTTTGCAATTGTAGAAAACATATTTCTTTTATTCCTCCTCAGCTGGGTGCACTGCTAAAACGTCGGGGACTGATGGACATTAAGCTGCAATGGAAGATTCAGCCCAGAAAACAGGAAAACGATCAAGAGGAACTCCCAGGAGCTCAGTGCACTTAATTTGGTTTTGTCTGCAGCCACAACATCAGCCTGCATGTTTAAAATCATCGGATGACACATTTGACAAATAATCCTTTACCTAAAATCTGCTTTTTTTTAGTGGCTCTGTCGTGTTGTTAATGCAGTTATTTGTGTATTTAATTAAGTAGGTATTCATTTCAGCTTACGCTTATATACGATGAGTTTGCATGTTTTTGGAGTCAATATAAAGCCACCTGACATTTTATTAATACTTTAAAATAAAAATAAAATAAAAATAAAGAATTTTATTAACCAAACAGAACAGAAGACATATTAACTGGCTGATTAGACCATTAAAGGCAGGTAGGGGAAAACAACATAGAAAGGAACCAAAACTCAACACAAAAAAATCCACCCCCATGCTGCTGCAGCTCATGGTCTGATCCATTTCTTGGGCCTGTGTATTTAACTGGGCTCCACCCTCATTCAACTCTTTTGGTCAGACCAGGAAGGAGGAGTGATGCAGCAGACCAGGTAACTCAAAGACAAAGGAAACATTAAGGTAAACAACTTATCTGCAGTGATTGCGGCAGAACAATGTAAAACAAATGTGTGCGCCTCATTTAGAAAACAGTGCAGCGTCTAAGTGGAGCAATAAACAAAACTTTGAATAAAGAAAGCGTGGATGGGTTTTATGTGAGTTAAAGTTAACCAATGAAGACTGTGGTAATGATGTGGGAGAGTGTGTGAAGCCATAAACTCATCTTTTTAGACTTGCATGTTGTGTGTGGTGAGACTGGATGAATGTTAACATTTTTCTGTTTCAGCCATGTGGCTGTGAATATGGCCTCCACTAAAGGGTAACTACTTTCCCTCCCAAACCACCAGCCTTTATTAAAAGATATGTTTAATCTTACATAACACGGTTTAAAAAAAAACAAAACAAAACCTTAAAGACCCTAAATGAACCACAAAAGGAACTTGCTACTTGATGAGAAGATTGATCACCTCTTGTGTCCGGTATTCATTTAACTGTGAGCCAGGCTGACTGAGAGAGGTATCGGTGGAATAAAATGAACATGAAAGTTTAAAAACAAGTCGCAGCTGACCTGATCAGTGTTAAACTTTATTTATACCCAAATGTGCCTCAGTGGAAAATTGTTTTTAATTCCCTCCACATTTATGATGCATCACATCACATTGGAGCGTCATGCTTTCCAGTGTTTTTTCTCTTTGGACATATCATTTCCATCTTCATCAGACTTGAGTGGTTGTTGACATTGTGTGGTCGGATAGATTTGAATGAATCATCTGTGGGTGATTTGGATGCACAGTTTGCAACTGATTGTGTTTTCTTTGAACAGGTTCAGGGAAAGTTTACCTGAGCAGCACAATGGGGCCGTTTCCACAATGGGTTTTGGTGAGTACCACTGAACATAGACAGAAACTTTGTTTACTAGAAAAATCCACAGGTCACCTTTGACTCATGAAATACAAAATATACTTAATCCCTCAGGTATCAGTGGACAAAGATGCAGAAAGGTCAGATCTTAGAACAGATGGATTCATTTCGTTTTTTTTCTCCTATTAAAACATATTTGCCGTCTTTGTGTTTCTTCTATGTTTTGACACTCAGTGGGAAATCCTATTTTAATTCCCACCGTATGTATGAGACAAAATGTCCGACTGAAGGTTCATTTTCCTGATGTTTTTGTAGTACTTCACACTGTACATTACTCTCTCCATCATCGTCAGACCTGGGTGGATGTTGACATTGTGTGGTCACTTGGATTTGAATGATACATTTGGGGAGCTTTGAATATGTAGATGATTTATTCATGTTAAAACTTTAGCAGGAAAAAAAAGAAAAACCTGTGCTGAACTACAAACACCTATTGGTGTACTCTTGACCTGTTGAAAATATGCCCAGATATCCACATACACATTGTGTGTGTGTGTGTTGTTTTTTCCTCACTTTTTTTCTTCAATGTGTTTAATGAACCTGTTCTACATCAAAATGACTGAGATTAACCCTGAGACATGAGCCTCTGTTGCCTTCACTCTGAACAATAAACACGTCTCATTGTATTACATGCAGAATGAAGCGAGTCAGTGAGAGTCTTTTTAAAACCTTGTAAAAACATTGTTTGGTTGGTTGGTTGTTTGTTTTGGTAGCCGTCGAAGGTGCGTCACAGTTCAGGCTCCTTCAAAGCTCATCATTCAGCTGTCGATCATTCACTGATTTGCATTATGATATAAAAACAGCCTCAAACAGAAAAGTAGGAGTCAAACACTGAAGAGCAGAGACCTTAAAGCTTGGTAAGTGGACTTTTTAGCTTCATGTGTTGGTTGGATGATAACACTGTTTTTGTAACTTTCCTTCAATTAAACTCTTTTTCTTTTTACCAGTGAAAAGTGACATGAGACAAAATAATAGAATAGAATAGAATAGAAATACTATTCTATTCTATTCTATTATTTTATATTTATTATTATTATCTATTATTTTATATTTATATATTAAATAATGAACAAAAGTCAAATGTTTTCATTTCAATCAGTTTGTCAAAAAATGAATCTGCACAGGATAAAAGATTTAAGGACTTATTTTAACATCTCTCAGCTGAGAGCCACTGAAATCACGATAGAAAAGAAGGGAAAAGGACTTCTACGTTAAGTATGTCAATTAAAAAAAATATAGAATACAGATACAGTTCACTTTTTTTCTACATGTGGTACAAAAACAGATCTTTTATATGCAACATCTTTGTTCATCTGTCAGAATTAAAGCACACAAATAAAACCACGCTGGTTTAGATCAGCTGTTCAGCTTTTCGTAATATTCGTGTCAGGATAACAAAATGTGTTGACTTGTATGAAAGTTGTCCAGAAAACTCTGCGAGTAATGAAAGTCATCAGAATGTGTTTTAAATGCTAATTCAGCTGTCACACTGGATCTTTATTTCATCCACAGTTAAACTCAGTCAGGATGGATGAGACCGTGTTTGTGATCCTCCTGCTTACAGGTCAGTTGTGGGTTTTGTGAATATCAATAAACGATATATATAATAAAATAAAAAAAATCCTGTATTATTTGTATTATAAGTTATTTAGAACCATAAAGAATATATTGGAATATGTGATCAATTTTTTAAAGAAACTGTTGAGTTTAAATATTCATTTTATGACCTGTTCATACATTAAATGAAAGATAAATACATTTAAATCCTACATCCCACCATCCGACCACTTCTCTCCTCAGGTTTCTGCGTCGCGTCCTCTTCCTTTCCAAACGTCTTCTACTTTGTCAAAGAGGGTAAAACTTGGTATGATGCCCAAAATTACTGCATCTTGAAACACACCGAATTAGCCCAAATACACAACCAGGAAAACCTGACCACGATGATGAACGCTCCAACCGGGAATTACACAGGAAAGGCCTGGATAGGACTGTATGAGAACACTTCAGAGTGGACCTGGGTGGACGGACAACCCGCCACATATTTCAGCTGGGAAGCTGGTCGGCCAGACAGTGGTAGTGCTGATGAGCTTTGTGTGCTCATGATTAAGAGTGGATCCTGGAACAACGCCAGCTGTTCAGAAGCAAAACCCTCTGTTTGTTTTGATGGTGGGTATAAGCACCACCATTTAGGAAGATTTATTAATTTTCTACATTTAGTTTACATTAGTTAGTTAGTTTCTTTGTTTCTTTGTTTCTTTGTTAGTTAGTTAGTTAGTTAGTTTTAATCCAAGAGCACAGCTAATACTTTACTTTCAATGCCCGCAAACAATGTGCTGCTATACTTGGTCTAAATGCATTTGCTCATGCTACTTTGAAAATCTACATATAATTATTTCATCCACTTCCTGTCTTCATCTCATCAGGTCACAGTTACTACCTTGTTGAGACTGAAATGACTTGGAACGACGCCAGAAGCAACTGTGAAATGGAAAATTCAACTCTGGCCAAAATCTCTGATGAAGGGACAAATTCTAAAGTCCGGACAACACTGTCCACATATACAGTGGCGTGGATTGGCCTTTCCAAAACCAGCCTTTGGTTCTGGTCAGAAACCAGAGAAAACTACACATTCACAAACTGGCAACATGGACAACCTGACAACTTGAATGGAGAAGAATGGTGTGCAGCTGTAGAGGTGAAAAATGGAACCTGGACTGATGAGCAGTGCAACGTGACCCTCCCCTTCTTCTGCTACGGAAGTAGGAATCACAGTTGTTTTACCCTTTAAAATGACTTTCAACTGAATCTTATTGTGAAAGGTTTAAAGGGGTTTAGATTTGCCTTTATTGCTCTGTCAGTTTCTGTCTTTCTCTGAAACATCTTCCTGTTGTTTGTGACCCTGTGCAGTTCCCAAAACATGGACAATGTTGGTGAAAATGAAGATCCAGTCAAGAGCAAACATGGAAGATCCGACCTGCAGCGCTGGCCTGCAGCAGCAGGTAGTGTGTGTGTGTGTGGATGTGAAAGAAAAGGTTAAACAAACTTTGGTGGAAAACAGTGTCGTCTTTCTCCTTCTTTAGTTGCATGCAGCATTTGCTAATCAGGACATGACTGATTTCAAACTGACCTGGACGAAGACGCCAGTGAAGCGGAGACAGAAGAGCAGTGACAACTGAAGGTGTGCAGACACACACATGCACACCTATAATGAATATTCCCCAAACACCTAAATACTTTTATCTTTCTGTTTAGATGCTTGTTAACCCCGACAGCGCAACTCCCCGAAAGATGCATCATGACATATAGAGAAGTTTTAATGATCAGAATTCAGTAGGTTAGTTTGTCTTCTCTTAGACCTCGACAAATAAATTGTGTTCAGTTTGTTTTTACACTAAATAAATTCAGCACAAAGCGTTTAATCTGTGTGTAAATAGGCAACTTTTCTGATTTCAGTTTTGAATTAATTTCCATTGGTAAGCAGCGTGTTTGATATAATCACTTATGGCCAACATGTAAACAGAAATATTTATTATTTTAGATTTAATGTAAATGTTCATAATTCTTTTTTCAGCATTGTCAGTAAATGTCACTCCTGTTTGAGTTTATGTCACATTGTACTATGTACTGATAACTTCACATACTTTCAGTACATATTTCTTTTAATGCTTTCTGTTTATTTAGCCCACCCTCACTGATATAAATGGGGCTGGCAAAATGATTGTATAATCTAATAAATAATATAACAATTAGAACAAATGCAATTACTTTTAGAAGTTGGACTCAACTAATTCGATTCAAACCCTGAATCAAAATCTTCTTTCTGCACCACTAAAACTGTAAATCAGATGTAAAATGGAAAGAGCCCAGTGCACGTGTTACCAGCCCAGTTTACTCATACTCACGTGGAAACACACACACACACAATTTATGTTAGGTAATGTCCAATAAGACACATTGGAGATTATCTAACCTCCGCAAGAAGCTTCACCTCTTGTGAAAGCCATCACCATCAGTTCATTTACACTGAAGAAAGAAAAATAATTTCCCTTTTTCACCAACTATGGTAAATCACTGGGTCCGACCTCTAAAGGACATCTTTTACCACTGTAATGATTTGCATAGGAAAATAGTTCTGAGCCCTGTACTTTTCTCAAAGGGGTTGTAGCTTTACCTTCACATGTCTGCATTTTGGCATGATTTACTGCGAAGAGTTCAAGTCTCAACCTTACGACAACATTCAACAGATGGATTTTAAATATGTGAGTATGCCTTTTATAGTTCCGGGGAATTAGTGAGAAGGTTTGAATCTCACTGCATTTTTACAGTGGACAAAGGCTGCAGGGCGAAGAAATGTGCTGTATTCCATTATTCTGTATTGTAACCTAATAGAGAGATACTGTAAACTATCTATCTATCTATCTATCTAGCTTCAGAATAAACATCATTGAAGTTTAAGGGAAGCTCGGCAGGGAGAAGGTGGCAGCTTCATTCTGAACTGCTATGAGTTTTAAAAATCATCCTTCAGCGCTGAAACAAAACATTAGGAATCTCAACCTTTTCTTGAACTGGCTTTGCTTTGATGATTTGTAGGTCAAAAGGTGTATACAGACATCTGACAGGAGCTTGACTGAACTTAAAAATAAAAAATGCAAGTATTTTTGTTTGTTTGTGTTTTTTGTTTGTTTGTTTGTTTGTTTGTTTGTTTTTGTTAAAAAGAAAAAAAACTATACGAAACTCTTTTTCTGGTTCCAGCTCCTCCAGTTGAGGATTTTCTACTTTTCTTACAGTTTTTAAATTTTTAGTTTTTGACATCTTGTAGACTAAACAAATAATCGATTAATCACGAAAATAATCATCACATTCGCATCGTTGTATCTCTTGTATCTATTTATTGATGAAGTTTAGTGACCTCAGATCGTTTCCAGGTTCTTCAAAGCAAAGGTTTAAATCAGCCTGAATAACTGCAAACACCTGCGTCGTCACCTGTGTGGTTACATATGTTATTTACCTATTTTCTTTTTCTTTGCAGTAAAATCAGAAATGGATTGTTATGTGACTCTGATTCTCCTCCTCTTTGGTAAGGTCAAGAGTGCCATTTACATAATTTTATGGATGAAATGAATGTTTTGGTTTTCAGTGGACACGGGTCCATGGCGAGGACTTGACACGAAATGGTCACAAATGAAAAATAAGATTTACACATCTGCACAATGATCTTTACGCAAGTTTCCTCATACAAATACCAGAAAATTTGAACACGGTAACAATTTTATTTTACAATTTTACAACCTGAGTGACGGTTTGTATTTCACGTACAGGTTTTTAACTTCAGCCTGATCATCATCTTTTTCAAAAAGTGTTCACACACATTTGTGTCAGTCTTCTGTATTTATTTACAGATTGATTACAAATGTTCGTGCACAGATCAGCTGATTTGCATGGATCAGGTTACGTTAGCGTGTGGGGTTATGAGTTCCGCACAGACCCACAGCTGCATGCTGTGTTTAAGTGCTGGTGTAAATCTGGGACATCTGGGCTTTCGGTGAATCTAAAGTTTGTCACCCCTCGATCAGAGCACAAACGTTTAACAGCTACAGACTCTATACAGAAGCCTATGAATGTACGTAGTCTAAGTGAGATACTGCTACCTGGAGCGCTTGTTCAGCCACACAACAGCTGTGTTGACGTCTATTCCTCTGTCAGAATCTGTTTCTGTAAATACGTGCAAATGATTCATTAAATACTAAATATATCTTCTCTCATCAACCCTCAGGATGCAGTCTAAACTGCTGCTCTCAGTTTCCGCCGCGTAAGTACTACTACATTAACCAGAGCTTGAACTGGACCGATGCTCAGCATTACTGCAGAGAGAAATACACTGACCTGGCGACCATAGAAAACATGGATGACATAAGCATGCTAAAACCAACTTTTTCCTTCTCATGGGGATGGATTGGACTGAGGGACGACCCAAAATCCTGGAAGAAGGTCATGAACCATGATGCCAACTCCTGGAGATGGTCAGCGACAGGTGAAACGAGTAAAACTGGTTATCAGGCCTGGCAAACAGCTGAACCTGACAATGCAGTTGGAGATGAAGACTGTGTGATAATGGCCTATGATGGGACGTGGCATGACATATCTTGTGGAAGCGAGAGCAGTTTTGTTTGTTACACTGGTAAGAAAAGATCTGAGTTTATGGATTTTATCAGCTGACTTATCCTGTCAGGTACAGGCAGATTGCACTGATGAGTTTCATAGAAAATGTCACAGCTACAGGACTGAAGCTTTGCAGGTGTTCTGTCAATTTCACATAAGTTGCTCATTGATCTATAAAATACCACAAAACTAAAAGAAAAGCCTATTATGTTTTCAAGGCCACAATGCAACTTTAGAATTATCGTTTTTTATTTTTTTTATTTTTTCAGTGGCCTGTGCAGCTCCAGCTTTAAGACAATCAAAATTTGTTGTAAACAAACGTGGCGGGCCGGCTTGAACTTTCCAAAGTAAACAAAACAACTGCAAAACATAACATTTGTGGGGCGGTGTTCACGAGAAAGGGGACAATGACAGGTCCTTTGTTAAAATATCTACCATCCAAACGTTAAAGTGAGAACTTGTGTTATTTTTGATAACACCGGCGTTTTCCTGCTTGTAAAGTGAAGTGACCTGTGCATGAAAAACACCAGAAATTTCTACTAGTAGTAGAATTAATACCATTTTCACAGTGGTGATTTTCCTTTAGCTTCACAATTAAAATCATGATTTGTGTTAATACGTGATTAGAAAAAGCCAGAATATCAAATATCACTTAATATAGATAATTGAATTAATTGACACACTGTCCTCATTTCTGTCTGTTGCAGAGTCAAACCAAAGCCAGAAAATCTATACATATGTCTCAACCATAGCATCGTGGAAGTATGCTCAAGATTACTGCAGAGAGCATCATACAGACTTGGCTATGATTGAGAACATGGCAGAGAACACTGAGGTCTTTAATGTAAAACCAAGCGATAGTAGAGTTTCGATTGGTCTGTACCGGACTTCATGGACATGGTCTGACAAGTCTAACAGCACCTTTAGAAACTGGATAAGTAATGGCCTAAATAACTACGCTGGATCCCAGCACTGTGCGACTGAGAACAATCTACATGAATGGGGTGACGAAAGCTGTTCTGCCAAGCGCTCCTTTGTCTGCCATAAAGGTGACACGTCAGTGACACAAAGAAATTCTTTTGGATTTGAATCAATCAGTTTTTACAGCATGTGTCTATTTGTTTTGAAAGTCCATGTTTATTGTGCTTCTCAGCATCAAAACTGAAGACCGTGGTGAGGATGAAGACTGAGACTGATGCTGACATGACCGATCCAGCTATTCACGCCCAGGTCCTCCAGAAGGTAACATTCCCTTTCCCTCTTTTTTTTTTTGGATGTGACAGAGGATAAAGCACATGACCAGAAACCGCTGAGTCTACACCTAAAGAGAAGTCACTGTACTGAATAAACCTGATATTTTATTCCTCCTCAGCTGGGTGCACTGCTAACAGCTCAGGGATGGACTGACTTCACACTGCAGTGGAAGATTCTGCCCAGAAAACAGGACAAAAACTGACAGAAGGAACTTGGATTAAATGTCTTTTCTTCTATATATTTGCTGTGTGGTTAGTGAAGTAACTTGTGTATGTAATTACACTTATGCTAACAGAGGACAACAATATAACTTGAGTTTGTTAGGCTATTGGGCTGCAAGTTGACTTGCTGATACGGTTTGAGGTGTAACTATGTATATTGTGAGCAATAATGACTGACTCTGAAAAGATGAAGTCAGTTGTATCAACACTTTAGAGTTTTGCAGTTTGAATGGCTGCCATCTTTTTAAATTACAGCAGATGTTGTTTTTTTTAATAGATTTATTCAGATTTTTTTCTACCTGTACAACATAAGTTTTCTGAGGAAAAACAAAGAAAGTATCAGTGAGCACAACTATTCATTACAGCATCAACTTAATTTATTTATGTGATGTGAAAACAATGTGAGGGTGTAATCTTGCAGAGGGAAAACTCCAGACGTTGTGAATCAAGTCTTTAATTTGCATGGTTCTACGGGATGCATGATTCTACATGTCCCTCCCAGCTATCTGGATGGCAATGGGAGTCGTCAGCAGCACCTGATGTGGTCCTCTCCACCTGGGCTGCTTTTACCTCGTGCTACTGGATCAGCAGACCCTGTGTGAGCCTGACATTTGCATAATCAAATGTGTACTGAGAGTCTGTATAGACTGTGATGTTATGCCGTGAAATCATGCGTTATTGCAAACAGTTCAGCTGCTTGTGCAGCTGAAAAACTTTGCACTTTCAACTATTCTTTGCTTGGTCCATGCAGCGCAGAACACATTAAGAGCCAGTTGATGGATTCCTCAGCGCTAAGCCATCTGCAAAGTGAACAGAATCAGGGTTAGTCAGAGGAGGGTCATCCTGAGGTTTCCATATCTCCTCAACAACCTGCAAACAGTGATGTGGTTCATGCCACCATCGCTCTTTCGGTTGTAGAAAGTCGTGGTTGGTCACTAGACAGGGCTTGTTTCATGTCAGAAAAAGCTCTTTCTGCCCCAGAAGTCCACGTCAAAAAGTCAGTCATGGTCAAATGGTTTCCCCCTTGAGTGATGCCATACGAGGGGTGGGAGATCTCCACAAAATCTCGGATCCATGGGCGGCAATACCCTACTAAGGCTAGGAGAACGTCCAGAATTGCCCAGAACTAATTCACAGTTTCCTGGAGTAACTATAAGCCTAAGATAACAATACTGTTTTTCTTTGAAAGTGAAAACAAACCAGAACTGCGAGTCAGGATGAACAGGAAAATATGCAAATCAGTAACAGAATCAACAGGAATCTGCTGATGCCTGTGACGTTAACGCTGCCACATTTGGTACAGTTGGAGCTGGATGTTCGACGGCTTCATTAACTGCCCTGAGATTCTGAACTGGTCTCCAGCTGCCATTTGGCTTTTTAACAGGCAAGATGGTGAATTTGGATATTCCACAATGGCACCGTTTTCTACAAGAGACTGAATGACAGGTTCAGTGCCTTCAACAGCTTCAGGGCTGAGTGGATTTAGCCTGATTTAGCCTGAACAAGGGCAGGAGATGCTCTTTGTATGTTACCAAAAAAAATATTTTACTCTGAGCCCACAAATAATGTGCCACTGGCAGTCCTGAAGAATGGACTGAGAGTCCCTCAGGTGGTGCATGTGGCCAAAAAATTCCCTTCTCCTGTCCCCAACAAATATTTACTCCTGTATGAGTCACTTTATCTAAAAAGTACAGTGCCCAGGTTCAGTTATTTAGCCCTTGCAAAACAGTGTACATACAATATAAATAATATTTTTAAAGATTTGTGTTTAGTGGGAACAAATAAATAAAAATGGTCTGACTTTGTTTTGCTGAGAGTGGCTGCTTAATGCTTATCTAACCAGACAAAGCTGGTGACGGAGAAATTATGGTCGTCTGAGCTCAGCCTCAAAGACTGAAAAAGGTGAAAACCTGCAAAAATGTATTGTTTAATTGATTAGTCCATTAATTGAACATCATTCTGCAACCAATTGGATCATCACATTTAAAACATTTGCTGGTTCCAGATTCTCAAATGTGAAGATTTTCTGCTTTTCTCCGTTCAACATCACTGTAAACTGAATGTTTTTAAGTTTTGAGGTCTGTTGGTCGGACAGAGACACGTGGACACGTCACCTTCGACATAAGCTTTACTTGTCATGCTTTGCATATGAAAATAACAGCAAGAGCGTTCTACTCTGCATATATATAGGAATTAGCAGACATCTGTGTTTTTGGAGTCTTACCTGCAAAGAATTCAGATCTCAACCGTCAGTAGCCGGATTTGAAAGTTGTGAGTATGTCTTTATATTTCCAGGAAACTATCAAGATGGTTCAAATCCCACTGCAAGTTTACAGTACTGTAAACAAGACTTTGGTCATGTTTTTAATCCTGTTTGCAGGAAACTAGTTGAAACATTAAGTTTTTAAATATTTTCCATCAAAATATCTTTCTTTAAAAAGCCTGTGATTTGTAGCTATTTATAACTATAGCTAATATATATATTAATCTTAATATAGATATTTATTATAGATATTCTTTAGGCTATGTTAAACTTAATGATGTTTAATCCGTGATCGTGTAGATCATTGACCAACAGTCCATACACAGAAGAGGCTTTGTCTCTGTCTGAAGAGTGTTGTTTAACATTCATTTGAGTGTGTATGATCACCTGTTTGTGATCATAGCTGTGCCCGTTTCTTTAAAAGGTTCGAAGTTAAAGGTCCAAACTACGCACTGAAACACAGCGACTGAAAAAACAAACCTCCAAATGTCTTTTGACTTGCAAATCACCAAACCTTGATTGTTATCAGACTGTTAACTGCACAGAAGTTTCAACAATTAATATCTTCTAAACTTAAGCTTAATTTTTAATTTTTTTAAAAGACATTTTCCTGTACTGTCTGAGCCAACATGTTTGTGACACATAGATATTATGTATACATGTATGAGAAAGTGGTCTTAGACTTGTTTTCCTTCTTGTTTACAGACGAGTCATAAATGGCTGCTAACGTGACTCTGACTCTCCTCTTTTTCGGTAAGATCAGAAGTGTTAATGTTTTTACAGATAAAATGTTATTCTTTTTTTAATTTGTGATCTATCAGTCAACAAATACACCAATAACAGACATACCTGTAATATCACTGCCCCGTGTAGCAGCCTGCCTGATGAACTAGTCAGTTTTTGTAAAATGTTTCAACAATTACTGATTATCACTGATTTTCATTGTGTCAGGTGATCCAGTCTCAGGTGGACAGCCCTATGTGCAGTGAAGCATACAGTCAGTATGCTTCATATGTCACTTTATTAAGTGCAAATACAAATACTACGTAGCTGGAAGGTCCTACAAGCTCACGTTGACGTCATACGTCAGGGTCTATCAGGTGTGTCTCCCAGGTGTGTCCCAGGCAAACCAAATTGATTTTTGATGGACTCATATCTCTGTGGGCCTCTCAGAATTTTCAGATGTTGGATATGTGGCCTAAGAGATCAGATCTCCAGTGCATCCTCGATGTGTCTTGGGTGCATCCACACCTGTACTTAGAGTTGTTTTTATTTAGAGCTGTCCACTTGTGATGGAATCACCTGAGATGCACATTAATGCCAGGTCTGAACAGGGCTATTGTGAGCACTGAGCCTCTGTCATCAATCCCCAGGATTTTGCCTCCCCACCTCTTGCCTCCGTCGTCATTTCCACTATGTCAACTTGACACTGACCTGGAGTGGTGCTCGACAGTACTGCAGAGAGAAATACACCGACCTGGCTTCCATCAGAAGTATGGAGGACATACGTATGTTGGAAAGACCTGCTTTGGACACCACAGATGCATGGATTGGACTAAGTGATTACCCAGCATCATGGAAGTGGCAGTGGTCAGCAACTGGTGAAATGAATGCATCTAGTTATAGCATCTGGCTTTCTGGAGACCCTGATAATAAATATGTACAGTACTGTATCACGATGCACTCCACCGGAGGATGGAATGATGCATCCTGTGAAGATTTGTACAGTTTTGTTTGTTATACTGGTAAGAAACTATTTGTATTAATCGACTTTACTGTACCTATTGACCTTACCTGTCAGGGACAGGGAGACTGCAAGACAGACACCTGTCCATTAATGAACTTCATACAAAATGTCACAGCCACAGTGCAGGAGCTCTGTGGGTGAATCTTAGTTCTCCTAATCTCATCTGGAGCTCTGTAATGCTGCTTTGTAACTGGGTTAAGTCTGAACTGAGCCTCCTAAATACCAGAATATTACCAGTTATTCAGATTTCTTTTTCAGTTCATTTACAGTTTGAACTACAAAATAAGTTCCCTTCATATTTCCCAAGGGCCCAAGCTGACACCTTCAGAAAGTTTATTTTGTCTGAGCAGTGGTTACTGACTCCACTTCTGTCTGTTGCAGGAACAGCAGTAAACACAAAAACCTTTGTGTATGTCCCAATTGAGCTACGATGGGCTGATGCCCGAGATTACTGCAGAAAGAACTACACCGATTTGGCTGTGATTGAAAACGCTTATGAAAATACTGAAGTCTACCAAGCAAAACCACAATCCGTTGCTGTATGGATTGGTCTGTACCGAACTCCATGGACTTGGACTGATGGCAGCAACAGCTTATTCAGAAACTGGCAAAGTGGACAACCAGATAACGCAAATGTTAACGAGTTCTGTGCGGCTGAGAACGCTCAGCATGAATGGAGTGATTTTGACTGTAATGTCCAGAACACTTTCGTTTGCCATGAAGGTGACTGTTCACTTGTTTTTTTAAATTCTGGTTTGCAGTTTGTGTGTCTTTGGTTTGTAACGTTGTTGTGTGTTTATTGGATTGTGCAGATCCAAAAGGGATGGTGGTGAAGATGAAGTTTCAGACCAGCGCTAACATGACAGATCCAGCTATTCAGTCCCAGTTCATCCAGCAGGTACAACTCTTGCTCTTCCTCTCTTTCATTCTTTGAAGTAGGAAACTTACAGAAAATGAATCAAAAATGACACGAGGCTCTTCAGAGTTTGCAATTGTAGAAAACATATTTCTTTTATTCCTCCTCAGCTGGGTGCACTGCTAAAACGCCGGGGACTGATGGACATTAAGCTGCAATGGAAGATTCGGCCCAGAAAACAGGAAAACGATCAAGAGGAACTCCCAGGAGCTCAGTGCACTTAATTTGGTTTTGTCTGCAGCCACAAAGTCAGCCTGCATGTTTAAAATCATCGGATGACACATGTGACAAATAATCCTTTACCTAAAATACACCTTTCTTTAATCATATAGTGGCTCTGTCGTGTTGTTAATGCAGTTGTGTATTTAATTATGTATTAAGTTAAGCTTCAGCCATTAAAGGACTAGAAATTATATTTATACATGATGAACTTATTCATTTTTTGGAATGAACATGAAGCCCCCTGACATTTCATTAACATCATTTCTTACTTAATTAGCAAGCTACAAAATGTTGCTACTGAACGTATCAATAAAATGTTCACTGACGACAACATTATTAAATTTAATGTTGAGGCACTGGCAGCACTTCCCTAACTTTAAGAGACACAGAGTGTGTATGAATGTTTAATGCAATAGTTGTTGTTTGTGGCAGCCGTCGAGGCACCAGTTTCCGCATATCCAGCGCACCTGGTTGCTGGCGCTGTGGGAGACGGATTGTGCCGCTGGGTTTCTTCTGGGTGCTTTCGTGTATCTGTTTGTGTGGTCGAGCCGCGGCCTTTGAGGCCCGAACCCTCTGATCCTCCGCGTAGCTGCGCCATATGCCCAGGCGAGAGTGCGTCCTGGCATTGCTTGGCCTGCCACTGGCTACCACGCCCGGGAGGCACTGCTGTTCTGTTCTGTTGTATACTCCTCTGTTCTGTTTTCTGATGTTCTGTGTTCAGTTTTATTCTTCTGTTTTCTGTTTCGTCCTGGTCTGTGGAGTGCGGCGTTTTGCGCAGACTGCTGCTCTTTTGCACACTGCCGTTCTTTTGTGAGGTCCTGCTCCGCGCTGTTCTGGTCATCGCAGAGTCCTGAGCCGGTCTGCTCCACTGAGACCTCCACAACATTTTAAATTGTTATTTCTTTGTTTCCTTTTCTTACATTATTTCTCTTGAGTTATTTAGGTTGTAGCTTTTTGTTTTGTTCTATTTTGTATGTTGTATTTTGTTCTTTTTGTTTTTCTTGGGTTTATTTGAAACTGGCCAAGTGAAGCACTTGGCCTGTTTTAATTTTCTTTTCTTTTAAACAGGTGCTGAGGGCCTGAGGCGGCAGTTGGTCCCTGGTGGTGGTGTTCTTCACGATTCCTTTTTGTTGTGCGGTGTCACGGGTGGCTAGTTCTATGGCCCTTTCCCTTTTGATTCTCCCTGCCGCCGTGGTAAGCCCTCGTCCCGTTTGCACTCCTTGGCCCAAGTTCTAGTTTTATGGTGGCTAACTCCTAAGTGCCTGATCTGTAGTTTCCTTTTTGATATTTGAATTTTGTTAATTATTTGTGTTAAATAAAGTTATTGTTTCTTTTAAACCCTCCTACACTGTCTCTTGCCCAATTGATATGAAAGAACCTGTAACTCTACACTTAGCATAGCTTAGTTATTTCCTGGGGTGAAATTCCCCAGGTGGCGTTGTCGCAACACCTCTTTCCCTAAGCCTCCGCTCCCGCCACACTTGGTCAGCACGAGACAGTGTCTGCTGCCCAAGTTAACCCCCTGCAGCATTTCCATATGAAAATGAGCTTATTACAAGAGCAACAGGATCTGAGTTTTACCTGCAAATATGCAAGTGTTAGGAGGTGATAAGTTTAAAATAATAAGCCACTAACATTACATTTTAAAAAGTGACGAAACATTTTAGTTTTCATCCCAAGAAACCATCAAACAGTCATTGTTATCATCGTGCAGCAGCCAAAGTGACCTCTGTCATATTCCTCATTTGTTTATTGAAATATAAACTTTCCAAGAAATATCAGCAACGAACTGGTTGTGTCTCAGCCTGCGACTCGTTGACAATCCTTCCATGCACTTGCTTCCAATCTCTTGTCTGTTAAACACACCCTGAAGATACAAGTGATTCCAGGTCTGGTAAATTTGCTGCCAAGAGATTTTATACATGTGAGTATTTATTCTTAATCATTTTTCTATATTATTATTATTATTATTATTATTATTATTATAAAGCAACTGCTTTATAAATATTGGACCAAGTCTAAAACCATAATCAAGCTTGTTCAAAATGTAAAATGTCTTGAATGTGTTATTGTTTAAAGTGGATTTTTGCTTTAATATGTGAGGTCCTAGTAAATGCTTGATATTTTTTCTATCACTACTTCTACGTTTTGTTTTTTTAACTTTTCAGTGAAATCAGACATGGATTACACAGAGTTTTTGATTTTTGTCTTCTTGGGTAAGAACTTTTGATTGCTTTCCATAATTTCACATTGATCTTTAAGTTTTGGTTTCTGATTTATGAGCGCCACACAACCATTTCAAAGCGTCTGTTGAATTGTACAGCTGAGAAATGGTGGCCTCTGAGAGAGATTTTAAGAACGCATTTAGAGTTATTATTATTGAGAGCTGTCCACTTGTGATGGAATCACCTGAGATGCACATTAATGCCAGGTCTGAACAGGGCTATTGTGAGCACTGAGCCTCTGTCATCAATCCCCAGGATTTTGCCTCCCCACCTCTTGCCTCCGTCGTCATTTCCACTATGTCAACTTGACACTGACCTGGAGTGGTGCTCGACAGTACTGCAGAGAGAAATACACCGACCTGGCTTCCATCAGAAGTATGGAGGACATACGTATGTTGGAAAGACCTGCTTTGAACACCTCACATGCATGGATTGGACTGAGTGATGACCCAGAATCATGGAAGAAAACCACGTGCAATGATGCCAACTCCTGGAAATGGTCAGCAACTGGTCAAATGAGCGCATCTCGTTATACCGTCTGGCTTTCTGGTGAACCAAACAACGGGTATTTACAGTTCTGTGGTATGATGTACCACGATGGATCATGGACTGATGAAGCCTGTGAAGATTTCAGAAGTTTTGTTTGTTATACTGGTAAAAAACTATTTGCATGAATCAACTTTATTGTTCCTATTGACCTTACCTGTCAGGGACAGGGAGACTGCAAGGCAGACACCTGTCCATTAATGAACTTCAAACATATTGTCACAGCCACAGTACAGGAGCTCTTGCAGAAATGCAAATGGCGTCAATCTTCTGATCTAACGGCTGACAAGAAAGCAAAAACGGTGTTTCCCCAAAATGCTTTAAAACTCCAACATGGCTGCCCTGCAGTGAATTGTCTGAAAATGCTTTGAAATGATTTAAATATTTTCATTCTTACACTGATTCCACTTCTGTCTGTTGCAGGAACAGCAGTAAACACAAAAACCTTTGTGTATGTCCCAATTGAGCTACGGTGGGCTGATGCCCGAGATTACTGCAGAAAGAACTACACTGATTTGGCTGTGATTGAAAACTCTGATGAAAATACTGAAGTCTACCAAGCAAAACCAGGATCTGTTTCTGTATGGATTGGTCTGTACCGAACTCCATGGACTTGGACTGATGGCAGCAACAGCTTATTCAGAAACTGGCAAAGTGGACAACCAGATAACAGTAATCTTCACCAGTTCTGTGCGGCTGAGAACGCTCAGCATGAATGGAGTGATTTGGACTGTAATACCCAGAACACTTTCGTTTGCCATGAAGGTGACTGTTCACTTGTTTTTTTAATTTCTGGTTTGCAGTTTGTGTCTCTTTGGTTTGTAACGTTGTTGTGTGTTTATTGGATTGTGCAGATCCAAAAGGGATGGTGGTGAAGATGAAGTTTCAGACCAGCGCTGACATGACAGATCCAGCTATTGACTCCCAGTTCATCCAGCAGGTACAACTCTTGCTCTTCCTCTCTTTCATTCTTTGAAGTAGGAAACTTACACGAAATGAATCAAAAATGACACGAGGCTCTGCAGAGTTTGCAATTGTAGAAAACATATTTCTTTTATTCCTCCTCAGCTGGGTGCACTGCTAAAACGCCGGGGACTGATGGACATTAAGCTGCAATGGAAGATTCAGCCCAGAAAACAGGAAAACGATCAAGAGGAACTCCCAGGAGCTCAGTGCACTTAATTTGGTTTTGTCTGCAACCACAACATCAGCCTGCATGTTTAAAATCATCATTCTTTGTGTAATCATATAGTGGCTCTGTCGTGTTGTTAATGCAGTTATTTGTGTATTTAATAATGTATTAAGTTAAGCTTCAGCCATTAAAGGACTAGAAATTATATTTATACATGATGAACTTTTTTGGAGTGAACATGAAGCCACCTGACATTTCATTAACATCATTTCTTAATTAATTATCAAGCTACAAAATGTTGCTACTGAACGTATCAATAAAATATTCACTGACAACAACATTATTAAATTTAATGTTGAGGCACTGGCAGCACTTAACTTTAAGAGACACAGTGTGTGTATGAATGTTTAATACAAACGATGTGTGTTGATGTGTGATGACCACAGATATTTATTTGCTTGGTCTGCATGAGACAGTGTCTGTTGCCCAAGTTAACCCCCTGCAGCATTTCCATATGAAAATGAGCTTATTACAAGAGCAACAGGATCTGAGTTTTACCTGCAAATATGCAAGTGTTAGGAGGTGATAAGTTTAAAATAATAAGCCACTAACATTACATTTTAAAAAGTGACGAAACATTTTAGTTTTCATCCCAAGCAACCATCAGTCATTGTTATCATCGTGCAGCAGCCAAAGTGACCTCTGTCATATTCCTCATTTGTTTATTGAAATATAAACCTTCCAAGAAATATCAGCAACGAACTGGTTGTGTCTCAGCCTGCGACTCACATGTTTACCTACAGCAGGCATTTGCTTATTGAAAAAAACAAAACAAAACAAAAAACCTCTACCACTCGTTGACAGTGATGATGCTGATTGGCTGGAATAGTGTTGTGTGGTTTGTGGTTTCGTCCAATCCACTTTTTGTGTTTTCCAATGCTCTGTAGGAACTTTTTTTTAAAAAGTCAATTTTATATGTAAATTGTTTCTGTAGGCCTTGGAAGATAGTGAAATTTGAGCAGATGTCATGGCTGTGTAAGAAATAATCAAAGACTAAGGTTACCTTTTCTCATTTGGATATTTAAATATGAGTATGGTACGTATGTACAGATCAGCACTGGATACGTCTCAGAGAGGGAGGCAGAGCTTGAAGATACAAGTGATTCCAGGTCTGGTAAATTTGCTGCCAAGAGATTTTATACATGTGAGTATTTTTTCTATTTATTCTTAATCATTCTTCTTTAGTATTATTATTATTATTATAAAGCAACTGCTTTATAAATATTGGACCAAGTCTAAAACCATAATCAAGCTTGTTCAAAATGTAAAATGTCTTGAATGTGTTATTGTTTAAAGTGGATTTTTGCTTTAATGTGTGAGGTCCTACTAAATGCTTGATATTTTTTCTATCACTACTTGTCCTTTTCTTTTTTAATTTTCAGTGAAATCAAACATGGATTACACAGAGCTTTTGATTTTTGTCTTCTTGGGTAAGAACTTTTGATTGCTTTCCATAATTTCACACTGATCTTTTGGTTTCTGATTTATGAGCACCACAACTATTTCAAAGCGATTTCACAGCTGAGAAATGGTGGCCTCTGAGAGAGATTTTATTTACATCAGGGCAGGGAACTCATTTGAAGTCCACAGCACTTAATTTTGTTTAGAAGTTGCCCATATCTGACTCCTAAAGATTGGGCTGGAATGAATTGTAATGAAGTAAAGACTATGGCAACAGTAATTTAAAAGGCATGTGACACTGATGCAGTCATTCAAACCAATGATTAACTGATCTCTTTCCTTATGCGATAATTTTACTAGTGGTGTGTTCTCTGTTCCTTTCTCCTTCTGGTGCACTCACTAAAGATGGGACCTTTTCTATTATAAAACTAAATAAAAAACCTTCAGACATTATTCAATTCCAAACGTGACTTTTGTAGTTTACAGCCACATGTGCCCTCTGTCATCAACCCTTAGGATCTGGCCTCACTCCCTGCTCCCACGCCCTCCTTCGTCAGTACCACTTTGTCAACCTGCCGATGAACTGGTCCGACGCTCAGCATTACTGCAGAGTGAAACACACTGATCTGGCAACCTTTGAAAGCTCGGACGACTTCAGTGGGTTGAACAGACCACTTGTGGACACCTCATGGTTGTGGATCGGACTGTATGACGATCCAAAATCCTGGAAGGGAATTATGGGCAATGATGCAAACTCCTGGAGATGGTCAACAACTGGCAAAACAAGTGAGACTGATTACAGCAACTGGGCGCCTGGTCAACCAGATAATCAGGGAGGAAATCAGAGCTGTGTGTCAATGAAGGCGGATGGAATGTGGAACGATGAAATATGTCCCTGTAAATTATATTTTATCTGTTACATGGGTAAGAATTTCAATTTATTTATTTTCTTAAACAAAGTCTTTAAATTACTAATAAGTCTTTGCTGTTATATTCAGTTGCACTGAGAGTATTAGATAAGCCATCCATTACATTAGTCATGATAATTATGTAGGAGGGAAAGCAAGTGAAAGCAAACGGTTTTACGTTCCCCTCAGACCAGCTTAATTTGGCTTTGTGAATTATAACTTTATGGATTATGGGACAGATACATGGGAAAGAAACCAACATGCTTAACCTTATCTACTCATCTCTACCACGTCCTCATACCTAATGCTGCTGCGCTTCTCTCACTGGCTTTACTTTTCCTCTGTTATAGATTCAAGTCCTCCAGGCACGAAAGCATATACTCTCGTTTACCAGGGACAGACGTGGGAAGGTGCGCAGGCTCACTGCAGAGCACACTTCACGGACCTGGCTATGATCACGAATGCTCAGGAAGACGCAGCGGTGGCAGCAGTGAAATCAATAAATCATGTGTGGATTGGCTTGTACCGTGTGCCATGGATGTGGTCCGACAAAAGCAGCAGCTCCCTCAGGAATTGGGCAAATGACCAGCCAAATAACTATGTTGGGAACCAGTATTGTGTGGTGGAGAGCCCGGACCACAGCTGGTCTGATGAGAGCTGTGACTCCAAATATTCCTTCTGGTGCCAAGGAGGTGAAAAAATATATATAAATCTCATAAACACGTTTCTGTTTTTCTTTTTCTCACGTTGCAATAATATTTCCATGCTTGGTTTTTGGATTTGTGTTTGTTGGACTGTGCAGCCCTGAAAGTGAAGTTCACCGTGGTGAGGATAAAGATTGAGACTGCTGCTGACCTCTCAGATCCAGCTACAAACACCCAGATTCTACAGCAGGTACAACACCGTCCTACCCCTATACACATCTAAATCTCAGGAACCAGAACCTCTATTTGTCCATCTGATCAGGTCCTAGGATCGCATCCCATCTGAGGATCAGACCTCAGGCATCAGACCTAAATCATCAGATCTTAGGGATAAGATCTCAGTCATGAGACATCAATTATCTCAAGGGTTAGATCTCAGTTTAAGATTTCAGGGATCAGACCTCAGGGTACAGACCTTTACAATCAGACCTCTGAGACGAGAAGTTAACATCAGGCCTCGGGTATCAGATCATAGACATCAGACTTCAAAACCAGATGTCAGAACAGGACTGGTTCCCAGGATCAGGCATCAGAATCAGTCCTTAAGAAATCATGCCTCAGGCCAAAGTCCTTCAGATCAGACCCACAGCTGTCAGACCTTAGGGGACAGAACTCGCAGCCAGACCTCAGGATCAGGTCTCTGCATCAGATCTTAGACATCAGAACTCAAGAATCAGATTTCAGAGTCAGATGTCTCAGACAAAAAATGTACTATGCTGACACAAAGGACAAAACAACCCCTCAAAAGTAAAATGTCTTTCTATTTACAAAAATAACATGAAATGAATAATGTTGGCCTTCTAATATTGCCTTTATTCGCTCTCAGCTGGGTGCAAGGAGCAAGGCTTTACTGCCTGAAGTTAACCTGAGGTGGATGATTCAACCCAGAAAACAGATAAACGAACTGAAGAAGCCTCTGGAGGAAGATGTTCTTTGTAACTGATCATGTTTGTCGACAATCTACAGAAAACAACAGAACCAAAATTAGTGTAGTTCGATGACTTTATTAACCAGATGTAGTACATCAAATATTTTAATAGGTTGTAAAACAAAACATGTTGTAACTTTCACTCTCTGTGCTCTTGTGAAGATTTATGTGCAGTATATTGCTATTACATTAAGTCTATACTATAACAAAATGCCATACTTTAGGCTGTTGTTTGCTTAGTAAAGTTAGTGTGAAGCATTCAGTTTGCTAGATCCATCTTCTGGATTTTTTATTTTTATTCAATTAAAAAAACAGCACAGGTAGGTTGGTGGATTAGTTCATCGTACTTTTCTGTTTTAATGTCTGGGCTTTGCAATGTTGGCCAGGACACAAACATTGCCCTTTAAATTGACTTGAAATGGAACTATGACAACCCCATTAGGTGTTACATGCGTGTAAAATCTTGCAATTGTGACACATGAAAGTACCTGAATGCACTTCCCCAGTATCTAGCACTGGAAATCCTTCTTTTACAGTTTGGATACCTATTTTAAATGCTAGCAAAAAGTCCCTCCAGTTGGCAGTTTATATCTATATGGAACCACACAAAATATAATTTACAGTGTGCCAGTACAGTACAGTACAGTAGTTTATGTGCCATTTATGTACCAATTATGTTATTGGCCCCAAATGCTGCTTCAAATTAAAAAGAATCACGGCAACCATTCATCAATAAGCAAGAATGGCCTTGTTTTCCAGCTGTTTAACAGGCCAGGTTTGACGCTTTGGAAAATCAAAAACAACTTCAAAGAGGAGTTTGACTTACAGGGAGCCATCTTAAACCTGTTCAGTCCCTGTCATGCTGTTCCTGCTTGTGTGACAGTGAAAATAAAGAGATATATTGCACTAATAAATAACCCCTCAGTGGTGCCAGGCTCCAGCTGAAGGTTTACAGCTGGTTGTAAAGAAGCAAAAGGGAAACCGAGGATCGTTTGGTTGTTTTGTTCCGTTGTACCATTTGGTGCGACGCCATATTTGGACAAAATGCTGGGGACACTCACATAAATGCACAAAACGAGGAGCAGATGAAAAGAGTTTTACAGCCTTAACAAAGCCGAGATGTGGTTTCTGCCTCTGGGTTTGGGTGGTTTTGTACTTTTAGGGTAGATTTCTTTCTTTCTTTCTTTTCACTTGGCACCATCATCAGGTCAGAATTTAAAATTTTCCTGTATTTTTGTTTATGGTTGAATATATAAATAATAAAGTTACAGTCTATAAGCACAATAAACCATCAGAAGTAGTTTGATTTATGTTAAACTTGTCTGTTCAAACTAATTTGACCAATTATCTTTGTTCAAATTAGTTTGAACTTGACTTTTTGAAAAAGTGACAGCCTGAATGTTAGCATGCTAACATCAACATGTTAGTATTGTCATTGTGAGCACGTTAGCATGCTGAGGTCGGCATTTATTTTAAAATAAATACAGCCTCACAGAGCCGCTAACATGGCTGTAGACGTTTCAACAAATGCCCTAACTTAAGTCCACAAATAAAAAAATCATTGATGAATGGCTGAATGGATTCACACCTACCACAGAATGAAAACAAATGACTGAATGAATATTGAAAAGAGTGGTCAAGGCAAGAGAGCAAGAAAAAAAAATGCGAGCAATGCTAAATGGGACAGAGGGAAGAGGAGGAAGACGAGGAGCCAGGGGAGGATGGATGAAGGAGGAGAAAGGAGGACAGGGGAAGGCTGAGCTGGGAGGGAGGGCAGGCAGCAGCAGCAGCAGCAGGCTGCAGGAATGTTTCACATGCCTGTCCTCTGGATGACCTCGCCTCCCTGGAGTGTGGGAGATACTGGGAGTAATTAGCCTCCTTTAACATTGGAGCTGTGCTGCCCCTACGCCTCAATGGGGTTAGCAGTGGCATTGAAGGAGATCAAGTGTATTTTTTTTTTTTTTCAAACTAAATAGCTTAAACATTCTTCTTTGGCACCACCTGCCTGCAACACTCTGTCTCTTTTCAGTGGTTCGTTTCCAAATGATGCATTAAATTCCTTTTCTGTATATTTCTCTTTTTTTTGTTTTTAGGGCAGGGAAGTTGTTTTCAGTCATTTCCAGTTGATGAATGTTGAAAATTAGTTCCATTATTTTGAAGTGGAACAGACTTCCTTCCCCCCGCCCACCAACCCATCTTGCAGCTGACCTACTTTGTCTTCCGGTAGATTTAATTATGGCTCCTCCTAACTGCAAATATTTCTCACTTAAAGTCAAGGATCGGGAATTGAAGTGGACGTGGATGAAGAAAAACAGAACCTAAAAAGTATTGATTTTGTAAAAGGCCACATGGTTTCAATCATGAAATGCCAATACTGGAGCATCAGTGTCATGTGCTGTGCTCTGATGCCCTTTATTTAAAACAGACGAGTGTCCCTTTATGGCAAATCCAGACCTAAAAACCTAAATGTTCTCCAGCATGCTGATACTAATGCACTTGTGTGATTTTTTTGTGTGTGTGTGTGTGTGTGTGTTAGCAGCAGGATGCGTGTTTTAATTCAGTTTTGGAATCATTTGAATATGAACAACATCCAGTGAAAACAAGTCAAGTCCTAAGTTTGATTTTTTTTTTTGTTTGTTTGTTTGTTAGTTTTTTAGTAGGCCTGGTCTGTAAACATATTTATCTGAACATGTTTACAGATCATGCCTAGTCAGTGACTGAAACAAAGTCCCCCTCCTCTTATTCTCATTAAATCCTCTTTATTAGAAGCCACTGGAGTATTTAAAAGAAAATATTTATGAGAGACACTGACAGTCTCTGATGAGAAGAGACAAATTAAAGACCATATTACACAAGGGGTGTAATTCTATAATATATCACTTTGAAACGCAAGCATTGATATTCAAATAATAGGTGTGTCACTGACAACTCAAAGTAATAAAGCAGCTGTACAGCAGCACTGTGCTGAAGACCATGAAACTTAACTTTAAGACAAAAAATAAAAGGACTTATAAATAAATAAATACATTGCTGGGTCATGGATAATGGATGGTTTGAATGCACTCGGTTGTCTTACATGTTTACATAAGGCTTTTAAATAGTCTCCCACTGCATTTTTATATCCTGCATTAAAGGCTGCATCTCTGATGTGTATATTTATCAGAAACTCAGAACAAAAACACAGCTTAAGATGATGATGGGATGATTTTACTAAGGTAAATATT
This sequence comes from Toxotes jaculatrix, assembly GCF_017976425.1. Taxonomy (NCBI): domain Eukaryota; kingdom Metazoa; phylum Chordata; class Actinopteri; family Toxotidae; genus Toxotes; species Toxotes jaculatrix. The sequence continues at coordinate 3,763,757 of NC_054401.1, read as the reverse complement.
AGACATATTTATAGTTTAATAGAAAATACTGTTATTCACGTTCTAGTTTGGAGTTAGGTGAGAAGAGAAGTACCTCTCACATGTCTGTCAGCTCAGTATGGAGCTGAGGCTACGGGGCAACTGGCTCTAATCTGGTTCTGTCCAGAATTTTAAAACAAAATGTCTTTCTAAAGCTTATTAATTAAAACGACAACTTGTCACTATAACATTTCTGTTTTTGAACAAAATTAAACAAACGAGATCCGTACCAGCCTCGTTAATGAGATTTAAGGTGCATTCAGACAGACAGCTCCAGCTGAACTGTGGTCAGTGTAGGCACCAGGTTTTTATAATGATGCGTGGAATAAAAAAAGAAAATGTCTTAAGGAGTGCAATGTTAAACAGCTGAGGAGTTGTTTTTGGCCCAACAGGCACAATTTACAAACAGTTTTTAAATTAGAATTCATAGTTTAGTGGTTGATAAGTCATTTACCAATGCTTTATAGATCAGCTGCAAACCACTAACCACAGCTTTTGGGTTGCCAAGTTGTGGAAAATCCTCCTCCAGATATTTGATTCATCAGGGAGACCCCTCCAATGAGCTGTGAATCCATTTATAAACTGCCTATGAACTACAGACTTGGTGGATTTATTATAGAACCCCTTCTTAATGGTTTATTTACATTTATAGGCGATTGGCTGACTTTTGCAGAGACCCACTGACTTACAATCATTTACAACTGCAGCCTTAATGGCCTGGAGGAGTCTCCCTTATGAATTTTAGTGCCAACAAAGTGTTATGCTGGAGGAATTTGGCAACTCAAACGTAAAGCATTAGTAAACCATTTATTAATCATTAATTACTGCTTATAAAACTTTAAGTAAATGGTGTCTTGTGAGAAGGTGATGCCCGAACTTCTAATCTGACTCGTGTAATTTCTTGAAATGTTGAGCCATCCCTTTATAGTGAAACTCTGATGGAGGCAGGCTGCTCCTTTTCTTGAGTAAAGGACTTCAGTACTTGTTTCCACCGCTGCTGGTGATGTCAGACAGCGGCTGGGTCATGTGAAGGTCAGCAGCGGAGGAGGTTCATGGAGAGTTCACCCGCATACATTAGGTAACACCATCGGTCGCTGTGACATAACTGGTATGAGGCAGGTTGAGTTGAGACATTCGTCAATAAAGAAGAGATAAGAAGAAGAAGAAGAAGAAGAAGAAGAGGAAGAGGAAGAAGAGGAAGAGGTCCTGGAACAAACTTTGTTATGCAAAACAGTCTTCAGATCTGGATGCGTTTAACCGCCGCGTCTCCGCTGCAGGACTGAAGTCGCGCTGGCTGCGCGTCAACATGCAAGCAGTTTCTGACGGTGACCGGTAAAATATAGGTCTGTTCCTGCAGCGCACACGCCCCTTCTGAGTGTAACACCGTCATGTTTTACCGTTAAAAACACCGTTTGCATCAGTTATAGACAAACTTAGGCGGTGCAAACCGAGAGAAGCCTCCCCGCCGTGAAGGATTCCCCATGCGGACAACATCTCCAGGCGGACTTCGCTGAAACCAGATCATGTTTGACTATATGGAATTTCAGTCTTTCGGTCCTGGAGAAATCATGGACTTCTACAGCTCTTCCAGCCCTGCCTGCATGCTGCAGGAGCACGACCAGGATTTGGCAGCCTTCTTCCCCGAGCTGATCGAGTCGGAATGGCAGGAGCACCGGTGCTCGCAATGTAAGAGCAAACTCACGTTTTGGTTAAAATTTGAATCAGTGATATTTGACAGCACAAAACAGTGTGTAACTCTACCTTCAGATTGGTGTCCAATATGAGGAAAATATCATTTTACTATCTGAAAAGTGTTATTTACAAATGTTGCCCAAAATCAGAAACTACAGATTTGCCTTAAAGAGCTTCATCTCTGTGCAGGACGCTTTGATAAACAAAACTGTTTTACTGAGAAATACTTTAACCAATAGATCAATTATTCTCAACACTGCACCTTCTACTCTATACTGAATTTTCAAGTGAAGCATCGGCTTGTAGTTTGATATTTAGTGCAGTATCGGAATGATCCTCCTCCTGCTGGGATAAAATTTCAAAACAACAGGCTGCACACAGGATAATTCCACTAGATTGTTGTCATGTTCTCTCCTGTGACTCTTCCATAGCCTTGTTCAATCAATCAATAAATCAATCTTTGTTTGTAAAGCATCTTTCATGCAGGTTAGTGCAATTCAGAGTGTTTATGTTAGACAAGCTGATAACAATACAGTAGAAATGTAAACAGTAAAGCAGTTTGAGATAAAAGTGACTATAATAAAACTAATAGAATAGATAAAGAGCAGTAAAATAGATAATAGACAATAACAATGAAACAGATAAGAGGGTATAAAAACATGTTAAAGCACGGATAAAATAAATAATAACAATAAATGACAGCCATAAAGATTCTCCTCAAAAGCTGTAAAGCTGGTTAAAGTGTTCTGTGTTCATGCATTCTCGATCTCCACACTGTGACACTTTTAATGGTGAGTTTCCTCGTGCAGGAGCTTCCTTACTAACAGAAAAGGGATATGGGGAGCAGCAGAGAACAGGGCACTGTACTGGAGCACAGAGTCAGTGTGGTGGTCTGTGTTTGGGACGGTGCAGGGCCGGTCAGTTTGGGGTCACCGCGGGTTCAACGGACGGTCACCAGCTCAGGAGGTCAGACTGTCCCAGTGGTGGAAGAAGCGCTCAGATCCTTCACTTATTTAAAAGTATCAGCACAACAAACAGAAACATACTCTGATACTCTGATTTTTTCTCAGATAGTGGAGCATTTTGTCTCTTTGGGCCTCAGACAGCTCAAGCTAAACAGTTTTTCTTTTGTTTTTTGTGTATGAGGTGTCACAAACCAAATAGGTTGGTTTTATATTAAATTTTTATAAATGTTTATTTTATTTTTTCTGTTAAAAGTGCAGTGACTCATCAGAAATATTTTTAGCTGGAAAGGGACAAACCCAAGTGTTTGTTTTTTTAAGTAAGTCTACTTTATAAATTCCAATGTTTCAGAACACAAGCAATAATTTATCAATTAAACCATTTGTTGTCTGAAAGAACATTAACCAGCAGCTATTCTGGTAATCGATTAATTGTTTTTCAAGCAAAAATACTGGAAATTTGCTTGATCCAGCCTCTCAGTTGTGAGGATTTGATGCTTTTCTTTATCATACATGACAGTAAATGACGTGTGTTTGAGCTTTGGGCTGTTAGTCAGACACAGTCACTTTGGATTGTTAGAAACAAGAAAGTGTGTGTTTCTGTTTTTCAGTAGAATTACATGTAACTATTATTTTCATCAGAGATTAATCAGCCAGACCATGTTGTTGATTAATCAGTTAATCATTTGGTCTATAAAATGTCAAAAATAGTGAAAAATATCCTTCACATTTTCCCTATTGGTATCTTCAAATGTCTTGTTTTGTCCGACCAACAGTCCAAATTCTAAAGACATTCAGATTGTAATGATAAAACCGATAAATTTAACTGATTAATTGTAGAAGTGTTAAATTATTAGATCACAGTAAATGTGAGCACAATGAAACATGAAAAATAAAGATGTGAAGAAAAAGCCTTAGAAAAAAGGTTGTATCTGTTTTCTATTCAACTAGTAATTCAACATGTTTCACATTGATGAAAACAGAAAAATGAATTGGCTGTAGTATTTAGGTTCTCGTTCTTAATGCCAGTGTAACCAAAACTTAACATTTAGCATCATGTAGCTGTGAATAAGCTTAAGCAAGTTGAGGTTTTGCTTTGGTTATTTCACTCTGACGCATCTTTTAAGGTCCTTCCCTCATTCACTCTTTAACTCGTCTCCTTACCTTTCACCCTCGAATCTTTCACACCCTTAAAAATCTTTGTTGGTTTAAATGTTTGACTCACACAATGCTTTGTGACATACATCAAATAACACCACCTAAATTGGGGTTGGGGGTAACCTCCTTTCCTCCCTCCCCCGACCGAATCACTTACACCGCCCCACCACACTCACACTTTCTGTTTCTTGTCCCTCCCTCTCGCTGCCTCTCATCAGTCCTGCATTGTTTTGTGTTGGGAGAGCGCTCGGGCCGATGGGGGTGTCCTCGTTTGACCTGCCGATTCCAGGTTCAACCGGAGGCCACGGGTTCAAGGGGATGGAGATGAACAATTTTTCTCGTTTTGTCCCCCTTTTCAAGGCGGCTTTCTTCGTTTTCTGTCAGTGTCGGAGCGGTGGAGGTGATCAGAGAGTCGGCGGGAGGCTGAGCGAGCCCCACAGACTGGAGCAAATCTTTCCTCAAAAGTGGTTTTTAAGTGGGAGGGCTGCCTGCTGTGATTGATGGAGGGAAGTTTTACATTTGGCTGGAAAAAGTGGAGGTCAGAGCGCTGCTACAGTGTGTGACTTTACATCTGAATATATTTCCAAGTAAAATTAAATTGCACAACCCAGCACGTCTGTGATGCGTCAAGGAAACCAAACACTGAGACTAGCTTTCTCTGGACAGAGAAACCTTCTCTGACACAGTTTTACTCTAGTTTTGTTTTCTCAGAAGTGGAAGAAATATGTAATATATATGAATTAGCGGGGGAGGAGGATGCTTTTCTCTTTAGCAACCCCAGAGTCTGATCTGATGAAGGCTGATAAGATCGGTGTAGATTTACATGAAAGTCCTGCCCACGAAGCTGGAAACAGTGACTAAGTAATGCTCTTACATCATGACTTGACCTCGCCCATAGAAATCTCATAGCAGCGTTATGAAAGTGAACAGGTGGAGCGTTTACCGGAGAGTCTTGGCCTCTGTGAGGATGGACATGGTTAGATTTCTTATCAGCTTGTTCACATTATCTTACTATAAATATTTCATTTAACAGACCCACGATCAGAAACATGATCACTGAACATTTATTGATGATTTTGACTTCACATGTTTTTTTATTAACACTATTTAATTTGTTCTTATTATGATCCGTTATTTATGATTATACTAAATATCTGTTGCTTTGTTGATTGTTTCCTTTTTATGGTGTAAACTTGTCGCAGCTTTTGTTCCTCATTCTGTTCTTTGACAGTGTCAGTGAATGTTGAATGACACTAAGACCTTCATGGGATTTTGCAGTAATGAGGCAAAATGTACATTTTTGCCATTAAAATCAATTCAAATCAAATCATCCGCTGGAGATAATAACTGTCTAGAGCAGAGGTCTCACTGCATTAGTTTGAAACTGAGGAAATATTAAAAATGTGATGATGATCAGCGATAATCAGTCTCCTTGAGGAGTCACAGTGAATACAGAAATATATGAATCACGCCTTTGTGTTCAGATTTGAAGTTGATGAGTGATTTTTGACCCAAACTGCACCAGTTTGACTCTGAGGGTTTTAAGGTAGCTGGGCTCCCTTCATGAGCTGTGTGTCACAGATGTGCTGCAGCTCAGACTGATGTAGAACAACCGCATGCACCTGCCTCTTTCACCTCACTCACGCAGCCTCTTTGCCTCAGGTCTTGGACGGAAAAGCACCGACTGTGATCACCAGGCTGCTTGTGATCACTTTTGTGCTTGTTTGTCAGTGTTGTAAGGTGTGATGTTGTGTGTTTGCAGCAGTGGGCAGCCAGAGCTCCAGCTCCAGCTCCAGCTCAGATGATCTCTTCACCAGCCCCCCCTCCCCGCCTCCACCTCCTCGCACTTACAAGCCCTGTTTTGTGTGTCAAGACAAGTCCTCAGGTTACCACTACGGAGTCAGCGCCTGCGAGGGCTGCAAGGTAACACATCAGGCCTGCTTCTGGTCTGCTTCACAGCAAGCTCTTTATTAAAAATACAAGCATTTTGGAAATGTGTGTCATGCTGTAAAACAGGGAGGTGTCTCGTTCTGAGATGAAACCAGCTACAAAGCTCAGAAGAAGTTGGTCAGTTATTGATTGATGTATTTGCTCTGTGAAAACACAAACATCACTACAGGGCTTCAGGTTTGCTCTGATAAATCGTGTGTGAGTGTGAGTGTGAGCAGTGTCTCAGTATTACAGTAACGGTCGTATAACATACATAACACAGGCCTTGTTCCACTCAACATGGAGTTTCATCTGGTAAATAACCTGATTTGTGTAATACCACAAGATATGTATATTCATTGTTTTGTTTTTACTGTTTACTAAATTCATGTTTTAGTCTGTGCCATGTTTGTGGAAAATGATTGGACTAAATTAATTCAATTAAATCAAAATACATAACAAAAGGTCCAAAATTTACTGTAAATTATGATGATGATTTTTTTTAACAACAGAATTAGTCGGTATCTCAACATATAGAAGACGGATTTGCACACAGTTTTGTCCACACACTCCTGATGAATCCTACTGACTGTGGTGGTCACTTGATCATTCCTCTAGTGCCACCAGCAGGTCAAACTTTTAAGTTGTCCGGTCAAATATCTCTGTATCTAACGGATGGTTTGGTGTTTTTTTCCAATGAATGATGTACTTACATTTTACATGTTTGATCATTTTCTGTCACATCAGTTATTGATTACTGTATTTGTACAGACAAAACACCAGTATCACTGTAATTTAAGCAGGATTATTTCATCTACTCTGGTAACTTAATTCATTAATATCTTCCCTTTCCTCCCCCTCATGCATCTGCAGGGCTTCTTCCGCCGCAGCGTGCAGAAAAACATGGTATACACCTGTCACCGTGACAGGAACTGCATCATCAACAAGATCACCAGGAACCGCTGCCAGTACTGTCGGCTGCAGAGGTGCTTTGCTGTGGGGATGTCGAAGGAGTGTAAGTGTCTGAGCCTCTCTTATGTGGCAGGAGGCCTCTGCAATGTTGATAATCATGGGGCATCTGTAGCGGCAAAAATGAGACGTTCACTATTCTCCAAAGGAGAAAAGTGTGAACACATTTCGAGTAAATTATGACACTTAAAGGACAAGGCAGATGTAAAACAGTAGATAGTGGAGAGTGGATTGTAGATGTCCTTTTCCAGAGATAGTAAAGTGTAAGAAGTGAATGAAAGGTCAGTGTCGTAACTGTGAATCTTTGACTCATTTTTCTTTGTGTTTCTGCAGAACCAGTTGCATGTTTCATAACTGGGAAAACAGTGAAAGAAATGCATAGTAAGACTTCATTTACGAATGAGCAGAAATATTGTTACGTAACTGTCCTGCGAAAACCATGAATCTCAAAACATCAACTTTTCATGAGCTAAGAAAGCCAGCCCTGCTTCCAGCTGTGTGACGATGCATTTTTCAGCAAACCCAGTGGATTTTTAAATGGTTTATTCAGCTCCTCAGCTTTTAATCAGAATTTTCTCAAATCACAAATCGCAAAGCACTTAGCATTCAAAGTGACCGCACTGGTTTTCTTTGGACAGTGAACTGCGTTCGTTGTATTAACTCCCTTTAATTTTTTACAGACACGTCATTTGTTACTGCTTCAGCAATCAGTTCAGAACACAATAATGTTCAGATATCCACCCATGAGCGCCATCCACCCAACCCCCTAAAAATGTTTAACCATTCATCTGAGTGGCCTTCAATTATTTCTGTGCTTTCAGAGCGATGAGCCGTCTATGGACTTTTCTTTGCTCTTTCCTCTCAGGCAACATACAGGCCGCACATCTTCTTTTGGTGGAGGTCACTGGGGCTGAATGCAGCATGACAAAAAAAGCTGCAGACATTATTCAGAGCTGAATAAATTCATGCCATGTTCTTCATGTGCTTTTGGGTTGGAACAAAAAAAGAAACAAAGAAAAACAGTTAATATTCTCCTTAAAAGAAAGAGTTGAACTTCAATTAAAAAAAAAAGCACTGTTGGAAGAAATATTCAGATCCTTTACTTAAGTAAAACTAGTGTAAAGTGTGAAAATATCCCTTTAAATATTAGCGTTCAAACTCTCCATTGAGAATTTCTTGGTGAACTCCAGCAGCACTCTAGCACCCCAACTGTAGAACAGAAACAAAGTCAGACTCTGTGAAACCCAGAAGTGCAGTGACCTAGATAACCGAGTGTGTGTGTGTGTGTGTGTGTGTTATGTGGTGGGAGCTGAGGGCAGTGATAGGGCGGCAGCGGAGGATCCACCCAGCCACATGTTCTCAGTGTTGCTTGTCCACACTCAGACACACATGCATTACATAACACACATACATCACATGTAGCAGACAGATGAATGCTATGTAACTGCTCGCTGGCTGCTTCGGTCCGTGTGTAATATGATCTCTCTTGGAGTGTTTACACAATGAGGACTGGATGTAGGGCATCCAGAGAGAGCGGGATGAGGAGGAGGAGGAAGAGTGGGCTTGGACTGAGGAAGGCACAGACTGAGTTGTTGCATAATCCTGAGCTCCCCTGACATGTGCGTAGCTGTCTGAGCCAAGTCAGTGGAACGCACTGAAATGTGTTGACACCGTTGCCGATTAAGCGATTATGAAAGTCTAACCTGAAGCTGGTGGGGCTGCGTTAGCCGGCTTCACGTGCTCCCTGGAGCAGCAGATAATCCACACATCTCACTGACAACTTGTGTAGTGTAGTACTGTTTGTAGTGTAAACTGTTTTCTACCAGAGTTACAGTGAAATCTGCTGACAGTGAGCTTTGCTGAGTTTTTTTCAGGTTGTTTTTTAGATGCTTTTAGAATCACAGTTGAAACTGACTTCACCCCATTGTACTCGGTTTAAGTACAATGGGCGAAAGTATGTGGAAACTCCAGTGCACATACTTTTCTGTACTTTTGGTCTGGCAGTGTTTGTCATGGCTGCTGAGGTGTTTCTTCAGTGTGTGTGTGTGTGTGTGTGTGCTTTAACATTTAGCAGCATAAACGACTTGTGCAACTTAGAGAAACTTGTTGTCATATGGTAAAATAGCACAGCAGAGTATGGGCTTAAAAGGTGAACTAAAATTTGAATTCTTTTCATTTTTTATTTAAGGAAATATAAACAGCGATTGTTCAGAGAGGATAAAATCATTTTTGAACATATTCGCAGAAACAGTATCTTCAAGCTTCAGGCCTCTTAGTGGGTGTTTCCCATGTCACAGGTTGACTCAATTCTGAGACATGTCAGTGTCTATTTCTGTGCCTTTATGTTCCATTAGCAATTTAGGCCCATCTCTCTTGCCTTAAACTGCATTGGTTTTAGGTAGTTGTATCTAATAAACCTGCAACTTAGTGTCTATACCAAGTGTATTCTGATTTCTTAGCAAAAATGCCGTTGCTACAGATCGTGTGGCTCTTGCACAGGATTTTTGTACAGATCAGTGTAAGTTGTCACTTCCAGCCATGTCTTTGTCCTCTGAATTGTGTGGACAAAAAAATAAGCATCTCGCATTTTCAAAACCAAAGCCTGTGTGCCATAGAAAGGCTCGTGAAGCCAACTCATCAGTGACCATATACAGTTTAAATTCAATAATATGAGTTTTAAATCAAATGCCAGCATTTGAACATTTAGATTATTTTAGTTACCTCCCAATCATCTTGTAACCGGCATCATCCTTTTCCCCAGCAGTGAGAAACGACAGGAACAGGAGGAAGGGGAAGAAAGAAGCGGTGAAGATGACCATCATGGAGACGTACGAGCTGACGGCGGAGCTCGGCCTCATAGTGGAGAAGATCTGCAGGGCTCACAGAGAGACCTTCCCCTCCCTTTGCCAGCTGGGAAAATACACCACAGTGAGTCAAGCGTGAGACCTGGCTGCTGGAATAAAAGAGAGATAAAGTAATCTGCAGACAGGGAAAACATCAAAGCTGTCCTCTCTGTCCTGTGACTCATTTGATTCAGACAGTTCAGTTTTATGAATAATAGTTGAAGGATAACATGACTTTAATCAGGTATTTCCTTTTTGGATGCCAACAGAAAACATCAAACACAAACACAATCTGTCCCTAAGCTTGTCTCACTTTACTTATTGTTTTTAAACATTTCTGTGTAAGTCGAGTTATTTTGTCCACAAACTGTCACTGTAGAAACCAAATAAGTTTGGAGCAGCAGCTCTTTCCACTTACAGGATTAATGAGGTCTGAAAGCCTCATAGGTAATGGAGGAATGTCTGCTGTGATCCGAGGCAAGAAGAGATTTAAGATGTCCGGGGGGCAGTGGCATTAAAAGCACTCCACATGTGATTCATGTGATTCAGAGACCGTCTTGTTACTGAAAGGTCAGAGCCCGATGCTCACAGTGGCATGAACACATGCTTAAGGATATTTTATGTCATGGTTAGAAATCTTAAATGTTAGCTGTAAACATAGCATCTAACAGGGAGAGATTAATAGAGCTGTGGTAATAAAAAAAATAAGAATTTATTTCAGATAACTATCATTTAATATTTGTTATTTTTCAAATTGGAAACAACACATTTACTCAGCAGATCAAGATTCAAATGTGTACAAGTTTCTATATTAGTTAAGATTAAAAGCAGATGTGCTTTTTCAGAAGATTTTCCTCAACAGATTTGCTTTTTCCTTTATTATTGTCAACTTTATTCTTCATATGCTGTACGTATGATTTCCACTGTATGCATTTCACATTTTTTCAAGTTTAAAGAAAATGAAAATGGAGCTTGAAAAACAAATAAGTAAAAGCCCGTTCTGACAGTTTTCAGGAACCATATTGCACACAGACCGAAGTAGCCAACAGGATTTTGATCAGTTACACACCTCAGCTCTGCTTTTGTCCTTGGTTGATTGCAGTGTTCATGTCTTCTGTTGTTTGAAAATCAGCTTGAAGCAAGTTCAGGTTCTGTAGGAAAACATCATGGCAGCCATTGGTGCGATTAAAGCTCCATTATCATTGTGTGGTATTCCAGATTCCAGTTTCAAGTACACATTTGAAAAGTCTGCACTCTGTTATCAGACAATGATGGCAAATTGTTTTTGTGGCTTTTGTGGCCACATCACAATCAGGTTGTTGAACCTGCAGACAATGATCATGAGACTCTGCAGTCCCTCTCTGTGTTTGGCATGTCTGGTTTTAGTGTGCTTTAGCTCAGTGTTTTGGTTTTACTGCCACAGTTTTACTACTTTGGTCCAGTCATCGACCACATTTCCAGCCGCAGCAGGCAGCTGTTTTCAGTGAAAAAGTTCTAAAAACCCGCTGAGCACGACCTCGACAGCACCAAGCAGCTGACAGACCCAGTTAGTGACTAGCTGGTGAACATAGTGGAGCTCATAGTGGCTAAAGAAACAGCTCACTGTGACTAAGCAGTTTTCCTTCAGGGGGTGGATGGAAACAAAACGGAGCTAAAAGGAAAATGAATATTTGACTTACATTCATCAGGTGGAAGCAAACATGACTAAATGTGTAAATAGGCAAGTTTTATTATTAGTGTGTGGTAGTTTAGTCAGTTAACAGTAAAAGCAACTGAAAAACTCCACTCTGAACAATAATTTGTCATCTTTTTCTCCTGCATTCAGAACTCCAGTTCAGACCACCGGATCCAGCTGGACCTGGGGCTGTGGGACAAGTTCAGCGAGCTCGCCACCAAGTGCATCATCAAGGTGGTGGAGTTCGCCAAGCGAGTGCCGGGCTTCACCGGCCTGACCATCGCCGACCAGATCACTCTGCTCAAAGCTGCCTGCCTGGACATCCTGGTGCGTCCATCCTCTACACAATCACACCGCACATGCACACAGACACGAGTCCTCCTGCCATTCACACCTTCTGTGAATCTTTACTCGCTGTCAGCCAACATTCATGCCAAAGACAAGCTGACAGGCAGGCTTGCAGACAGAGAGCAGCCCTCAGGCGGAGTGTGTTGCATGTTTTATTCTCCTTCATCCTCCCTCTGTCCCCTCCATCATTCACTGCCAAGGCTGCCTGTCATTGTCACCATCAGATTATCATGATAATGATTTATGATAATGATAATAAGCCCCGTTGTGTTTCATTTTAACACATTTTTCCCTGATGAGGCATTCTGGGACTTTTCCTGGCCAAGTTCTCCTTGTTTGGTCTTCATCAGTCTTTTCCTAGCACCTAGAAAATGTCACATAGCAATAACAACACAGACCATGTGGGCCATGCATGAAGAAAGAGCTAAGAAGGCTAAGAGTCTGCAGCCATGTGAGGAGAAAATGAATACAGATGCTGTTCTGCTGGGATATAATGTGTTGAATAGAAACAGCAGTTTTAAGACAGTCTGATGAAAAAATAATTTTCATGTGGTTCTTGTCTTGTGCATATCAAACCACTTAAATCGCTCGAAGGCTTTTAATGTGAAATAAATGAGGAAGTTTTTAGTTTCCATGAATCAGCAACAGCAAACAGAAGCAGATCATTTGACAGGCCACATGAGAAATTTAAACCCTCTAATAATATGACAAAGGCTCTACTCATCAGAGTTTACAGTAGGAATTATTTCCAAACAAGCTGATTGAGAAACTGTATAAATCCTGTGGTGAAAAGCAGAGGGTGGAGCAATCAGACAAACATCAGGCTGAAATTCATTTGCTGTGCTTTTGCCTGAACTCTTCTGTTCTTCTCTTTTCATCCAGATCCTGAGGATTTGCACTCGCTACACTCCAGACCAGGACACCATGACCTTCTCTGACGGGTTGACCCTGACCCGCACTCAGATCCACAATGCTGGATTCGGACCGCTGACAGATCAGGTTTTCACGTTTGCTGGGCAGCTGCTGCCGCTGGAGATGGACGACACGGAGAGCGGGCTCCTCAGCGCCATCTGCCTCGTCTCTGGAGGTACAGGAGCTTGGACTGAAATAAAACCAGTGTTAGATAAACCAACTGTGCACAGTCTGTATTTTCTTGGAATGTGTTCTGCATTAACTGTGCCAAGGAAAATGTTCTCTATCTCTGAACAGACCGACAGGACCTGGAGGAGCCGTCTAAGGTGGAGGTGCTGCAGGAGCCGCTGCTGGAGGCTCTGAAGATCTACTCTCGCAAACGGCGACCCAGCATGCCTCTCATGTTCCCCAAGGCCCTCATGAAGATCACTGACCTGCGCAGCATCAGTGCTAAAGGTCAGCAACCACTGACTAGAGATTGTAAGAGTGGAGACATTGGCTCAGGACATGTATGTACGTCGGCACAAGAAGCAAATACTCGGTGAAATGAAGCAGTGATCCCCATCATCTCAGCTGGTTGTAAACCCTTTGGGAAGAGCTGTGCAGGCCCCCAGCTGCCCCCAGTGTGGGCAAGAAAAAATCTGCGCCTGATCTCTCAGATTAATGATGACACCCAGTAAAATGAACAGTCAACAGACATCAAGTGTCAAAAGGTGCAACACAAACATGAACAGGTCTGCCTGAGCTAGCTTGTAGAATAGAATGTTACTTGCCATTTGCACAGATACATTGCAGTACCCCCCCACCCCCGAGTCAAGCTTCAAAGTGTTTGTGAGAGATGCAGTCCAAAGAAGCAGCCTCTTTGAAGATTTTCTTTTGGGCATTCTGCCTTTTATTTGATAGTTGACCAACAAGGGCAGAGAGAAAAGGGTATGGCATGCAACGAAGGTGCCCCCCTGCCTGGAACTGAGCCGTGGATGTTGCGGCCACATGGTATACGCTCCAACCAACCACTGACTGGATGCCCATAAGCTGCCTTTTGATAATCTGCCTTATGTTTTCTAATAAAGGCTAAATCTGGCATGAATGTGTGTTGTGTAAAAACATTTCTGTGTCCGTTTCCACAGGGGCTGAGAGGGTGGTGACGCTAAAGATGGAGATCCCGGGCTCCATGCCTCCTCTGATCGAGGAGATGCTGGAGGATCTGCAGAACCTGGAGAAGCACCAGAAGAAACACTCGGAGGAGATCCGAGCAGAGCAAAACACCAGCGAGCACACACACACCATCTCCTCACAGTACACGTTCTCCTCTGGTTTCTTACTCTGAAGCTGCTCTAAGAACATTTTGTCTTGTCCTTCTGCCCAGAGAAACCGTTAATTATATGAAGTACAGATGCAGTTCAGAGGGGTACTTGTGTCTTACCTCAGTCTTTGGTCAGAGAAATGTCGATGAATATTCACAAACTGATCTGCAGGCGTGATCTGCAGACATGATGAAAAAAGAGAATGATGCAGTAACGTTTTAATCAGTCACAGTTTAATTTTTTAACCCTTGGTCGCAGGCACCTCATAACCACAGAGAATCACTCTCAACCTTTCTTTATCTGGATTTTATTGTATTTATATTTGCATGAGATATCACATGGATTAATTTTTTACCTCATTAAATAACAATGCCTTTAGTATTAGTGTAGCCAAGATAGCCAACATATGGAATGGATTTTTTTAGCTTTTTATGTGAATTTTTTCACTCGGCAGAGTCGCTGTTTGTACCTGATGTGTTGATGTGCTCTGTAAGAAAAGAAAAGGGAAATGTAAATGCAAAAACTTGATGGAGGTTTTACTCGTGAATGTTTATAACCGGTATTAACAAAGTTCACAAACTGATGTAGCTGAGCTGATGTAGGAAATGTCAAATTACAGTACAGAAAACAAAAAGTACAACAAATAAGTACTTCAGACAGTGTTGGAGTTATCAGCTTGTCTCTCAGTGGGTGTCAACTCTTTCTGGAGAAGCTGTGCATTTTTCTGGAAATCTGCTATTTTTTATTTTGCAGTATGAAGCATTAAGAGTTTCTACACTCTGAAGCTTATACACAAGGATGTTTATTCATATATATTCTAAATGCAAAGTCTTAATCCTAGAAGGTAGATTTACAGTTATTAACATGACTGGATATTGTTCAAAATGTTTGAGATACGTTACTTTGATGAGTACTGTATAAACATGCAAAAAAACAAACAAAAAAAAACCTTTGTGCTTGCGGCAAAACAAGCCAGTTTCTGAAATGCACCAGTGTTTGAACACAGATAGCTGTTAACGAATTTTGCCTCATTAAATACAGTATACTGTGGAAATAATAATAATAATAGAAATTTAAACCAGACAATATGATTAAAAATGTAGCTGTACTCACAACAGGAGAAAAAGAATTATGGGAAATGTGGCCTGAAGTTTGAGAAAACAAAAGGCAACACATTAAGCAGCAGCATCTCATAGAGTTAGCAAAGCAGGTGAGAATAATATATAAAGTCAATAAATATCATGACATTTGTGCCTAAAACATGTACATTCCACGGAAGAGAAGGATCTTGTTTATTGAAGTGTACGAAATCTTATAGCAAACAGCCTATGTACTGCAGGAACTCATGTGTGCCTACACTAAATGTGCCAGACATTTTCCATATCTGGGAATTTTACATATTTTGCAAATTTAACAAGCTGAAACATCCATGTATGACTCCTGTATGTACATATCTGTGATCATTTTTCATGTTGCATCCATTCTGTTACTAAACAGATCACATTTCCTCACATTTCATTGCGTTTTTTTTTTTGTTTGTTTGTTTTTTTATGTTGCTCTATTAAAGTCTTGTGTACTGGCTTTCATTTTGCCCTTACATGTTTGCCCTGATGCTGCAGGCGTTTGTTATTTCTGAGGTGACACTGCCGTTCCTCTTTCATGTTCCAAAGCTGTGAGGTATTTTGAGGTCAGCTCACCTTCTCTCAAAACAAAGGCTCGTACTGCCCCCTGTGGATCTTGTGAGGAACTGCACTGCAGCGCAGTTAAAATTCAGTCTGCTGAGTTTTATCTGCCCAGTGCTAAGTAAATACCAGATTTCACAGACTAATGAGCTCCATTTAAAACAGCTGTTTAAGAGAAATAACTTTATTTTTTTCAGTTTACTAAGATTTAAAAAAAAATCATCAGAGTGAATAGGTGGTTTCTTTCAGGACACATTAGCCTCCATTTTCAGTGTCAGCTCCCAACTGAGATAACAGGGCAGATGTTGTTAACACAGCTGTAGCCTCATGATGATTTATATTCCTAGAAAATGAGGTGAAATTGAAAATGTGTGGCTGACACATAACCAAAGGCTGGCTCTCTGGAGTTTGAACTCCCTGAGTCACCGTGATAGTAACTGCTGACTCAAGCTTCTTGGAATTAAGCAGTAAACTAATTTTGTACATTTACTCAAGTATAGTACTTAAGTACAATTTTAAGGTACTTGTACTTGTAAAAGAGGACTGAAATGTTTATATTAATGAGACAAATGCTTACAAGTGGACATTGCATTAAAATGTGTTTTGTTTAATATGCATTTTTTTAAAAATAGTCTGTTGTTCATTATACAGATTATACTGACAATTCCCTTTTGGATCAAAGTGCGCAAGAAAGCTTATTTTCAGCTGTCGTCAGCTCTTCAAAATGACAATGAAAAGTTCAGTGAATTACATACAAAAAATAGATATATTTTAGATGTTCATCATATTGAAAAACTGAATGTCAGAGTGCGTGTTAATTCAAGTGGAAAAACATTTGACCTGGTTTTAACGTCTGCCAAAGCTGCAGTCAAACACTGTGACATGTTTGAAGATTGATGCTGAATTAAGGTGAAGGCTTGGTTTCTTATCAGCTCTTTGGAAGCGAATTGAATGAGGAAACTGGCTCGAAGCCACTTGAAACACACGCTGTGAGGAGTTAAAGCAGTCAAACCGCTGAGTCTGGTCCTGAGAATTCAAAGCACTGAACTCAGACAAACCTGAAAAAACAAATCGGAAAGTTTCACACGAACAGAACGGCTGAACCCCACAGATAAAAAGCTTTGGGTAGTGTTGGCTGTTAAATCTGTTGTTTTTCTGTGTATGTGTGTGTGTGTGTGTGTCTGTGTCTGTGTGTGTGGGCCAGTTCCCTTTGATATGACAGGTTTGTGATGGGTCAAACATTCACAGGCTATTCATTTTTAACTTCAGCTGACAGAAATAAACATAAATCAGCCTCAAAATTCATTGCATGTACAGTATGAGGGTAGTATAGTAAATTATCTCGTCTTTGGAGATTAGCACAGTCACATCACAGTTGTACAAATAGTCAATGCCTGAGAACCAATGAGAATGAGAAGTGTGGTGACATAAACATGTCTGCTGTGGAAACATGTTACACCAGCCTTGTCACAACAATAACCTGCCAAGTAGTCAACAGATTAAATACAAATAAATACAGGTTTTTATATATGATTTCCACAGGTTTATGTGTGTTATATATGTCTAAAGTATGTGCAAAAATATTTTAAATAAGATTAACAATATTTCAAGTACAGTATAACTGTGAACTCAGGCTGATGTAAATGTTAACACGCTGAAATAAATTCAGTAAAGTTTCTCCAGCTGCATCTGTGACTTGTGAGGATGAATACAGATGATGGTCACTTCTTTTCCTGGTCATTTCTTTTCTCTGCGATCCTAACATTAACACAAAACACAAGAACAATTGTAAATATTTCAACCCGCAACACTTTCATTTCAGTTTGGTGAATTCAGGAAATGCTCTTTTTCATTTCAAAAGTTGAGAAATATCATACAGAAACTAATAACATGGGGCAACGGAAATTAATAAGCTTGAATTATCCATAGTTACACCTACATTTTGTGGTGTTTTGTGGCATGAGAGCCCGTAAACTGACACTTGACTCACTGATTTTACAAGAACCTACAGTGACATATGCACTCAAACAAACTGTCACGGAAATCGTGACAATCATGACTCACCATGAGGCTAGTAATTATTTTAGGTAGCATATGTTATCACAGCGATGGAAAGAATGTGTTTTAGAAGTCATCCACCTGTATAAATTCTCAGCTCACCTGCTGTTTGTTGCTTCATAGTAGCTGTTCTCCTGCAGCAGCTCCTCTATGATCCCCTGAGAAGGAACATTTGAACAGGAAATCACTTCAGCAGCAGCAACACTGAATATGACCATGAAGTGGAAATTAAAGAATTTTCTTCCAATATGAGTGTATTTTTTTTTAAAGTTTATTAATTCATCCTTACATTTATAGCTGTATGGTGAATATGAAGCTACAGCAGGCAGACAATATGCTTAGCAAATTAGCATATGTCCCAAAATGTTTAACTATTCCTTCAATGAATAAGCAAAAAAGAGAATTGTTTTTTTTTGTGACTAAATTGAATCCTTATTATCTTCTCAGAGACACTGACCTGCATCTGCTGATAGGTAACTCCCTCTTTGAGATTCCCATCACCTGTCAGAAGAAAAAAAGGGAATCAGCTTCACTTTCTGGGCCTTAAAAATTTACACATCTAACAATGACTTTGATTTTTGAGGTCAGGGGGACAATCTAGCAAATCGCTGTCAGATTACATCGATAATTTCCTTTAAGTTTGTGAAAGAGCAGCTCTGCTAAACAGCCTAAAGTGTCTTGTTTGTTGGTGTATTTTACTGGGCGTATATGGTGAAGCTGTGGTAACATTACTGGAACTCTACCTGTGCTGTCAGCAGCGACGGGGTCTCCTGCAAAGTGGTGGATCAGAGGCCACCAGTCTGAACTGGTGGAGCCTAATTCCATCAGCTCTGGAGAGGCCTGGAGGAGCTGCAGGGAACAAGGAGGCGGAATCTCATTCTGCTGACAGTGTGAGCACCAAATGAAGGTAACCAAATTTTATCTGACTGTTCAGAAATGTGTGTCAATAACTACTCAAACAGGATTTTTTTTTTCCTGTAAATGGGCGCATGAGCGCATGAAAGATGGCTTTAGTAGTGTAACACTGAACTGTAACAATCTGTAATCACGTGATAAGAATTTTTTTTTTTCATTGGTTGTTACGTTATCTTAGCCCGCCCCTTTCCTTTTTTAATTGACACGTAAGTGACAGGCTCGACTCCTGCAGGCCAATGGGGGGAGTTGTAGGTTTCAGCAGTGAGGATCACTTCCGCGTTCAAAAAGCTGCAGGTCCTCGGCTGCCGCTGGGGACTGGTTTCAGAACTAAGCAATTCTCCACTGACCTCCATGTTAAAATAGCCAACTTTACAGCCTAAAAACATATTTACAGCCTGGTACATTTTTGTTTTTGGTCTCTATAGTTTCCACCTCCGTGAACCGTTTTAGTGTTATGTAGGCTTAAAACTCTTACATAAATTAGGGCGTGGTTACGTTGACTGACTACTCCATAGACAGGCACTGGCAGTTAGCTCTTTGCTAAAGCATCGGCTGGGCTAGACGGCTATATCCAGAGGCCTCCGGCTACCTCCAGCGGTTGACAGGGGCTGCTGTATCCGTGTTTGTTTGCCAATGTTCGGATAGGTTTTTGTGACAATATGGCTTGTACTAACCGACCGTCGAAGGAGACTGTGTTACAGTTTTTTCGGTAAGTAAATTTCTCACTATTTTACCTGGATGTTTGCACTAATTAGCATGTGTTAGCATATTTTGCCGCTGGCTTATAACTGAATTTCCGGTGGCTGCTGATACAGATAGAGGACCGGAGCAGCTAATGTTAGGAACACTGCTGCGGTGTGTTCCGTGCTCTCAGAGTCCGTTTATTGCGGGAATACTAGGCTACAATTTTATTTCGTCTCATTTTTCTGTTTAAAAAGTCCGACATTGCATGGACAGAGCAGCTCCGTCAGTAAGCCGCTGCTGTTTTTGTGTGCTGCTGTAAGTGGATAGTGGGTGGAGGCAGCGGTGAAAGCCGGTAAATATTAAATATAGCTACGAGCTAAGTGGCTGACCCGTAGAGTAACCGCCTCTCCGCCAAATATGGACAGTACACTCCCACTAAAATCCAAGATGGCGCGGCTCAAATGCCCATGGTTTGGTCACAAAACCGACACCCCGAAACCAATGGGTGACGTCACGAGTGCTCCGTCCATGGTTTATACAGTCTGTGCTGCAGACGTGCTGGATTCTTCCCGTGTCCATAGCAACGGCGCATCAGAGAAATGTCCCGGTATTTTTTACAGCGTGAGAAATACAATATGTGGCAGGAGTGCCTGACAAAAGACCGAAACGCGTGACTGCCACGCTCAATGCGTGAGAGTTGAGAGCCCTGCCACAGTCAGTAGGATGAATCCTCTTAGGACCATGAATGTTTGTGCAAAATTTCATGGCAGGCTATCTGATAGCTGTGGAGATATTTCAGTCTGGGTCTAAGAGGTGGGCTGACACTGCCATCTCTAGAGCCAAGATGCTAGTGTGGCAAAAATTACAGGAAATGAATTACTCTTGCCTGAACCAGTGATTTCTTACCATCACTAAATGTCAGTGAATTACAAGTAAGCAGTACAAACCTTGCTGAGCTGCACTTTCAGGTTGCATGGATCGCTTCCATGGTGGAACAGAGATTTTTTCAATCTTTCAATGACCCGTCGTTTGATGTTGTGGTGCGGAGCTGGTGGAAGCTGGAGATGAAATTAAGATAATCCAGTTTAACACAACACATTCACAGTCACGTACAGCCACTGCTGTGAAGCTCTCCTCTCCTCTCCTGGGTCAGCTTTGTGTGATGATAAAAATTAAGAGCCTGTTTGCAGACAGACCAATATGAGTAAATCTAAGGGGCCAGAGAGCGATGAAATCACTACGATCACTGGTCATAAGGATTTTCTGTGCAGCCTTAAACTGAACACTGATGAGATTTAATCAAAACTTTGTATTACTATACTTGAGAGATGTAGATGATTTTGTGCAGCTGCACGAGGAGCCTCTGGCTTGGATCATCAATCTGTCGAAGCTTCTTCTGGGAGACACAGATCCCTGCTGACACTGAGATAAGATCAAAACCAAACACACTGACTGACGAGAGCTAAATAAACAGGACAGAAGCAGTTTATGAGAGACAATCGTGACTTTCAGACTTTTGAAATGTTTGTTCTTTGGGCTGTTTTATTTGTGCAGTCTACTCACATAGTCATCGTCAAGGGACTTAAAAGCAGAAGTTTAGGCTTTTGCATTAGGGTGAAAAGGTACCTGGTCTGGGTTTCATCTTAGCTGCAGCATAATCCCCACTGAGAAGAAAGGCAAGAGGGGAAAGGGAGTTCAATAAACAGTTTTAGATAAGAATAAACTGCTGGTTTGTGTCTGGATAATGGTATATCAACAAACATATGCCAAACTGTTTTTTCCATTTCTAAATGAAAAGAATTTACTACTAAATTACTAAAATAACTTCCCACTGCCTCCAAATGCAGAAATAGGTTTCTCATTTACCTAGATAGAATCTGGTCAGGTGTAACACAGGTGCTGGACTTCAATCCTGGCAAACAAAACCAAGAGATCAAATCTTGGTTACTTGAGAAAAATCCACAGCACAGTTAATTACCCAATCTGAACAACTTAAACCAAAAGAAATAAGAGAAAACTGAAAACAGCAGCTTCTTTCTTTAAAAGATCAGCTTTGTTATTGCCAGTTCAAATCCCAGACTGCCAATGAACAGGCAGACATGGCCTTTAGCAAGACAAACATGCGTCTTCAGGGAAAAACAGCGTGTTTGTTGTGTTAACATTTACTGAGTGAAAATGAAAAACCGCTCCCCAACATCATGATGAATACACTCGCAACTGGCAGAGAACTAACCGTAGTGTTTTCCTACAGAGGCAGTGGTGTTGGTATCAGATGGTTCAGCATCATCATCTGAGGCATCATCTGAACACACACGCACACATTAATATTTATAATATGGCATCATTTTGAATTTAAATCTCTCCCAGTCTGTGTGAAATCCTGAGCGGTATGAAACAGATTCACCTTGACAGATTATTCGCTCGCTGTGGATTGAACTGCAGGCTGCAGAAGAGCGTGGAGCCGGACGTTCAGTTTTCATTAAGGATTTTTCCTGAGAGCAGTGCAGCACACCATTAATTCAAACAAACTATTAAAAAAATCCTACAGGCACTCTCACCAAAATATTTAACAATATCAGAAAAGGATTTAAAACAGGTACAATCCCACATGAACAGCAGCTTTGTTTCCTTTTTGTACCAATCAAAATAATCCTAAAAGGTTCTTTCAGATTTTCAAAATCTAAATTACCCGTGACAGGTCTGAGACGCTGGTCCCGGTTTTGTGCCTCTCCATAAAGTACTTCTGCGCCCGCTTCCTGTCTCTCTCTGCTCTTCTTTCCAGTGCATTCTGGGACATGTAGAGGCCGTCCATCAGCCGCATCATGAGGTCAGAGATCCTGGAGCTGACGGCCACAATGTCCGGCCGCTGGTCTGCATCTGGACTCAAACACCTGACAGGTCATCCCATAACAGAACACAGTACTGTATGAATGTGTGAAAACAATGAGTGATTTTAATATTAAAGTACTTTTAACCATAAAAGGCATATAATTTGTGACATAGATGAAAGTCAAATTAGTTTTGTTTATTCTATATGCTAATAAATAAATCAGTAAAATCAGGCTTCGAGTTTAAATCAATAACACCAAATCAATTAAAGCCTGTATCTCACCAATGGGTCAGAATGACTGACAGTGAAATATCAGAGAGAAATTTGTAGGACTTCTGTAGGAGTCATTCTTTTGCAGATTCTGTAAAACATGTAGACTTTATAGGTGCATTCATACACAGATATCAACCATTTCAAAATAAAAGTCTCACCATTTGATCATCTCTGTCACTCTCTCTGAAAAAGCGCCTTCTTCAACTGGCTCATAGATGGCCTCAACGATCTACCAGCACAGAATACAGAGGAAAAGATCAGTAACTGATGATAGGCAGAAAGCTTGAAGCTGGGAGTAAATGTGAACTTTGTGTGTGCGTCTTCATGTTGCCTTGCTGGCCAGTGACAGCATGTTGCTGCTGTAGAATGGAGGCTGTAAAGTGGCCATCTGGTAGAGGATACAGCCTAAAGCCCAGATGTCAGCTTTCTCTCCATACGGCTCGTTTTTCACCACCTCTGGACTAATGGACAAAACATAAACATCTGTAAATCTATACATATGAGGGACAATTAACATTTTTTTGAGCTGCCGAATATATTGTCTTTAAGTTGCTAATAGACTCTGATAACTTAAAACAGATTTGCCCTACTGCCTTAACTCGAAAGCAGCTGGACGCTCAGAATGAATTTCCTCACCAGGAGTAAAGGATGGTGCCGACCACTGACGTCAGCTTGCTGTTCTCCTGCTTCTGCTTCGCCAGGCCAAAGTCAGCTTCAAGCAGAGGAAAGATACAAGTCATAATAAGACAAGACAGGAAGTGGCACAAGTGGAAGTGTGTGGTGTGATAAACTGCAAATGCACACTCACTGATGGTGACTTTGTCCTTCTCCCCCAGCATGATGTTGTTTGGTGTAAGGTCGCGGTGGACTATTCTCTTCTCCTTGTGAAGATACCTCAATGCCAGGCACATCTGAGGGAGCATGAAGAGGTTACATCAATTAATTAGTAAGTAAGTTAATAAAGGAACTTTGTGGAGACTTGGGGAGATGTTTCCACTCAGCCTACTTAGCCAGTGGAAATTATTTACATCCATATTTTAGGCTTTCATCCAAAGCTATTGGCAGTGAGTGCAGAACTAGACCAGGCTGAAACTCCTCAACTGCTGGAGGATCAAAAAACTACTTTCTTCACACATTCTCAGTCACAGCATGAGGTGTTCAGCTCTTACAGCTAGCTCAGGTTGATGTCTTGGAAAATCTAAATTTACATAAAACCAATACTTTACCAAGAGATTTGTTTCCTAAATGTTGAGGTTGGCAGTTGTTACCTGTATGAATATGTTCCAAATTCTGTCTTCGGTGAACTTCTGCTGCTTCTCCTTCAGAGAGTTAAATTGCTCAGCCAGTGGCACTCCCTCGATCAGCTCCATCACAACGTACAGCTTGTCACCTGAAATGTGCAACCTGGGTTTCTACCTTTTAAATTTTGTTGCATTCCTTCTCACAGCTTGACTTGACGACCGTGTAAAAACAATTATCCTCACCTTCCAAAAATGTCTTGTAATATTTAACAATGTTCGGGTGTGTCATCTGGGGGAGGAAGAACCAAGCAGCACGTAAACAACACAAAACACATAGCACGTTACTAAATATATTTTCAGTGTATTAGCATTGAAAATTTGTGCCTGTTCTTTGATGATTGTCAGCTCAGAGATGATTTTCTCCACGTTACTGTCTCTGGACTTCTTGTCCTTGCCAAAGGCCGGGTTGTGCAGGTTCACCTCCTTCAGAGCCAGGAGGTTCTGGCCACTCTGCTTTCGGACCTGTCGTTGAGATAATTTACTGAAATCAGTGACACATCATCAGTGAATCATCTGAAGCATACTGGCCCAAGTGAAAGCTGCTGGCTGCACAGTCTGTTAGCTTCGAGGATGTTCATCGTACCTTGAAGACACTTCCAAATGCCCCGGTGCCCAGATGGTCCAGTACGGAGTAACCGCTTATGACTTTAAGGGGAGGTCGGTTCTGGTCCACAGCCTCAATGCTCTCTCTCAGACTTTCCAGCTCCTCTTCCTGCATTAGAAAAACACACAACACTCCGTCATTTTGTAAGGTAAGGAATCCTCCTTGTTAGTCTACATTTTTTTTTTATTTATTCCAAAACACAGTAATATATCTTTGTATTTTACAGCCAAAAACCAGCTGAATAAACAGATGAATCCATTTAGAAGCTGTTTTCTTACAGCGTAGAGTGAAACTTTGGTTTGCAGTCCCTCATAGGCCGTGAGGTCCCGCACATAATGGCCAACATCAATAAACAACTCAAAGAGGTCTGTGGGAAAGAGTCTGAAAAGGATAAAAGATTATATAACAGCAGTGGAGAACATCTGATGGGATTTCTTTCCAAAGCAGATATTCAACAGAAGCTAATTTTAAAGGATTTATGCATGACATGAACTTAAGGTTATATTCTTTTTTTTTTCCCAGAAATAAATATTTTTTAAATACATGTTTTAACTGTGTAACATCACCTCTTAAACAGATGCCTGTTTCTTTCCACACTAAAGAGAAACCGGAGAGTCCGAAATGCATAGCACTGCCAACATGAGAAAAGATATGCAGATGTGTTATTTTCTGGAAGTTAAAACATCTTCATTTACATCATAATGTGATTTTATACTCATACTGAATAAATCCACATACCTGTAGAGGTGTCACCTTTGCTCCAGAATTTTGTGGCAAAATTAACTTTGCTATAATGTAGATCCCATTTTCCTAAGAAAAGAAAGACAAAATTAACGATGCAACGTTTGATATAAAGGTGTACTGTGCACGTTTTAGGGACTTTCCTTCACCTGCACAATGTGGTGAGCAGATGTGTCATCCAGACTAAGCTCGGTCAACGCTGTACAGCAGGCTGGAAAAGGGATTAGATGGGATATGACTTAATTTAAGAACTCATACATGCAATTTTAAAGTCTCGGACACTCTGAACAGCTGTGAACAATAACAACTTTGTCTGGAAACACTGATGCCTTTGAAGTGTAAAAAAGTGTTTCTGTAGATACTTGAAAGGAGAGCTGTGCTGAATAACAAAAATATTAATAGTTTCAAACCCAAATGAGTTTTATTTTATAGTGGTGTCTTTTTTTCATTTACAACCATTTCCTCTTAAATCACAGCTACAAGTCTTGTTCCAGTGGTCTGGATTCTCGCTTCAGGAAAAAGATGTTTACATTCTCAGCTGGCGATAAGACTCCTCTGGGGGAAGAAATTTCTTCACGGTAAAGCCTTTTTCACTTTCATTATCAAAAGCACAAAGCTGAATTCTTTGGTTGAATTCTAACTCTACAGAAACATCAAAGAAAAAGCAGTGTTTTCTGTGATAACTTGTGTATTCCCTGACCTGACTGCAGGGCCATGGTGTTGTCCACCTCCTCCTGGGGACTGAGCTCCTCTCTGATGTGCTCTCTCTGGATGCGACCGGCTGCGTTGGCGCTGGAGAGCGTCTCGATTGAGGAGCGATCGGAGACATACTCCCTGTCACTGTAAGAGTTATTTTGTATGTTGCTATGATAAATCATAAAAATAAAAAGATGGCTTTGTCATTTGTTTCAGAATGGTGATGGTGGTCACTCCATTGTAGCTGAGGCCTCCATCAGGAGATGGAATTTAAGGGTAAAACTCAATAAGTCTGTAAAAGTCAGAATATCTTGGTTTGAGTTTGATCATTATATTTTAATCTGTTTCTTGTGCATCCCCAGCTTTATGGGAATGTAATAATAAATCACTGGCATGACCCTTTAAGACCACAAATCATTTCAAGGTTTTGGCTGAAGTCAGTTAAAGGGAAGCTGTTTTAACTTTGACTGCAGTTGTGAAAAAAGAAACTGGAAACAGATGATGTAACATGAAACTCAAAAACAATGCTACATTTGGCTTTAATTGCTGAGTTTCCACAACCTGTTGAGCAGCCAAAGCAGCTGCTGCACCCCTCCCCAGCTCCGGATCTCTGTCCTGGTGTCGGGATCCTCGCAGAGCTGGACCAGGACCCAGGCGAGGCTCCACAGCAGCTTCAGGTGCTGACCATGCAATAGGCTCAGCAGCACAGGCAGCCCCTCCAGCTCCCTCACCTGGTCTCTCACCTGCTGCACCGGTGACAGGAGCCTCAGCAGCTCCGCACTTATCCTGGAAGAAATAGTAGGATTAATCCCAATATTATATATATAATGATGATTATAGAAACATCATTCATTTTTCAGAGACAAATCTACAGCATTTAGACCTCATCTCCAAAACACTATTGCCCTATAAAACTTTTTTAAAGACTTATTTTGTGTTACAACCTTTGATAATTGTTTTCAACACCATTTTATGATTGTGGCCTTGCTTCTTTCCATGTTTTCTGGCTATATTTTATCAGCACTAATGAAAGAAGGAAGGTTCCCACAGATAACCGTAACAACTTAGACACAACAGTTTATCTGAGAGACGGACAATACATCAACAAAGATGTGATTTCTAACCTCTTTGACAGCAGGTCATATTCCTGCAGAATTACAAGGAGGTTCTCCACTATCGGTAGCTCCCCAATCTCCTCCTTGCATTCTGGGCTGCAGAAAAGAAATGCTTGCAGCAGATTAAGTCGTAAAAGTATTTAATGCATTAAATGAAATGTGTTTACCTCTCAGCCAAAGTGCTGAGTGCCAGCAGGGCTCCCAGCAGCACACTGCTGTCTGTGGTGGAGAGGAGTTTCACCAGGGTCTAGAAATGGTATATTTTATTAGGGCCTGAATTACATGAGGAGAAATTTGATTTGTGTTGATACAAACACTCTCTGATCATAATGCTTCAGGAAAAGTATGATTTCATATTTTTCATCCATCTCACAAAGAGAGTGCAAGATTTGTTATCACTCTATTTAAGGGTCGTCATTGTTTCATTTGACAACTGAGGGTAAATATTTGCCAAAATTTGCACACTGACAGCAGCAATGTTCACTACACCAAAAATATTAGGATTTGTTAGCTGGAGGTTATGAATATCCACTGCAGATCTAATGGAAATACATCTAATTCTGAACTGAACAGTGAAGATAAATACTTTCAATTCAAAATTTAAAAAAGTCAAATAACAGAATAAACAAATTAGAATCCAATGTATACAGTAAATGGGCAGTAGTGTAAAGGCCCGGTTCACCAACAGGAATGATTTCATGTTATGGCGCATTCAGTAGGTTTTAAACACACAATAAAATGTGTTGTTTGAAAACAAACAACACATCCTCACAGATAACCTTATCACAGCTTATCATTTACCTTGTGAGCGCCGCTCTCGATGACCCAGGCCCTTTGATTTTCAACAGCAGCGAGCTTCTGAAACATGTCTGCAGAGCAATCAACAAAGACAGTGTTGATAAAGACGCGCACAAGACTCAATTTATCGGTGCTGCTCTGTGATATAGCTTTCTGATTACTCACAGGTCATTGTGACCAGTTTCTGCACAGTAAATGCCTGTTCGCCGTAAGATATGTACATGGCAGTGACAGACTCCATATACTTAAAGAGAAACAGAGACGGGGTTACATGAGATGAATGTGGATAAATCAAAAAAAATGCAGCCTGTTTAGGCATGTGGAAAAAATCCTGGTGAAACTTTACCCTGGCGAGTGAACTGATACCCTGGAGCTGATGGAAGATTTTCTGAAAAGGGAAGCAGTTAAAAGAGACAGTTAGTGTTTTGAATGTTTTGTTGGACTAATATCGTTAATGAGGAAGTATACAAAAATAAATGTTGAAACAGCGTGCAGCAAGAGAACTGAAGGGTTGATCAAATTGTACCTGATGGTGAGGATCTCTGATCAGTAATCGTAGACAGATAAGAACCCTATGGACTGATTCAGGTGTTGCATGGTCAATCCACTCACTGTGCAAAGAGTAACTACTGTTAGTAACTCAAGCCTCATGGGTCACAGTGACAGAAATGCTATATCCAGGATATTTTACCTGCAGAGTCGGTTCTTGACCAAAGACACAAGGATGTCGGAGAAGAGTTTATGCAGTGGGTGGCCACTGAAGCATCTTTGGTCACTATATGTTATGCTGGAAAATGAATGTAGCTATAATTAGGCAGATGTACATGCTTTAGTTGTGCTCTCATGTGCACTCAACAAAGTTGTGTCAATACTACAGGAAGCCCAGCTAATTAGTACAGGGAAAGCACTTGTATTTTGCTGCACAAGATCTGCAGTGAACTTTGATGAACATGTTAACTTTAAATTTGGGAAATGGCTCATTTGCTGTGGAGTTTTTGTGTTTCCATTTACCTGCTTTGACTATCAGCTGATACAGCTGAGGATCTTAGTTTAAATTTTGAGGTGAACTATTCTTTTAAGATCATACATAAACTTTGAAGGTAAACCTGAATCTTTCCAGTTCAGAGGCTTCACTGCTGATGTTGCTCTCACTCCTGTGTCTGCTGGTGTCTTTTTGATGATGCAGGCCTTGTGATCTGCTGGCTCCATTGCTGCTTGCTTTACTGTGACTCAGCACTGCCACCTGCAAAAGAGGGAGTCTCGTACTACAATATATACACAAACCTGAAGAAATATGAGCTGGTGTGTATCGTTATCAAAATGTCTAGACACACTGCCTCAGAATGGCGTCACTTGTTGTTGTTCACCTCTTGTCTGGGGCCGGTTTTGGCAAGCAGGGACTGAAGCCTCCTGAGATCATGAGATGCCCTAGAAAACAGGCTTATCAGGTGATTTGTTTTGTCATATCAGGAAAATAAATTTAAAATTGTGTAACAGGCTATTAAATGGCTTAAAGGAGGAGATGACCCAGCTTACTTGCTCTGGATTCCTGTGGGTTTCAGGGGCAGTTTTTCTCCTTGTCTCCCTTTTTTAACTGAGTTGGACATTTTCAGCATTCCCTTCTGTTTCCATGAGTAGCCTGCGGTTCAGCTAGAGCAGGAGTGAAAGAAGGACTCATATCTTTTACTTTGATAAATAACTAAGTACAAGTTGCAATGTTTCTCATTCAAAATTGAGTAAAAGTACAAAAGCATTAGCATCAAAATATGCTTAAAGTTTACTTTAACATATAATAATAAATCATCATTAATTAATTAATTAATTATTGATTGGTTTTGTGTTATTCATCTGATCCTGCAAGGTAACTTATGTTATCAGTTAAATGGTACTCAGGTGAAATAGGCCTACAAGTACCTCAAAACTGTACAGTGCAATACTTGCATAAATGCACTTAGTTATTATTACATAGTGACATTTAGCTTGCCTTAACCAGAAATTTAAGAGTCCTACTGAAAAAAAAAACAGCGCTAAAAAGAGGGGTAGGTCGATTCTTTATGTTTACCTTAAAGAAGCTGCTGAATTCAGCTGGCTTGGTGAATTTACAGGAAAACAGGCAAGTTAAGTCTCTTACCCTTCCTCCAGCATCGCAAACTAGCAGCAGACAGTTGTTTTGAATTGTGAAATACGTGTATTTCTTCATTAAATATCCTTAGTCGAGGACACAGTCGACATAGTTTTTATTCTTGTAACAGCAGACGCTCCTACATTAGCAAATTAGAAAAACAATGCTGGGTTTTATTACGTTTTTAACCAATGCAGGTGAGCAGTACTAGAGTGTCTTGGTTGCCATGGCTACAACGGACGCTGTTCGCATTCCGTCACCGGAGTCTTTTGACTCTGACACACACAAATGCTCACATACATGTTGTAAATTAACCAGAAATTATGTAAAACAGCAGTTTCATCAGTTCCTATGTTACGAACTATTTGTTAAATTAATTTATTTAACCTGTGTTACGTTAACGAATCAGGCCCCCTCCATTGTTTAATGAAAATGTATGATGGGGGTGAGAGAGTGGGATGTTATGAGTTTCGCATGTTCTAAAAGAAATTAAGGTCTTCGTGCTGAAAAAAAGGTTGGTTATCGCGAGAACATGTTAGGACTCAAAGAATTGACATATTATCGCGAGACTGGTGTGTGCCTCCGTTGGTGATTCACGTACAGTTTACGTCAGTCTTTTGCCGTAGTTTTGTTGGGCACGGGAGGCGTTGCGCGCCTCATAGTGCGTAACTCAACCAAAAGCAGTGAGAAGGGGAATGTCGGCTTGTGAATGATCGGTATTTGAGGCGGCAGGGAGCGTCAACGTTATGGGTGAGACTGCTGCCGTTAGCTACTGTCACGACTTATTCTGAAAGCCTTGTTGTAAACTACAACTCTGATTGTTTGTATTAATATTGGATTCACTGTTTGAACTATTGGGCTTTGCCGCTATTTACTCTGCAGTTGTCTGAGCAACCAACGCCCAGTCGTCCGCCTCCAGTTGGATGGGTTGCTAACTAGCTAGCTGTTAGCCTCGGCTTCGCTAGCAGGCAGCGTAACCTAACGGGAGTGTCATTTCCTGCCTTTAGCTCTTTCGCAAAGTATTTCACTAAATGTTTTTTTGTGTGTGTTACAAGCTAACATAACGAGCCACGTTAACACTCTTCTTAGGGTTACGCTGAAGTGTTTCTTAAAGCTTTCATTTTAGCTAACTAAGTGTCGTATGTTGGATTAAACAGCCCTCGTTAATGCTAACTTGTTTGAACCTAAGGGGTAAACGACATGTAACGTTACTACATGTGAGCTGCAAGGGCTTTCTACTTGGTTTGTAAAAAAAAAACGTTAAATAATGCCACGTTATTGAAAAGAACAGTCAGTGTCTTTGGCATTACATTTGTCCATGAAGACCTTTTCAAAATGCTTCTTTCAAAGTGGAGAACGACCACTTCCTTGCATCTGTGTGTCAGAGATGGCAGCTGCATTAGTGTGTGATCAATAATTTGATGAACCTGCAATGATTGGAACATCTAGGTCAGGCAATCAAAGCCAAATCAGGAAGCTCTCTCACAGTTAGGTATAAGGAGGACAAAGATGCCATTTAATCTGGATTATACCTGATCCATTACCTCAGAGTTCATGTTTTGACTTTTACGTTCATTGGCTTCAGACTGACCTCTAAGTCAAAAAATGAGACCTGTTGAGGAGAGCATTTAAAAATCTGCACAGTCAAATTGCAGCCTAGTCTTCCACCTGACACCACTTCCTTTATCAAACGCTGTCTGACATTGCCGTTAAGGAAACAGACAGACATTTTAAAACAGCTGTTAGTATTTATTTAATTTTTTTTGCAGCTATTTAGATTTCAAAAATAAGCTATGAATTAAAAAAACGCCTGATAATTGTTTGCTAGTTAACCAGTTTGAAAAGTTAGTGTTTTGGTTTGATACATATTGATTCACTAACTGAAGCTCTAGGATGCTACTGAGGTTAAGCTACACATCCTGTAGGCAAATCAGCATAAGCCATAGTCACACAGAAGACATGTGGGCTGCTGTTGGTAGGCAGGAGATGCTCCAGTGTAAGAGGCAGAAATCCTCTCATAGCCAAAGGCGAAAAGAAAAAGCTGCAACAATGAATGGGCCTTACTTTATGGCGCAACTGACATTAAAGGAGCAAGTGGAGTGGAATATGCACCACACTGGCCAATGCTGTGTGTGTTGTAACAGTAGTGAAGATCATGAATCATTTTGCCCCAGGCTTCACAGCTTGGGAAACTGATTCTGGATACAGAATGGTGTGTTTATGAGATGGCCAGAGATTGATTCTCAGTTTCCTTTTTTGTTTTTGTGCTCTCTCCCTTTGCTTTGTGACCCTGGAAACGCGGGCTCTTCCTGCACATTGGAACTGCATCGCAATGATCTACACAAAACAGCTGTAAGTAGAGAATTTATCTTTATACGTCAAGGAATTGAAAATTCTTGAAATTGAATTTTTTTTCAGGCATTATGTTTATAGTTTTCAGCTAACTTAAAATGCAGAGTCTCAAGTATATCAGTGTCTTTCTTAATTACAATTAAAAATGATTGTCGCGATGCATTCATCGTCATTCTCAGTGTAAAATGTTAAATATCTTCAGTGAAAACTTGAATAAGCTGATGCAGAGTACATATGTGGAGTTTTCAAATAGTGTTGGAAAAAAAAGTGTTTTGTCTAACTTTGAGTCTACTAGATCGAAATTTGACATTGGGAACATCAGGGTCCCGTGGTTAGAATATTTGGAATGTATTTCAGTTACAACAGCGTTGGAACAGGGCTTTAAAGACTTTTCTTTTGAGCTTTGCAGCTAAAACAGATTGCAAGATTAAATCTTTTTATGGTTTTGATGTTTGTGGGGTTTTTTTTTTTTACTGTCTTACAGCAGCAAAAGAATCTGGAAGGATATGTTGGCTTTGCAAGCCTCCCTAACCAAGTGTACAGGAAGTCTGTCAAGAGGGGCTTTGAGTTCACCCTGATGGTCGTGGGTAAGAACACACGCTGCTCAGCCCTCTGTTTGTCCTTGTTTTATTTGAATCATTGCATTGTATTCATTGCGGTTGGCATTTTAAAGTGCTTTGTTGTGGTGTCTTGTTGAGAGAGAGAGGGGGAGATTGTGTGTGTGCAGCCATATTTATACACAAGGGACATGCCCCCAGCTTTGTAGCATTAATTGCTGAGTCAGAAAGGAGGGGACATATGCATTGCTCTGATTTGAATTAATCTTGATCTTAGGCTCTTGACGCTGTCTCCTAGAACAGAAACATTTGGGTTGGAATTATGTAGGGCTGCACTCAGCGAATCAAAAATGTGGACATTCTTTTAAAATGCTTGGATGTGGTGGTTGACACTGGGCCAAGATCCTCCTTGGCTGATCAGTCCTCTGTTTGGAGGGAAAATGTTTCTTCGGGTCAAAACCATTTCCTGTGGTGGGACCAACAGAATTTGTATCCAGCGTGCCTCTAAGAATAGCACATCTGCCACAGCGTTCACACCAGTCAGTCTCCTTACAGGTTTTTACTTGTAGTAGCTAATCAATTTTCAAACATATTAGTGAGCAGTTTTTTTTTTTTTTACTTGCTTACTCGGATTTTGCTTGCTCCTGTCCTCTGAAGTGTTCTTTATTAAAGCTGTTGGATGGTAACCAACTGGTCCTCTGGGGCCTGTGAATGCTTCAGTGTGTTTGCAACAGACCGCTTTATTTAGGGAATGATTGCAGAAAAGATCCAAAAGATTGAAAATGGCATAGCAACAAGGAAAGTATAAGAGGTTGTCTGGACTTATTTGCAGTGAAATGCTTGCCATTGTTTTTATGGTGTCACCCTCTTTCATGGAGACACACACAGAATATTCAGTTTTTCTTGGCTCGGATGAGCTGTGAGCCCACATGTCCCCGCCGTGCAACGCAATGCGTCACCAGTGTGGTGTGAAAGAGGAAAAGAGGATGAAAGATGGAGGAAGGGAAGGGGAGCGACGGGACTAGTATTACCACCAGTGACTGGCACGTCTGTCCATGCCTCGTGAAACACATGACCCAACAGCATGTTCAGTTCACACATTGCAGAGCAGCCCTTTTCGCAGGACTGTCATCACTTCATACTGCAGCAAATTTAACAAGCACATACCCACAGCAGATAGTTACATGCCATGCATAAAATGTACGACAGACCAACGCTACAGTACAAGCTCCACACATTACCCTTTGACTGTAGCTTTGGTGTAAATGGGGGCTCGTTAAATATTGACTTGTGGCCATCAGCCAAGGCAGGCAGTGCCAGTGGTCATTTCCACTAATGATCCTTTTCATTGGGAACTTGGAAACGGGGCACACAATGACCAATTGTCTGTGTTGTTGTCTTAGCCTTTTAACTGTTACCCAAATGGATTAATGTCCTCTGCAAATGTCAGTCTCATCCCCAGCTAGACACATGCCCTTTGACTGTCTTTAAGATGTCAGCAGTGATCTTTGTGTGGGTATAATGCAAGGTTCAGGGTTTTTGTTAAATGGATTTTCAGTGTGTTTTTCCAAATAATGCAATACTCTGTCTGTCTCAGTCTAATTTGTCCCCTTGTTTTCCTCTGTTTCAGGTGAGTCAGGGTTGGGCAAATCCACGTTGATCAACTCTCTGTTCCTAACAGACCTGTACTCAGCAGAGTATCCTGGGCCTTCACATAGAATCAAAAAGACTGTACAGGTAGATTTTGGCAAATAAAAGATATCTTTGAGCTAAGAAGTTCACGCAGTGTTAAAACAACCAAACACACCTGCATTGCTAGCGTATGCTGGGGCAAAAAAAAAACAACCCAAAAAACGATAAACAGATGGGAAATGGCCACCTAAGTAGACCAAATATGAGAGTGGAAAAATGGCACACTTTGGCAGCAAACAGCTTTGGCAGTATTCCAAACCATAATTTTGAAAATGTGGTCAGCACTGTGGCCACAGAACAAACAGAGACTGTCTATATGTGTCATAGTGCATCTGTGTCAGTGACATACATACCTGCTTATCAGTTTGATTTCATGTGTTCTCAAATATGTAGTATGCAGTAGTATATTTATTTTAAAGAGAGGAGAATTATCGGGTTTGTTGAGAACAGTATCTGTTATATGACTTTCTTGAATTCCTGAGGTGAAGCTCTGTTAACAGCTGAATTAATTTGTTAAAAAAAAAAAAACATTTTCCAGACTGTGATCAGGTTTGATTGACTTTTTCAAAACACGCAGTAAATCCTCAGTTTCCTCGTGGTTTAAATAATCCAGACTCACTGTCAGCTTGTGCCATAAATGCTTTAATCTTCATCTTCTTTAATTACACAACTTTGTCCTGAATGTTGAGTGCCCCAGGTGCTGTACTTTATCTGTCTGGCTCCTGACTGACAGCATTGCTATCTTCAGATGCTTGTATACTTTTCTGGTTTCTCAGCATAGTTGGCTAATACCACAGTGTGTGGTGGCGTGTTGCTACATGCTGCTAGCCTCAAGTGTTTTCTATGTTAAATACATAATCGGTGATGCTATTAGCTTACAATGCTAATGATTTTGTACTCCACCTGTGTCTTTTGTCTTTATTATTAATTAAATAGTTTGGCTTCAAAAGCACAGTGAGTGGCAAAAGTAAACACAATGTGCCCCTCGTTCTGTCTGCTGTGTCAGGTGGAGCAGTCCAAAGTTTTAATAAAGGAAGGCGGTGTCCAGCTGCTGCTCACAATAGTTGACACCCCAGGGTTTGGAGATGCTGTCGACAACAGCAACTGGTAAGAAACACCACAACTGCATTTGTAACCCCCAAAATGCCAAAGCTACTCTCCCCCATTCCTAATTCAAGGAGTCCTCCGGGGGCTTTGTTTCATAACGGAAGCTGTAATTTGTGTTATGCAGCTGGCAGCCAATCATCGACCACATAGACAGCAAGTTTGAAGACTACCTGAACTCAGAATCGCGGGTGAATAGAAGACAGATGCCCGACAGCCGAATCCACTGCTGCCTGTACTTCATCGCCCCCTCGGGACACGGGTGAGTCTGGGAGACAAATTCATAAGACAATAAACACCTTTATAGTGGATGCTTTCATCCAAACCACCTTCTGTTGTCAGCAAACACGGTTCCAGTGTGAATCAAACTCTTAAATGTCACTTCCTTGTTCAATAGAAAGGAAGTGGATGGCAGTAAGGTCTGAATAGGACTCAAGAAAGGAAAACGTTGGAAGGGAAAGGGTGAACAGTGGGAGGAAATGAGCAAAAATAGTAGAGTTAAAAGGGAAAAGAAGAGGTCAGCAGTGCCCCAGAGGTCAGAGGCTGACTGGAAGTGAAGGTTGCTGGTTCAGATTCCCGCACTGCTATACAGATGGTAGTCAGTAAAGCTCTTTCTACCTTAACCTTTTCAGCTAGATGCTGAACCCTCATCTGCTTCAGGAACAGCTCAGTGGCCAACAGTGTGAAACTGTGGTCATAATAGGCAGTTCCTGAGGTCGGGGACTGTATGTGCAGTACGTGCGTGTGCTGTCTTACTCCATCTCTTACAACTGCTCATTGCTGTAAATGACAACGTGAGACTGAGTCAGCTTGTCTTGCAAAATAAGGGTTAAAACTTGAGGCTTGTAAAAGGAGGAAAAAACGGTGGGGGTGTGTGTGTGGGGGGGGGGGGGGGGGGGGGGGGGCTATACAGACGAAGATACTGGCAAAATGCCCAGCAGATGATACTGATTGCCAAATGTTTCATAAAGAGATGACTGTGTGGAATTTTAATTTCAGTGTTTATTATTCGCAAGCCACCATCTTCTCTAGTTAGTGGACGGATCTCATCTTGTCTTTCATTTAAGAAGTGTATGTGTCTTTTCAGTCAAAGAGCAGAAAGTGTGGGAGTAGTGAAATTGAAAAATGAGGCTTCAAGCAGTTATTTCCTGTCACAAAAAAAACTTTAGCCTGTATTCGGTCAGTAACTCATTTAAATGCACGTTTAACATGGTGTTAATGTGAAAGTTTGCCCCTGGTTATAGCTCCGCACCTTTAAATATACAAAAGGAAATACTGCTGTTTGTCATCGTAGGGCTGGATGTTGTTTGTGTCTGATGTGTGGTGCTGCCCTATTTGTGTGTATGCAAATCTCAAGCGTGTGCTCACATGCCCTAAAATCTGTTGACCATGGCTTACTGTAAACAATGAAGAGGCCTCTGTCCTCCGCTCTCGTGGTGTTTTTTTTTTTTTTTTCTTGCTTATGACTGTCCGTCCTCTAAGACGTTGTGTTTGTACAAGCCCGTCTTCTGTACCCACACAAGCAGCACTTTAGCCTTGAGGATGTGCAGCGTATGTTCTCACAAACACACATAGAGCATCCCCTCATAGCACCAGCTGACTGCTCTCACACAGCAACACAATGACTTCCAACACTGGGAGACAGTCTGAATGCTGAAGTCTGACTTTTGAGGACAGTGACTCATTAAGAAAACGATCCCTCGCATCACTCTCTGTTAAATCATACAATGTGGCCTTTCTCAGACTGTGGTTAAACCCAGCTGTGAGCACCAGCA
This sequence comes from Toxotes jaculatrix, assembly GCF_017976425.1. Lineage (NCBI taxonomy): Eukaryota > Metazoa > Chordata > Actinopteri > Toxotidae > Toxotes > Toxotes jaculatrix. The sequence goes on along the minus strand of NC_054401.1, from coordinate 3,726,648 downwards.
AGTTAGTTTATTTTATTTTATTTTATGTGTAAAACCACATAGTCCCTATATACACTGAATAAAACAAGAAAGGGGACGGCTTCAATATTTTGAGATCAAATACTGATTTAATAATCAGGGTACTGAATGTCTGCTGAATGTATGCTCCGTATGTTATATGGAGCTGCAATGATCCATCAAAAGAAAAATGTATGCCAACTATTTTTGTAATGATTTATTGTTTTAAGTATTTTCTCAAGCATAAATGACAAACATTACTGACTTCCAACTTATCACTGATGAGTATTTTCTCTTTTTTTTTCCTCTCATATATCGTCATAAGCTGAATATCTTTAGGTTTTGGATTGTTAGTTGGCGAGGACGTCACTTCGGGGTTCCGTATTGTCACTGGGATTTTATTGATCCATTGATTTATCAAGAAAATAATCAGCCAGCCCTGATGTTGTAAACTGTTGTCCTTTTTTTTCTGTTGTCTGAGGGTTTGTTTTATGGTTTATACATAATTTATTAGTGTCTTGTTGTCAGCTGTCATTATCTGTTAATGATATTAGTAGAATCCTCATTTTGTTTATTTGATAAATAGAGAACTAGTGAAATTGCTTTTGCTGTAGCTTCTTTGTCAGATAACTACCAATTCAGGTTTTCTTAAGCGTCTCGGAGCAGCACTGTGCTGTATATCGACCTCCATGGCTGTTGGCTACATGACAAACATGCATCCCACTCTAACCACTAAAAACAACAAATTCTGTCTCTGGGCAGAGTTTGATTCAGAGGGATATTTCCACAGTGTCCTAAGGAAATCAAATGAAGATGTGAATACAAAGTGAAATGCAAATCTTCAACTCAGTGATTCACTAAAGTCAAATGTTATTTATTCAGCTCAGAAAGAGCCAAGAATAGCAACCCTTTCTCACGGCTACAAGGTCGTTTTCTTAGACATTACAAACATCAGTCAGGCGATACTTTTCTATATTTGGTTTAACTACATTTATTCTCTTGTTATCTAAGAAAAAACAGACCGAGGAGCAGTGATCAAATGTAAATCCAAAACCTCAAAATATCCCCATTTATTTCTAAAATGACAAAGGGATAGACTCCACAACACTTTAATTCATTATTTTGACCTTAAATGTGCTGGACAGACTTCTACATTTAAGACGTCAGTCCTGAGTATTAAGTAAGTAATAACTCGATATGACTCAAAGATGTTCAGTCGAACTACATGTAAAGCTGCATCTTTGTCTCCCTGCAGGCTGAAACCCCTGGACATTGAGTTCATGAAACGGTTACATGAGAAAGTTAATGTCATCCCACTGATCGCCAAAGCAGACACCCTCACCCCCGAGGAATGCCAACAGTTCAAGAAGCAGGTCAGTGGTTTCCACAGCTGCACGCTACCGCAGAAAAACGATCTGAGAGGCGTTTTCCTCGGCTGATGGCGGTGTCGTACATCTTGAAGCAAAGTCGAGCAGAGAACAGTGTCTCTGTAAAAAGTTGTCCGTAAACACACAAAAAAGGACTGTTGAATGGCTCAGTTTGTATTGCTTCACTTTGCACTGTGGTATTGTGTTGTACTTTTACTAGAAGCTAGAAACGAGAGACACCAAAGTCCACCTTCATACAAATGACCATACAAGTAAGTCAGTACACTGTGTAAAGTCACTATGCCAACACAACACAGGGTGAAGACTAAAACTGCAACTGAACTCATCATTTTAAGTTGTTTTACCGATGTGATTATACATTTGCATTGTGGGCTTGACTCTGGACAAGATGTGACCACAGAGACGTGTCAGTTTGAGTGTGTGAGGCTTAACATGAGGTTAAGGTTGTACTTGTTTTGTTAAGCCGTTTCCAGTCAGCGGCTCTGCCGGAAGTTGCTCAGAGATCTTCTCTTCTCCCGTCTCCTGCACTAGATCATGCGGGAAATCCAAGAGCACAAAATCAAGATCTACGAGTTCCCTGAGACGGACGACGAAGAGGAGAACAGACTGGTGAAGAAGATCAAGGTATGTCACCTGCCAGGTCCACGCATCAAATTACAGTCAGTGTCACAGTCTGTTACAAACCTAGGCTCAAAAACACTTGTATTACTTATACCCATATATTTTTCTTTCGCTAGGACAAGTTGCCATTGGCCGTAGTAGGAAGCAACACCATCATTGAGGTGAATGGCAAGAGGGTCAGAGGGAGACAATACCCCTGGGGGGTTGCAGAAGGTATGAAAGTTTTGTTATGTCGCTTGGTGTTGGGGATACAGACAGTTACTGCTTTTATCCTCATAATTTACTGACTGACTTGTTATTTTCCCTCCCAGTTGAAAACAGTGACCACTGCGACTTCACCATCCTCAGGGATATGCTCATCAGGTACTGAAAAACACAAAGAAGCTGTAACATTTACAGTTAATAAACACTTCAATCGATGTTTTTAGTCTGAAATAAATAAATGTGAGCAGTTGTTTAACGCAAGAAGTGTGTTAGCTGTGCTAACGTTGGAAACGTTGCTCAGCGAGCATTTTAAATATTCTGAATTCTTTGTTGTCCATCCGCAGAACCCACATGCAGGACCTGAAGGATGTGACAAACAACGTCCACTATGAAAACTACCGCAGCAGGAAGCTGGCCGCTGTCACCTACAACGGAGTCGACAACAACAGGGCTAAAGGACAACTGTCCACCAAGTAAGGACAAACTGTACTGTTCACTTCTGACTAGTTAAACAGAAAATAAAATAAAAGTTTTAGGCAAACTGCATAAAATTATTTTTACTTGCAACTTAGATTGTGTAGAATAGAACAGGACCTGTGAATTGCTGCTAACTTGTTTCGGGGCCTAGTTTTACTAAGCCAATTATGAAGCAGATTAAAATTTGGGTGATTACTGTATAACCAACCAAATGCTGCTGAATATTTTCTTCCCTACCAGGAGTTTACCAGGAGTCAATAGAGACAGAGTTTATCAGTATCTGATGATATTACATTTTGAAAAATGGGGGCAGGGAAATATCCAAAGCAGGGTGGATCTGTAAGATTTACAGGCTTTAAATGGCCACGTTTCTTGCCAGCTGTATGTGTTAAACTGAGTTGGATATATGTGTGACTTGGAAGTGGCTGTAGGAAGTGATTGCACACGACAGAGTTGCTGTCAAATTATTTATTCATGTCCTGTTTTATTTAGGTGTTTAGGTTCCAGGTAACTGAAAAGGCAAAGGGAGTTCATTCATGGACCATCTGTCCTCTGTGACGTTTGAAAACCACTCAGTGGTTTTGCTTTTGTCGTAGCCTCTCACTTTACTACTTTGCATAAAATCATGCCACTGATTTTGCTCTACGGCTGAACAGAGGCCTCACGCTGCTGATGCTAACACACAGCTAAACTTTATTTTTTATTTTTTTAAACCAACTCTGCTAATGTATTTGACACCCAGCTCACAAAGCCCACGTTGTTATTTTTTCCAAGCTTTCTGTTTTTTTTTCCATTTGCAGTGAAAAAGTAGTTTGAGTCACAGAACACATCCAGTAGACTGTAGTTTTATTTTAGTGCATGACCTCATCATTGCATGCTGTGTGTGTCTGTGTGTGTGTGTGTGTGTGTGTGTGTGAATGTGTGTGTGTGTGTGTGTGTGTTTGGTTGTATGTGTTTTTGTTTTTTAGACTTGACACAGTTGAAGGAATGTAAGTGGTCATTTTTTCACTTATTTTTCAGCCCCTTGTTTAAGATGTTCATTTCTCTGTATCCGTCCTCTGTTCTCCCTCGTTGCCTGCGTTTGGGTATTTTCTCTCCTCCCTGTTGGGTCAGCTGTCCCCCCTCGACTTCCCCCTGTTAGTAGATGTTTCCCAGACCAGCAGGGGGAAACCTGTGGACTGCCACACCTCCTTATAAATCTAGTTTGACGGCCTTGAATGTGATGCTTTAATTTTTTCTCCGCCAGTCTCTCCACCTGGTGTATTCATTGCTGCTTCCACCTGCTGCTTTTAAGCCTGAACTAAAAACTGAAACCTGCACATGAGATGTTTGGAATGGTTACCAGTGTTTATGACATGTAGGACAACAATGTTGAAGTAAAACCTACAGTGTTTACACTTGAGACAAAAATGTGTTTGTTGTGGCGACGCGGCGTTCCATCTCAGGTCATATTCCCACCCATGTGTCACTAATCTTGGCCTCAGATCTGAGAGGGCATCTAGCCTGAGGCGGGTGGTAAATAAATGCGAAACACAGAGGATCTCTAATAATAAGAAAATCGATCCGAGCAGTAGTTTGATTTCTTCTGAGCTGAAGAATTACTATAAAGCTTAGCGGTAAGACTTTAGACAGAAATTAGGGAGGCATTATTCCGACCATTTCCTTCTTAACATGAGTCCAATCCCAAACTTATAGTGGAAATGCCTAATTATCATAATTCCATTAACAAAAAAAATTCAGTCTGGATTGGTTGTGTTAATAAGGTCAGTATCGATGCTGATACTGAGCAGGTGTCTGGGATCAGTGCATCTCTACCAGAAATACCCTGAGAAGTGCCGTCACAAATATACACCATGTGTATTTGTTTTTATTTAAAAACAGTATATTGCAGCGTGAAGATGATTTCCACCTGTTTTTACGGTAACTTTGATAACCCATAATGCATCAGACAGGATCAGACGGTGCTTTACAAGCTTCGCTGCCGTCATCACTCCTCCGACCTAAATTCCTCATAATCACAGGTAACCTCTGCAAATAACTCATGACAGGTCTCTGTGCACTTACACTGCAACAAAGGATCCTGCTGAGCTTTCCTAACATCTAACCCACCACCTGCATTAACCACCAGTGTTCACAGGTTCGTTGCATTAGCGTTTGGGTCCCTCCTCTGGTAGAAATGTCTCATGGTTGGTTTGGTTTCCTGTTCCTTTTACACTCTTGTTGGATCCTGTCGTTCCTGAAACGTCAAACAACGTTTTTTCCTCCTGTACCCCAACAGTTTGTATTCATGTCTTTGGGGAATGTGGGATGATGTTATGTTTCCCAACACAATTTGAGATTTTTACAAATCTACTGCGCCGATTTTACAGTCAGTTTCTTCTCATTTTCGGCTGCTCTGAAAGAGAAGAAGCTGTGGACTGCCGCTGGTGATGCAGAGAAGTGCTGGGCTAAATCTGTGTGTTTGTGCATGTATCTGTGTGTGTCTGTGTGTGTGCGCGCGCTCATGTGTTTCCCTGTGCAGGAGTCCTCTGGCCCAGATGGAGGAGGAGAGGCGAGAGCACGTGGCTAAGATGAAGAAGATGGAGATGGAGATGGAGCAGGTGTTTGAGATGAAAGTCAAGGAAAAAGTGCAGAAACTCAAAGACTCTGAAGCAGAGGTAAAAAACACACACACACCTGTGTTACTCAATACTGCAGTTCATGGCCCTGTGAAGTTACTCATGTCTGAGCACCTTCCTTCCTTCCTCTTGTGCTGACGTGTTTCAGCGGTTAGTGTGAGTGTGAGAGAGCTGTATGAAAACATGTCTTTGATTTGTGTAAATGGATGTTCTGTTTGTGAGTCCCCGCCCCCGAAACTAGACTTTAGAGTTTCTGTGGAACTCATGGAAATATTAACCTTCTCTTTTGTTTTATTTCCCATGTGTTTGGAGAATTGCAATAAAATGAGGTTTCATTACAGCACAAACATTACAAAGCTCGTTCAAATTAGGAAAGCACTGAAATAAAATATGAATATACTTTATACACTTAAACAGCAAATTGTTGTTCACCAAGAACAAGGCTGTAAATTTGCCCTGTCATGCCTTCTGCTGATATGAGAGAGGTTCCTGCTTTAACAGTGCTACATGTTCTTTATTTTTTTTTATGCTTATAAAAAAAATATTCAGCATGGTAATATGACAGGAAATTAAATGGAAGGTCGAGTCAAAACCAGAAACAAACCTTAAAACAAGTAAATGAAATGCTAAGCTTATCTTTTCCTGAAGTTCACTGTGACTTACAGCATTATTTTTCTGGAGGTTTTAGTTTTCTTTCTTTGTCAAATCAGCCATTTGTTTCTCTCCCTGGAGTTTATAACAGTTTATTGTAGGTCACGTTTTGCAGCCCACATGCTGTGTCGGGTTTTATGGCTGCTCATGTGACAGTTCTTTCAGTATAAAATACTGACAGCCTCCTCTGTCCTGCCTGTGTCTCTGCAGCTTCAGCGGCGTCATGAGCAGATGAAGAAGAACCTGGAGGCTCAGCACAAGGAGCTGGAGGAGAAGCGACGCGTGTTTGAGGAGGAGAGAGGGAACTGGGAGACCCAGCAGCGCCTCGAGCAGCAGAAACTGGAGGCCTCCAGGTAAAGCTGACAGCCACTGTCACACTTTCTATGGCTCAGCTGAACATTTGAACAAACGCGTTAAACTAAATCAAATCAATATCAGAAGAAAATCAGGAGAAAAAGAATGAACGCCCTGCTTATAACCCCTTACATATATTCAGCTGATGACTGTAGACCACAGATTTTTATTGTCTTGGGCAGAATGTTGGGCATCACTGCTATAGATAATGCATACTTAGATAAACAGCATACACAGGTATCATTCATGACTGTGTAGGCTTTTCACTGTCTGGTTGGTGATCACAGATATAAATGTCTTTCCTCTTCTGCAGAACTCTGGAGAAAAACAAAAAGAAAGGCAAGATCTTTTAAAGACAGTCGGCAGGACCACCCCAGCTCGAGTTGTTTGTGTTTGCCAACGTTGCCGGTCAGGACACCAGTGTGTGGCACTGACATTACCCACCTCCTCCTCCTCCTCCCCCCCCCCCTCCCCCTCCTCCCCCTCCCCTTCCACCTCCCCCTCCTCTTCCTCTGGCCCTGCTCTGTCTGCCAGCACAGCTGTGCTCCTGCTCCCACCTGATAGAGGGAGTACTGGGGGTATTTGTGGGTATGTGAGGGGGGTGGGGAGGGTCTGTATGTACGGTCAGGACCGTCACCACAGGACCCCCTCGCTGCCTCGGGACTCATCATCATCAAGAATGTGTTTACCTTAACAACAGAAAAAAATAACCCCATCTTAGAAAGGCCAAACCCATATTATTATTTTAATTATTATTATTATTGGTGTTATTATTATTGTTGTTGTTATAACTGAATAATGCCCCCACCCCCACATGCTGCTCTCTCTTTTTTTTTTTCCTCCCAAGGTTGCTTTTAAATGACTGATGTGTACAGTTTTATGGAGAGCAAAGACAATAAAAATCCCCATGATTCATGTCTGACTGTTGTACAATCAAGTTCTGGTGAAATATATTTGTTTACAGGAACAGTATATGAACATTAACTTTGTCTTCTGTCATGTATTAAAGTAAGAAGAGGACAAGGCATTAACTAACCCTTTGTTTTGTTTAGAGTGTACCTGGTAAACCATTAACCCTCCTCCTGTGAGTGCTACAGCCTAAAATGAAATGGTGTCAACAGAAAAACCTGAAACCAAGAAAGACAATAAAAATGCACCTTGGGCCTTTTTTTTATAGATTTTTAAAAAATGGCTAAAGTTTCTTTTTTTCTTAAGTGTAACGCTTTCTTTTTCCTCTGTGTTTTGCTATCTCCACTAGCCTTGGACCACCATTTATAATGTCATAAGTGTTATATTTCACTTTAGTTTATTTTTATATATACCGAGCCAGCTGAAGTAATAACTTCTTTTGTATGTTTAGAAAACTCTCAGAGACTTGACTGCAGCGTCCACTGTTTGGAAAAAAAACAAATAGTCTCGCATTTAACAGTGATCCTGGACGTGTTGGAAAAAAAAAAGAAAACAATATTTCAGTCGCTCTGCTGAAATGATCAGTGGGAAATGAAGAGTCAACACCGCAGTTTGCTTTGGCTATGTACTCCATCTCTGATTTTTAATTTTATTTTTCATTTGTATTGTACAAAGTCACTTAATAAACCTGTGATGATATTGAGAAGTGAGATGGTTTTATTATGGGAAATGATGCGGACACTTAAGGTGACGTGAGAGTAATTTTATGACACTATTCATTGAAATATTAGTTAAATTATTTTCAGTGATCACTTAAAGTCTTTAGTGTTTTTCACCACTAGATGTCAGTGGTTGCCTAAAAGTGTGATCAGCTTTGCCAGCAGTGACAAACTCGACTGTTAAATTTCACGTTTTTATGAAACCGTGACAAACTGACCAAACTAAATAAATAACAATAATAAAAACATGTTGTAGTCAGTGTGAAATGAAACGAAGCCAGAAAACAAATGCAGTTTTCCTCAGTGCTGTTGAGGCCCCGTGTGCAGCTCACAGAACTCCTGCGGGGATGAAATCAGCTGTTACCAGGCAGATTTCCACTGAAATGAGACTTCTTCAACGTGACAGTTGAATAAAATCATACCTTGATCCTCAAAGCTCCTTTTACCCATCAGACCCACAAAGGTTTGAAATTTGTGCCCTGGGAATAAGAAAAAAAAAAAACATCCGACAAAGACTTAAACTTTTGTTTAAATGCAACTGTTCCACCTATTGAAATGATAATGTAAAATCATGATACTCACGTTTACGTGCTGTCTGAGATTTTCCTGTTTGGAGGAAGGAAACAGTGATCTGTTTCTCATGATGCCCGAAGGTAAACACAGTTAACTGGTGTGAAACAGTACGACTTTAAAGAGCCCTACCTGAGCCTTTCTTCCCCATGAGTCCGAGATATTGGCGTGGTCTTGGTTTTCTGATCATTCTCACCAACATGTCTCGAATTACTTCAGAGTTTGACCATTTGATCTTGAGGCAGAAAGAAGGCAAAGATAGAGGCTGAATATCGCCAATGTCTTCTTGTATTCAAACTATAATTAATTTCCACCAGTGACTGAGTCAAAGAAATTATCTTTCCTTAAACTTACAAACATAAAATACAATTATTATTAGTTATTTTGTGCTTAAGGGAAGATTTTACCATCCCAAAACCTCTGGGGAAAATCTGGAAGGATGTAATATGGCATGTTTTTGTTTTTTTTTTCATTATAAATTCACAAATGCAATAATGTCTTACCTGTTCGCTGCCTTCTCTCTTGTTTTCATCATCCATTTCTTGACAGAAAACATTTGTCAGAAGCAGAACAAGTATCAGAACAAGTTTAAGTGTCTCCATCACTGCAGACCGTGCGTAATTTCACCGCGATGCTTCTGCTCAAAAATATAAACGCTGAATCCTGTTAGTCTGGGTCACAGCTAATAAGAAATATCTGTGCTCAGGTAGTCTACACCTCTCTGCTGGATTATTTTAAATACCGAAAGACAGAATAACGGCGCGTCTTCTCTGATGATGCGCCTTTGCGCCACGGGGATCCATTAACGCTCATTTTGCGCACACGGCGCTTCCAAGCACCGCTGAAGTGGATGATGTGGGTCTGCAATTATTCTGTGACTCACAGGGCTTCATTTTGGCATATGTTATAATTAGTATGAGTTTCATGCGCAGGGTCCATGTGAAGATTACACAGGACTTTAGTCCAAAAGGGGGGATGAGGCGCATTGGTAAAGCAGTCTTAATACATCTTTTATCCGCCTCCAGATGTGGAGGGAGTTTTCAGATCCTTCTTTGCTGGGTATTTACAGGACCAGATCTTATAACTGGTTATACACTTTGATTTATACTAGCCTATTTATGGTGTGCTGTAGAGTAGCCCTACTTCTATTTTCTATGCTAGTTGATGGTATGTACTGTATAATCTATAGAAGGCCTATTCTAGTTTTGTTTTTGCTCTTCCCTTTGCTGATGTGCCAATTAAATTTCCCTGGGATTATAAATAAACTTTATCTTATCTTTAATGTTTTGAAGGCCATATATATTACCTGAATCTGAAAAAAACAACTGCCTACTGTGAACCTGTCAAATAAATGTAGTTAAAAGTACAAAAAAAAAACAAAAAAAAAACAGCGGACTGGATGCATAAAGTAACATCAGATTAAAGTAAATGATAGACATCCCTTAACCCCCAAAGTTTTTAAGTGAACGTAGTTAAATAAATAAATAAACCAGTAAGTAAGTCAATCATAATTCCCTAACTTTCCCGCTGCCAGTGGAAATCCCCTTATCAACCGCTCGCTGTAAGGTTTGCGTTTTGTTTTTTTTTTTTTTAAAGCTGAATGTCCCGCTACGGCCGCCGTAGGCAGCGGCACGGCCCGCCTCTGACTCAAATGTTTGGAAGTGAATTTTCAGGAAGTCCGTGGACGCGTTTTTAAGAGAACAGAGCAGCAGATCGACCTTTTAATTCCAAACGGACTCTGTAAACGAAATGCCCGGAGTTCGCTGTTTGCGCTGAGTTCACGGTCACTCGCTGTCAACGGGAACATGGCTGTGTTGCGTTTAAAGTCCTCGCTGCTGTGGTTCCTTGTTGTTGTGACAGCTCATGTGACTGAAGCCGCAGGGAGATCGAGGCAGCGGATGAAACTGACCGAAGATGAGGAGCAGGTCTCGGAGTTCCACGACAGTACGGTCTATCTGAGATCCAGGAAAACCTCCGATCCGCAGGCCGCCGCCGCCGCCGGGCCCGAGCCGGGAGACCGCGCGGACGCGTTCAAAGTCCCAACTCTGGATGGGGAGTTTTCCTACCAGCCCGGATCTCTGCAGGGGTCTGTGGTCATTCACGCTTTCACCAACAAGTCCGGGTTTCTGGAATGTCTGTGGAGCTCGGAGTCGTCCCTGACCAGCCTGGTGCAGGACCTGCCGGACAGCACACAGGTGCTCTTCCTGTCCCTGGACGACTCCGCGGTCAGCGACGCTGTATGGATGAGGGAGCAGGTGCAACGGGCCGCCATGCACAGGTGAAGGCAGGGGAACCACAGCTTTAGGGTTGAAATGTCTACATTCAAAATCCAAATTAAGCAAAAGTACAAAAGCAATATCAGCAAGGTGTTTTTTAAGAATCAAAAGTGAAAGTGGGGCAGTAATTATGCTTTAAACGTGACTGATACATACAAATCTGACAGTATTAGGTTGTTAATGCTAATGGTTTAAAGTCTGTGCAGCATTTTTGACATTTGGCATCTGAAGCCAAATTTGCAGGAGCACTGTTTAAAAAAAAAAAGAAGTACATCTGAAAGTTGCAATTAACTAAAAGGGATGTGGTGCACGTATGTTTGTGTTTGTGATGGTGAACATGTTTCTCCAGTTCCTGAAATAAAAAAAAAAGGTGATAACCGATTGATTGTTTAAATATTCGTCATGCAAAAATGCCAAACATTTGCAGGTTCCAGCTTCTCAAATGTGAGAAACTTCTGCTTTTCTCTCCTTTGAATCATAAAAAATGAAATATCTTTGTGTTTTGAGATTTTATTCGACAAAGCAAAACAGCATGAAGACACGACTTTGAGTCCAGGGAAACTGTGATTGAAAATGTTAACAGTTTTTTGACATTTTAAACGACAAGTTTACGACAAGTTTAAGATTCAGAGGCTGAATTGTGTCTATGTCTAATCAAGAAGAACTAGATCAAGTCAAACATTTCCAGTCAGAAACATGTATAGATTCACCTTATTGTTTGTATTTTCTAATTATATAGTGTTTGCAGTTGATTTATGGTTAGAGTGCTGACGTATGGCGTCAGATGTTCAGAAACCTTCCCAGCTGCCCACAGCGTATGCTGCTTTTCAGGCTGTGTTTTTAGACTCCTCCAAAATAATTATAAAGTGCTGTGCAGTTAGTTGAGTATCAGCTTTGAATTGTCAACATAAAATGTGAACAAAACACTTCATTACAGTTCTGTGCTCTCACGTCTCTGACAACCCACATTTAACCTCCTGCTCTCCTCCTGCAGTAAGAAGGAGGTCCTGTCCAGGCTTCACTTCTCTCCGGTGCCGGTCTTCGCTCTGGGTAACTGGATCCCCTATGTCCTCTACTACTGGAGCTGCATGGGACACAACTGCGGCCTCTCCCAGACTGTTTTTACCTCCGAGGGTAAGGACTCTGACTCGACGTGGCTCTGATGGACCAGTTTCTGTCAGTCATTGTTGTCTGACTCACCTGTTTTAGCAGAGACAAAGGTGGTTGGACAGATGTAAGAGCTGCTTGGACTTGGTGTTGTCTTCTATTTGAAAAGTTATGCGGAAAACTAAACAGTAATAGTGGTAAAAGTTTGGGTACCCTGCTAACCTGTGAGCTAAATGTCGGCTCACTCTCTTTAGGTTCCTGAATGTAAAAAACAAACAAACATAAAACGTCCATTTTTTCTGGACAGTTTAATGACAAAATTCCGTTTTTTTCGGTGATGCATTTTGCTTTCAAGAGCATTTTGGTGTGAATCATCCAGACTGTCTTACCATATACTGTAGCTGAAACTTTGCAGGTCTGCCTTCACCTCTGCACTGACAAGCAGAAATATCATGTTGAAGGCTCGCTTGGTTGAACTTCCTGTTTTATGTGGAAACACATGACACCACCAAGGATAATTTTAACATCATGAAGATGCTTCATGGAACAACAGCAGATAAGCACTCTGTGGTTTTCTTTTGTAATCATTATTTTCCCCCTCCTCACAGGGTGGAACATGCCTATAATCGTCAAGAGACTTGATGCCAGGTATGATTGGCTCATGGGACGCTGGGGTCAGGGGTCGTATCAGTTGACTGATGCAGGAAACGGATGTGATCCTTCCCCGTCTGTGGCAGGTGCTGTGGCCTGGGTGTCTGAGGGCAGCTGCTCCTTCTTCACCAAGGTCTGTTGATGTTCATGGTAATGAAGTGTGCTGCTTCTTGTTCAGATCAGCTGTTTGGGTGGTTTATCAACATATTCATGTTTTTACAACTAACATTTTTTTAGTTTTTTTTAGTTGCTGCTGATTTTTCTGGATTAGTTGTTTGGTCCATAAAATGTGAGATAATGTCTTTTATAATTTCCCACAGTCCAAGATGATGTCTTTAAATGTCTCATTGTGTCCGACCAAATGTCCAAAACCCAAAAATATTTAGTTCTCATCATTTGAGACAAAGAAAAACATCAAATCTTCACATTTAAAAAACTGTAACCGACAAGTATTTGACATTTTTGCTGAAAAAGTGATGATGAAGATCATTAGTGTTGATAATCAGCTGATCAATTAACTGACTAATTGTTGAAGCTCTTGCTTTATCTATTGATTGATGTTGACAATGTTCTCTGTTAGCTGATTAATAGTTTAGTGTATAAAATGTCAGAAAACAGTAAATCAAGCTCAGCATCAGCTCTTCGTTGTTGTTCCTCCCTCCAGGTGCAGGCCATGGCCAAATCCAACGCCTCCGGTGTCCTTGTCTATGCCCTGCCTGGTAACCCGATCCAGGACATGAACTGTGTTGAGGCCGAATGTTATTCACAGCTGGGCATCCCTGCTTCCATGGTGCACCTGGAGCCTTCGGTTGCTCAGGCGCTCCGGTAAGACCGGCTCACCTGAAGGATTAAGAGACCCCTGACGTTGATGCTTAACATCCTTATACATAGATTAATGATTTCTTTAAAAGGTCTGTCATTCTCAAAAGCCTGGTATTGTCCTTTCTCTGGGGAAAAAAAACATTATCACTCCAAGAAATTCAAAGTCTCTGGAGAACAGAGAATGAGATTTTAAAATTGTTATTTGCTAATAAATGATTTATCTTGTTTTCAGCTGTTGAATGTCTCATGATGGTATGATACTTTTAATTTGTTTTGTAGGTTTGGACAGAAGGTTAATGTGTCCTTCCAGACCACTCCGTCCCCAAACTTCTTCATCGGTATTGACCAACAGGGGGGGCTGTCTGAGATGGGCTGGTTCCTTTACCCCACATTCAGCTTTGTCAACTGGCAGTCGCAGTGGTGAGAACAGAAATGAGGGTCTGATGTGTTGAAGAGATTCGACTGGAACGACGCCTTCCTAAAATTTACACTGTTGTTCACTTGGCTTATGAGATTAATGGTTCATTGCCTCAGACAGTGGTGGGGATTCTCAGAGGAGGGAAGTGACGAGGGGAAGTCCACGACTGTTTGAATTTCTGCGAAAACAGAGCTCCATAATTAATCTGGTGAACCAGGAAGTGTAGACAAAGATCAACATAATGTTAGAAACTGCACAGGCAGGTCAGATAACATTTTCAGGATTGCAGCACTAATTTACTTTTACTCTCCTGAAAGAAAATCTCTGAGTCAAAACAACTGTGATGATTTGAGTTTAATGTGTATACCCACCATTATAACCTCTCCTCAGAGGCATTGTAACAGTTTATATGTGTGAAAAGTATATTTCGCATTCATCAGTGTCTTTGTTTCCATCTCCAGGTTTGATTTCTATGCAAATCTGCAAACCAAACTTCAAACGACTGCCAAGGTGGTTTCTGTCTTTGACAAAGTCCAAATGCAGGGAGAGAAAGGAGCGGTGGCCACAGTCGACCTGCCTTCAGGTAACATCATCAGTGTGTGAGATACGTGGTTTTAAATGTCGGTGTAAAATCTTAGTGCAGCGTGAAGGAAACAGGAGCCGTGCTAAGCTTTTTAATGATACTAACATTTGTACATTGTGTGTGTCTGCAGCCTTGTTGGACTTTGACACGCTGGAGCTGGATGCGTCCCTGTCGTGTCCCGGCAGGAGAGACCTTTCCTGTGCTCCGTGGGATCACACGGTGCAGCTGTTCGTCTGCTGCGACCACCTCAGTCCTTACTGCAACATGGAGCTGGGCCGGTGGATCACGGCCTTCCGCAGGTGAGAGGCCGATGTGAAACACTCTGACAGTACATCTGGAAATTCTGGAAATGTGATCGATCTAAATTTAAGGCTTTAAAGAACTTGTATGTTTTTTTTATATATAATAAAAGTCAAGTCTGTTTTTCTACTTTCTACTGATAAAAAAAAGAGAAAAAAGTACGTCAGATTCATAATAAAGCAGAAATTACTTGACGATGCTTCCTTATCTTGAGTAGTGAAAGCCACTCTTTGCTTAACAGCTGAAAAAAGTGCGGGACTATAACTTTATCACCAGAGAACCTAACCTAAATCAAATGTTAAAGTGTTGAAGTTTTCCAAACAACATTAAAAACAACTTAAATAAGCACGAATGTGTGTTTGGTTATGAGCTGTGTCCTTTTATACATTTGATGTGACTGTGTTTGTTATTTTGGCAGAGGCATCGGCCGCTGGTTTACAGATGTGTCGCCCCTCATGCCTCTGCTGGACAGCAACAAATGCACCTTCACCATGAAGACGGTGCCTTGGGCGAAGCCGTGGATTGTGTCCCTCAACCTAAGATTCAGCATCAGCAATCAGACAGGTAACAACCGAGAAACCTTTCATGATGTCTGTGGATGTGCTGAGCAGGTTGTAGTGGAGCGATGCGTTGATCTGTATCGTGAGACAAAACAGTATAATATCACCTCATCAGCCACAGCACCGCAGTGTTTAACAGAGTTAAAACCCTTATACTGAACAAAACAACCTATTCTTCACCCTTTGTACTGACTTTTTTTTTTTTTTTTTTGATGCCAACTTCACAGCTCAGAGAAAGTTTGATGCTCAGATCTAAACTCTCCCTCTGTGAGAACGGAGAGCTGTGACTGAAATGACCACATCCCAGAACATTTTCTGCCCATTTTCTGTCACTGGACGATTTTTTCAAAAGCAGAGAGCAGGAATCTCCCAGCAGGAAGGAACAGTCTGTCCGTAAATAGTTACTGGAACAAGGAAGACACTCAGAGCAAAAACAAAGATTTGAGCTCCAGGAAATACTTTGATTTAGCTTCCTCTAAAAAAAAAATCCAGTGTGTATGATCATGAGGAGGATGATTAGGGAATAATCAGGAGCCTGCTGGATGTGATTAGAGTCTGGATATGAGTTTGTTTGTTTTATTTTTATTGAGACATGTCGTCATGTGTTTTAGATTTTAAGTGATGATTTGGCTGATTTTATAATGAAATTTTATTGCCAAGTAACACTGCAGTGCAAATAAAAGACACCAAGAACTTTAAGAACAAAACTAGAATATTTACTTACAAATCTACTCCAAAAATGCAATACAGACAAAAATCTGACATAAAATGAACATTATAGAAACGTTTTTGCTTATGTTTTTGATCTCTGTGCATTTTTCCAGAGGTTGTATAGAAATCATGTCTCTGTGTGACAGGTAATCGGGTGGAGAAGCTCCACCCCTTCAGAGTGATGTCACTGTACAGCGGGGGCACCTTCGACAAAGACTACAACAAGAGATACCAGCCAATCAAGTTCCCCGTCCCAGCTTCAACCAAAAAGGTGACCAGGTGTCCCACGGCGATGGCTGCACGCGTGCCGACCGTCCTGTCTGTGCAGCGTCTCAGCAGCTGTGCGTCTGTTCTGTTTTCAGGTGGAGCTGTTCGCCGTCATCACGGGTCACGGCAGCGACGAGAACGGCTGTGGAGAATTCTGCGTCACCTCCCACCACTTCTTGATCAACGCTGCGTTCAACAACACCCGCGTCTTTGACTCTGCAGGTGAGGAAAGGTGCATTTTCAGTAGCTGAAACCAGTTGTGAACACAGCACTGACATATCATCACCTCTTAAGTTGATATTCGGGAATATTTTAGCAAACAGTTGCTCATTTACACCATCAGCAGCTCTCGTTCATCTGGAGCCATATTTCTGTTCACTGGGTGTTTGTTAGTCCAAGAGTTTCAGCTCTCAGGGAAATGATTGGCTCTTTAGCTCATGAAAACCCCACTGTGTTCACCAGCTGTTCTCTAACTCTGTTCGTCTGCTTGCTGCTCGGCGCTGAGCAGGTAGTGATCAGTGGGCCTCTGCTGAAAACAGCTGCCAGCTGCAGCTGGAAACAAATCTACGAGAGCAGTGAGAGTGAATCAAAGCTGTGGGGCCGGACAGGGAGAGCTGAGAGTTATCAGGTGATAATTCTCTGTAGGCTTCTGTAGGTTTGTAGGTCACTGGAAATTGAAATTAAATGGACCTCGAGAAAACATCATGTTGATCTACAAGCAAATGAATCTGTCAATCATATAAAACATATAATAACAGACAAACAAACATATAAATCCTCACATTTGAGGATCTGAGCAGATGTTTGTCATTTTTGTTAGTTAGTTATCAAACTAACTTAAATGGTTAAGTTTGGTTTTATCAGCTCTTTCTGTTGATTAACTAATGGATTAATCAGCCTGAGGACTGGACACTGAGTCACTGACTAAAGGGTCATTTCATCAGGAACAGCTCTGGGCTGTGCCATGCGAGTGAAAGAGGGAGCGGTACCAAACGAACACGGCACGTGGCTGTACGGCCGAGGAGGCTGGTGCGACGGACTGCAGGTCGACCCCTGGAGGATAGACATCACCAAACAGGTACGTCCCTCCACCTCAAACGTAATAATTTCACCTTCAACGCTTCAGCAGTGTCAGTCCTTTTTAACTGACTGATTGAACCACTAGATGCATTTCAAGATACAGTTTTTTTTTGTTTTTTTTTTAAATTTGTTTGAGATTTTTAAATTCATCCACATTTGGGAAAGAAACACACAAATCTGTGGGTGTGAGCTCGTTTTTATTCTCCACACACACAGATTCAGGGTAACTGAGGACAAGTTTAAAGCCCCGTAAGTCTCTGTGCCTCCAGTAGATTTACAGGAACGTTGCACTGAAATAAAGGTCATACTGAAGTAAAGCCTCTGAGTGAAGTAAGCCCATTAGAATTAAGGAGCGCTTAATTATTCTGAAGTGAGTTATTGACCATAAAGACTCTTGATATAATCGCGTAAACTCCTGACTTTTTCCTGGCTGCTGCTCTCTCGTGTTCTCTGTGGTCATGTGCAGCACAGTTCTTCTCCTGAATTCAAATTTACTTATAGATTTAACTGTAACTTAATGTCATATCCACGGTTTTTAGTGTTAAATTACCACTTTAAGAGAAGCTGCTATGCTTAGATTTTGGGAGAGTTTCATTAATACAGTATTAAAGTCTCCTCTGTCTGTTTCTGTCCTCTTTCAGCTGGACATTAGTGGATCTGAGTCCAACACTGTCATCTACTACGGCTTGTTCGAGGGGCGCGATCCTAATCCATCCCAGAAGCCCGGATACATCATCATGTCTTCTTTTCTTGTCTTCTACAAATAATCCGCCCTGTAAAACTCAACTTTTTGAACATTGATCTGAATGAATGAATGTGATAGCCTGCTGAAAGTACAATCAGAGATTAAATTTCTATTTTCTTACTGCTTTTAGTGAGCGTTTCCATTACTCCTGCGCCTCTTTCATCAGCTTGCTTAGGCGGGAGGTCACCGTGTGGCACTGACGGCAGTGCTGATGCAAAACATCACCTGCCACACTCGCCCAGCGCGACCGGCCATTTGCATTTTTCTCAAGAAGATGTTCCCACGAAGTCAAGAAGAAGAAGCAGCCTCGGAGCTAAATAGGCACTCCATATGCTTTTTATGCCTCCGGCTGGAGATGCATTGTTCTGAGAGCAGCCTCTCCTCGCTAATTACATGTAATCATGTCCAGCTTGAAACTTTGGGGTGAAGGAAGTGTTTCTCAGTGAATCATCGCCCTGTCGCACTTCTCATGGTATAGAACTTTCTGCTCTGCCTCTTTCAGGCGTTTGTAATTTTCTTTAATTTGACACTGCAGAGCTGGGGGAAATAATCAGGTGCTTCAAATTGCTGTGAACATAACTGCAATACAATATTTCCACCGCTGAAGCTCTTAAATTATGAGTTTAAAAATCCTATTACATGTTTTGTTTTCAGGTACACGGCTAAAAACAAGCAACACTATTTCTCCCTTGTGAAAAATTCAGCAGCATTTCACCTTCAGTGAATGAGCTTAAAAAGTTTATTTGCTTTGTTTTTTTTCTTTAATGACATTACACAGTATTAAAAAACATAAACATTAAAAAAAAACTTAAGACATAAAAAATACATAATTGAATTATACAAAAGGGTTATGTTTCTGAACAGGAATGTTAGTGGTTAAAAAGTTTGTTTTATTTTACAGAACTGCTCAACAGAGTGTAAGTAACATCACAGACATGATGTTTCTGTTTTAGCTTTGTTCACACAGCTAACACAGAAATCCCTCCGACCAACAGAAAGAAAAAAGCACATTTAATAATACTGAACAATTTAAAACCTAAAAGTCCTTCTTAGGCTAATTTTGTTTAAATGATTCTTTTATACCATTTCTTTTTTCTTTTTTTTTATGCCATTAATGTCCCTATCCTCGTCAAAGGAGCTAAGAAAAATACTAAGGCACTGAAGTCCAAGTGAACTTTATGGCAAAGTCACATGTGAAGTCAGAGCAGTTTCGTGCATCATCGTGACCACAGGCCTGTGCGTGTTACACCTTCACGCAGGTTTCTCTGCAGCTCTTCTCATTCTCAAACTGGTTGCTGTTTCCTTGACAGCCGCCGAACCAGAACTGAGCACAGGAATTAGCTGTGGCATCGTAGTACCACTTCACCACGTAGTCACGACACGGTCCCGGGTCCAGGGTCTGGCTGCACCGCTCCGCTGCAGACAACACAAAACAAAGAGTGGCTCGTTTAATCCCTGCAACAGAAACTGCGTGAGTAGAAAAATTCATTCAAATACTTCAACACGACAGTAGTTGAGGTTTACTACTTTGTTGTAGAGTTTGATTTTCAAATTGTCAAAATGTCTTTAAAACTAATTACAGGATATCAACTCATGTTGCTACGCTGTTGAAGTGCTCATTGTCTGAGGTCTTCAAATATTAAACCTACATTTCTAAGTATATTATAACTATAATAACTTCTCCATCATACAGACTCTTCTCTCAGCATTTACCTGATACGTAGGTGTCTGAGGGCAGCAGCGGGGGAGTCGGCCGAGATGGCGGCGGCGTCTTCTCCACAGACGGGGCCTTCAGAGTGGGACCAGCCGGCCCGATAGCTCCGGTCATCACGACATGGTGTGAGGGGTTCTTCACCTCAAACTGTGGGAGGAACTCTGTCACTGGTCTGAAGGGCTCCCAGTCGAAGAACGGAAATCTCTGAGTTTCTGTGGAGGTTCTGTCGTCTGGCTTGGATCTCTGTGGAGTGATGGGCTCTCTGTTGGGTTTAGAGGCTGGAGGGCCGGGCTGTTACAGAAGAGAGAGGGTTTTAATCTACTGATAACACTGACTGAAGACCAGGGGATGTGCTTCAAAGCCCCAGAAGCACGAAAGTGAATCCTGCTAGACACATGTAGTCGCTTCCACAACCTCTGGTGATACTTAAAACCGTTAACACAGCCTGAGTTGACAATAACAAGTAGAAGGAGTTCTCATTTGTTCCGCTCACCACCATCTGAACTCTCCTGAAGTCTCCTGTGAAGGTGGGTGTGTCTGTGTCCGTCCTGTACGGGGGTTCCCGAACGTTACCGGACACCTCGGGGATTCCTGGTGGGAGTCTGGAGCTCGGGATGGAGCTGAACATGTGTCTTTCTCCGTCTTCACAGATTCGACTCAGCAGTTTTCTTTCAAGAGCTGAGGGGCCAGAAAACCAAAACAGTAAATATACAGTTACATCCAGGTGTGTACCGTGCAACCTGTTTGTCCAGGGGCAGTTTGGTTTGAGTTTATACAGCTTTACTTTCATGTTAGTAGCTTCCAAGTATAACTACAGATAAGATATGGGAGGTTTGGGTGTCTTTCATGGTAGTATTTGTATAAACTGTGTCAAACTAACATCTAAGCTGTGTGTTGTGTAGTGGACAAAGAGGTGCAGTGTATTATCCAGCACCTGGGCACCTTTGCTCTTTGCTGCCACCAAGTGCCAACATAAGAAGGTATTTCAATTTTTTATTTAATTTTTTTCCTTTTTTTTCTTTATGTACAAATGTAGAACCAGATTCTTCTTGAACCTGAGTCTTGTCTTCGTAGTGGTGGTGAGGAGAGAGGACAATGAAAATAGTTTTCTGTGGCAGTTTACTCATCGGTTACGACTGATTTCTCTCTTAGTGCGGTGAAGGAAGTTCGGGGGTTTCGGTTCAAGTTTCGTATCCTTATTTTCTGTCCCAATTTCCCCACTAGTGGAAATGTATTCTTCTCTTTCACACTAACTGTGATTCTGTGGAATCAGTTAGTGGTTCGGTCAGTTTTTTATAATGTGACTGAGTCAGTTACTTTACACTTTCTACTCTACACTGAAAACTTGACACTTCTTTAGGTGAACTGACCCTTTGATATGTGTATCATATGATCATGCACATTGTCACCTGGAAGTGTTTTGAATTCATCGATCAGGTACACGTGTTCGCTGTCGGGGTCAGAGGCCATGAGGTTGAGCTCCTTCTTGAAGTCTTCGTACAGAGGATCACTCTCGTTCGCCACGCCGATCACAAACATCTCGATGTTGCTTCCTTGAGCTTCCATCACTGCGCTCTCCAGACTGACCGAGTCCCTCTTATCGGCCTGCCCGTCTGTGATGATGATGGCCACCTTCCTCACACCTGGCCGCGCTGCCTTGAACACCTGGTTGGCCTGTTGGATGGCACTGCCGGTGAACGTACCCTCACCCAGGTAGGTCATGGAGCGCACAGCAGACTT
Organism: Toxotes jaculatrix; assembly: GCF_017976425.1. Lineage (NCBI taxonomy): Eukaryota > Metazoa > Chordata > Actinopteri > Toxotidae > Toxotes > Toxotes jaculatrix. The sequence continues at coordinate 3,705,166 of NC_054401.1, read as the reverse complement.
GATCTCATCACGTGTGGTTTCCTGTCTGAGGTTGAGCACCACCACGTTGCTGTGGCTGTAGAGGACCATGCCGACCCGCGTGGTGTCTCGGTTGACTGAAGCCCGGTCGATCAGGGCGTTCACAAAGTCCTTGATCACGTTGAAGTTATCGGGGCCGACGCTCTCTGAGCTGTCAATCACGAAAACAAGCTCCAAGGGGTTTTGGCGGCAGACCACTCCACAACCTGTTGACAGAGAGCGGAAACAGATCCAGATAGATTGAGTTTATAATCATTGGTCATGTAAGAGAAGAACAATCAGCAAAGACTGAAATGTAAGAGTCCAAGAAAATGTTTAATGGTAAATGGCAGCGTCAGTGACTGAGCACTTACTGCATATGGATCTCACTATTTTGATGATTTCATCCCTCTGTGAAAGACAGAAAATGAAATATTTTTAGAGCTGGTTCATCACCAATTTATTACTTTTTATATTAAGGTTACGATGTATTAATATTTTTCATATTGATAAATGTATCCATTATTTTTTATTGTTATATTATTATTATTTTCACTCCATAAAATGTCAAAAAGTTCCCAGAGTCCAAGCTGAAAGCTTTATATCTGTTGTGTCCAAACAAGAATCCAAATTCAAAGAGATTCAATGACCAAATTCTAATTTTTGAGAAGCATTTTCTGTCTATCAATTAACCAACTAACTGCTTCAGCACTACGCCCTGTACTTACTGTGAGTCCAGGCTCTCCCTTCTGTCCCACTCTACCCTGTGATGTGAAAGAACCCGTCATTAGCTACTGATGTATTGTCGTATTTACTCGAGAACAAATAAATCACACAGGAAGTGGTTTCTTCTCGTACCCCTGCTGAGATACATGTTTGTAACTCCTGGAGTCCAGGGAGTAAAACCAGTCAACTTCCATTTACAGGAATAATTTATTTATTTAAAATAATTTTTGATTAGATTCAGTTAGCCTAATAAAATCCTGTACCAAAGGTCCGGTGGCTCCTGGATCTCCAGGTTCTCCTATGTCTCCCTTTTTGCCCTTCTCACCCCTGAACCCTCGGTCCCCCTACAGGAAAGAAACAGCAGTCTCATCAGCCTATGTTAAAAAGGTACCATTTCGCTTTTCTTTGAAGTCAGTGTCACTTTGAGTTAAGAATAATTATTTATTAATTATTAATCATTCTGTATACGTTGCTGGCATTACCTTGTCCCCTTGCAGACCTTGTCCAGGAGGACCTCTGGGGCCGGGGATCCCCTGAAATCCAGGCTCCCCCTGGAAACATCGAGCACAGTCCATGTCAAGAGTAACGTATGAAAACAAGATGAAACTAAAATGGCTAAAACTTTCACAGGATAAAACAACAACCATTTTACTCCGACTCGACAAAAACATGTCTGAGGAGTCTTAGTCACTGGCAGACTCATGAGACTACCTTTTGTCCTTGAATGCCCTCTCCAGGTAACCCCTGTGGACCGGGTGGTCCCATCTGACCAGCTGAACCCTGCAGGCAAAGAGAACTGTATCTCTGAAGAAACCAACATGAACTGGTTTCTCGAAGCTTTTTCGTGTGCAGTGTGACAGATTACCTTAGGACCAATCAGACCGATTCCCGGTGGTCCTGCAGGCCCAGGAGGTCCAGGCAAGCCCCTGTCTCCCTGAACAGAAGAGAGTTCACGAGCAATAAAACATTTATAGATAATTGTCAACACATGGATAATGATAACATGACCTCAGAAAACAGAAAGTCTCACCTGTAAACACAACAAGGAAGAAAACAAACAACTATACAAATAAACAATTAACAAGCAAAACCACACAAAATACTGTAAATCAGGTGTGCAACAGAAATGAACAACGTTGACCTTTGGCTGATGACACTGTATTTTATTTCCTGTTTATCCCAGTGTAAACTTTTACCTTTGGTCCAGGTAAGCCAACACCTTCTGGTCCAGTCTCTCCTGTTAACCCAGGAGGCCCTGGAAGTCCCTAAGACGCAGTTTTTAAAGAAGGTCACACAGTGCAGGGAAGTGATAACAGAGTTTATAGTGATGAAAAAAGTTGTGATACTCACTGGAGGGCCAGAGAAGCCTTCACCTTTCAGTCCAGGTGGACCAGCAGGTCCTGGTGGCCCTCTGTCACCCTACAAAACCAGAACACACCACTTACTTCCTTATTTCACTTGAGAGGATCAGTGAAGAGTAAACCTAAGCTGAACTCACCTTAGGTCCAGTTAAACCCGTCCCTGGCTCTCCCATAGGTCCAGGTCCACCTTGTGGACCCTGTTCTCCCTGACAAAACCCAGAAGTAGATCAGTCAGCCGACCTTGCTGCTGTGTGGAGGTTAAGGCTTTGTTTATCAGCACATGGGCTTACCTTGGCACCAGCTATACCCCTCCCTGGTGGTCCAGTTGCACCTGGTGGCCCCAAAATTCCTGGTTCCCCCTGGAAAAGAAAACATTTATCAGACTTCTACTTGACAAGGCAACAAGGCGGGGACCGTAAAACTAATTTACTCTTTAAAATTACAAACTTGAAATATGAAAATAACTGAGTTATGGACTGTAGTAAATGTTGACTGGGGATTTTGGTTTTGGACAGAAATGTCAAAACGTGTGTTGAGCAGTATTTACAATTGGCAGACATTCTACAAACCAGTTGATTAACAGAGGAAATAATCATTACATTAATCAATACTGACACTGATCCATAGTTGCTTGCAACCCTATTATATTTTTATCAAATCAGATTCTGTCCACCCTCTTGCTGGTTTGCAGGTTAGATGGTTTTGAAAAATGGAAGATCAGGTGGTAACTAAGGGCACAATCCTGTGTTTTATAACCCGAGTCTTATTTTCTCAGTTTATCGTTTCTTTCAGATGTAACAACATTTTTCTCACCACTTCAAGTTCTGCAGATGCAGCAACGTCATTGGAAGTTTAAAGTTATTAACACTACTGTGTAAAACGATAGCATTTTCAAATAAAGGACTTCTGCCATGGATACACATACCTTTGGCCCCATTGGCCCCACAGGACCAACTGGACCTAGAAGGCCTCTGGTCCCCCTGTCACCTCTGTCTCCCTGAAAAAAAAAAAAAAAAGATCATTGTATCTGGAAATTTATATATGATTGGTACACAATCAACTGTGAAAAACACCTGTTACCTTCTCTCCAGGGACGCCTTTACCAGGAGGCCCGTCAGGTCCCCGAGGACCTTGTAACCCAATGTCACCCTGCCGTCATTTGAAAAGAAGTCAGTGGAGCAGAAGACTGGTAAGAAAAGTTTAAAAGAAATCAAAAAGAGAGAGAGAACAAATTTCAAATCATGATGCTACCTTTTGTCCTGGGGCTCCATCCTCCCCTGGTTGACCTGGTATACCTGGTAAGCCCTCGGCCCCTGGGTCACCCTGAGAGACGAAAATAACATGTAAGAGCACCAGTGGAGTGCAAACTGATGGACAGTGAAATAAACCACCTAATGAAAGTAACTTCAGAGTCACTCTAGATTCACACTGGACTGTTGTAATTATTAGTCTGAACAAGAGCATCGGCCACTGTAGCCAGTTACTGGTTCTTGACTATTTCTAAAGAGGCATGCTTTACATTTAGATTTTTCCTGATCATCTTTTACTACTCAGCTTCATGGAATGCTAAGCTATGCTAGAAACACGTAGTGATAAGTGGTGGAAGTTTCCAGTGGTGTTCAGGGAACTTACTTTGGGTCCTGGTTCTCCCACTCCTCTCTCACCTGGCAGTCCAGGCTCACCTGTGAGGCCCTGATTCCCCTGAAGACAGTGGAATATTCTGTATGTGTTTCGACTATAATCAGAACTGAAAGCTTGCACGGAAAAACTCAAGTACCAACAGAAAAAAAATCATTTTTGTATTTCACTTTTTATTATGTTCTGATTATCCCTGGTAGTAAAGTAAATTTTTTATTTCTCTTTTTTTTTTCCTTGTTTAATTTTCTTTTTGGGTGAAATTTCAGGCACAGGACACAAAAAAAACCATTAAAACCAGAACTGAATGTGAAATGAATGTCACAGATTGTAAATCATGCACCATGTTTTATAAATCACTCCTTGCAGGCGTTTGACTGACAAGCCAGCTGCGTTTCGCCCACGTATTTATGCCATAAATTATGCAGAACAATCAGACCACAAATCAGCTGAACATCAATCACGATCACAATTAGCTTTGTTTCTGTTTCTGAGACAATGGCATCGTCAGTTAATGGACGTCCCCCTCCTGCCTTACCTTAGGTCCCGTTATTCCGATACCTGGGGGTCCTCTGGGTCCTGCCGGTCCAATTGGACCCTGATCACCCTGAGAGAAAGAAGATGAAGGTGAAAGCAGGTGGAAAACACTGGTTTTTCTGATCTGATCAGGATGGCAGAAAGTGAAAGTAACCGTCTGACATTTGTTCATCCGGTTTTTACCTTTTCTCCTTGAAGTCCTACCCCAGGAGCACCGATGGGACCTGGAATCCCAGGTGGTCCAAGATTGCCCTGAGAAATGATTTTACCATATCTTCATTTAATAAAGCTTTACAAACAATACAGTGACCAATGCCCTGATAATCACTTAGAAAATGAAAAGGTAAAAAATGCTGTGGCATCAGAAAACCACACACACCAAGCACTTTATCAGGAACATTAGTACTTGGTAGTTCTTGAACATGGTCTGAAACAATACTCAGACAGTGGCACTCAAACCATGATTGACTGGTATTAAGGCCCAAAGTGCCAAGAAAACATTCCCCAAAACATCACACCACCACCAGACTGTTGACACAAGGCAGGTTGGGTCCATGGATTCATGCCGTTGATGCCAAAGTCTGACCCTACCATCTGCAGCCTCAGCAGAAATCCATATTCACCAGACCAGCCTGCGTTTTTCCAGTCTTCACCTGTCCAGTTTTGGTGAGCCTGTGCCCACTGCAGCCTCAGATCTCTGTCCTTGGCTGATGATGTTTGATGTGAATGTCACCTGAAGCTCCTGACCTGCAGCTGCATGATTTTATACACTGCTGCAACATGATTGGATAACTGAATGAATAAGCAGATGTACAGGTGTTCCTAATAAAGTGCTTGGTGAGTGTATTTACCTTGTCACCTTTGACCCCAACACCAGGAAGTCCACGATTGCCCCTTGGACCCTCATATCCTCGATCACCCTAAAACAAAAACAGCAAATCTGACATATTCTCATAATTTAACAGCACAAGTTTCACACATATATTCCAGCATATTTCAAATTTCATATTTAGGCCAGTAAATGTGAATTTCTGCGTATACACACGATGTTTTGTTGCAATCAGTGAAACATTTTCTGGTTGTAATTTCTATGAATCAGTCTGTTCTGCTTTGCACCTGCAGTAAACAAATCAAACGCACAAATGTCATGTTTTTCTCCAGCACAGAATATGCAAAGATACAACACTCGAGAAAGGTGTTAAGGGATGAAGACGAGGATAACTCAGATTCAGTTAGCCTAGTGCAGTTAGCACTTTATCTTCTCCCTCTTTTTATTGTTGCTGTTTTTCTTTCTTTTATCACATTTACTTTACTAACAGGTTAATACTATAATGCCATATCAATCAAATGTTACACAGCTTTGAACGAGCATCTGCATGGTGGCTTTAGGAACTGGTGTTGGTTCATTTTGGCTCTGCAAGGACACAGTCTTGTCTTGTGACCTAAGACTTCAGTTTCTCTTCAGACTGACACAGACAAACAAAGATCTGACTCACCTTCGGTCCTGGAAACCCCTCTCCAGGTGGTCCAGGGTTTCCTTGTGCTCCAGGTGGTCCTGGGGGACCCTGGAACAGACAGACTGCTATTTTATGTCGGCATTTACACTTACACACACTGTGACTCTGCATTAGACGGACTAAAACCTGCAGTGGGTAACTTTGCCTATTGGTACTCCAGGTGGCAGCAGGGGTTTTAAAATAATTCAAAGTGTTTCAACTTGTGTTCCCAGAAATCCTGGAATGGGTTTTGAGTTAAGTGCACAGAACATGCTCACGTTTGATGTGTTATGTGTAATAGCAAAGAAAACCAGATGGAAATAAAGGAAAAATGATCTAGCGCTAGTAATCCAGCTTTCTCTGGCTGAAGCTGCTGTTTAGGAAAACATTCGTAAGCAGAAATTATTTTTATTTTTTTACTCTGACCCCTGTAAATGTATTTGCCTAACCCTGTCTCAAATGTGTACACACAAAGAAAGCAAGACCAGTCATACTCACTGGTAATCCTGGTTCTCCTATCCCGACAGAGCCTGTGAGACCTGGTCTTCCCTGAATACCTTTTTCACCCTGTAAGCATCACACATCACCGGTCAACAGCCTGAAGAACTTGACAGCAATTTGGTAATAAGTGAAAGCATGTATTCTATCTCTGGCACTCATTAGTGCTTTGTTGTTATCCAGCAATTCACCTTGGCTCCTGGGAATCCAATACCAATTTCCCCTGGTGGTCCAGGAACACCACTGGGTCCTCGGTCTCCCTGTGACATATAAACAAGTTTAGGATTGTGTGTCATGTGATGGTAGTTTGACACTGACAAATACTGACCACATGCATGTAGTCAATGGTAGTTGTTTTACAAAGATGTAATCCCATCCCAGCTTATATTATTATTGATTTGTTTGTTTTAAATGAGTAAAAATAGGTCTTCATTGCTGCAGGTCACCACCTGTAGAGTCATAACTGGTTACCTTTTAAAATGCTAATAAATTAAATTAAATTAAATTATGTTAGATTACTTTTTATACTCTCTTTAATCAGTGAAGCCAAACTTGTGTTTCAACCTTTCATGTCATCTGAGAAACAAAGAACAATACGTTGTTCCTTCTGTAAAACTTGCTCTTGATTAATGTCTGGACTTTTCCTGATATAAATCACATGAGATTTCATCTGTATAAAGACAGCTTTGTCAAAAAGCTGCAGGACAGCTCTATGGTGATGGAGACATCAGCATCTTATTAGCCCTGGCCACACATTTTAATGGTCATTTTTATATTGCCCACCCCCTTATTCACCAAACATCAATACAGATGTTGTTTGGGAAAGTGTCTGGGAAGCCCTGTATGTGAATGGTGGCTTGTGACAAATGAAGAACAATATTCCACTGTTCTGAGAAGTAAATAACCCCATAAACTTCCAAATGACCTGACGTAGCAAAATTTGTTTGGTCAACCAATTAATCATGCTTTTACTGACAGAATGCTCCATAGCCTGTGGATGTTGATGAATGAATTTCAGATCTCTTAATGAAAATGTTGGGAGAACTTCCTCTAAAAGCAGAAACTGGCCTTTTTGCATTTCTAGTCATTTAAGGTACAAGTAACAAAGTACAACCTCTTAATTAGTGAGTTTTAGAGGTGTATTTTTTTTAATAGGGAAAACCAGGTTATATTAAGCTAAGCTAATCCTGGCTCTAGCTCCATACTTGACGCACAGATATGAGAGTGGGTATTGATCTTCTCATCTAAGTCATCTGGTTCTTAGCTGCTGGAAACTAACAAAGCAGAAATGACACAAGGCAAAAATCCCAAAACCCAAACGTCAATGCCTCATGAGGTCTTGAGGAAGCTTACTTTTGGTCCTGCTGGGCCCTCAGGACCCATATCTCCGAGTGGTCCTGTTGAACCCTGTAAATCAAATTTAAAAGTTTGTTTTAATCATAGCCATGACATTAGAGTATCTGCTGCTCTTCCCCACCCATCTAGGACTTGAATCCAGCAGCACAAAACAGTCACATATGAATTAAAAAGCGCCATGTTGTATGACCGAGCTGCTGGTGAAAACCAACCCACCACAACTGAATGAAAAATACAACAAGATTAACATCAACATTCACGGCTTTCATGTCCTTCGATTCTCAGGCCAAGTTCACAAAATAACAAGGTTATACTGACACTGTGCCAGTGGCACAGAGGAGGAAGAGTTGTGCTGGGCGGCCAGGTCCCTGCACTAATCCCACCACACAAAGTCTGTTCCTGCAAAAGAATAATATCCTGCAAGCCTGGATTCACTGCTTTGGATAGCCACATTAGTATCAGGATTACCGATAATCCAATATTCACATTCCATTAGTGCAGGGCTGAATAAGAGACAAATTCCACTTCCATTTTTCATATTGAAGAGTGGACAGACTGTCTTATGTCGACATATCTTAATGCCTGAGTATAGATGTGAACAGCAGACAATGAACTATATGTTTAAGGGGAGTGAAGGCTGAGGAGTGGAAGTGACATAAATTAAATTCTAACATTTCTAACCCATCGTTTCACTCAAGATCACAAATGTGAAACTCATGGTGGCGGTAGATGCAAAGTCAAGGGAACACCAAAGGCATTAGGATTCATCCTCTGGGGATCACGAATGTCTGAACAAAATTATATTGTAATTCATCTGATAGTTTTTGAGATTTTTAAATATCAAGCTTGAGGAAATGTACTTTTGATGTTTTCACACATGAAATTAGACTGGAAAAAAAAAACAACAAAACAGAAAAACTCTACCGGTTCGCCTTGTAAGCCTTGTGGGCCTGGAGGTCCCTCAGGTCCCTGGAAGATAACACTTAATTTATTATGAGGACAAAGTCTGTGGTATTCATTGAAATATTTTAATAAATAATGACCGTACAGTGTCCCCCTTTTCCCCTGGAGTGCCACAGTCTCCTCTCTCCCCCTATAAGACAACACCAAATTAATTCTGGTTGTTTATTTATGGCCAATTCAATTTACATAAGAAAAATTAAACCGTTAACCTCTTTGCTAAAGCTAACTGGTAATCAGATACCCACCTTGTTGCCCTTGTAACCTGGACGACCCTGTAGAAGATGAAAGAGTTTTAAAATCTGCATTGATGCTTTTTCTTGTTTGTGCGAAAAAGAGGGAAAAATTGTTACCTCTGGACCATCATTTCCAGGTCGACCGTTCAGACCAGGGTCCCCCTTATGAAAAGAAGCCAATTTACAGTGAGCTGCATAAAATCCAACACCTAAACATTTCAAAAACCCTGTCTTTCTTTGTGTTATGACTTACCCTTGCTCCTTTTGGACCAGGTGGCCCCCTGAAGCCTGGGTCTCCTTTTCTACCCTGGAATTAGCAACAGTTAAATCTTGGTTAGATGCTATAAGACAAGATGATGCCATGTATGTTCGGTGATGAAGAAATACAAAGCAACCCAGACAGACCCTTTCCCTTATGACAGTAAAAATGTTTTGTCAATTTCTAAAAACTCACCGGACTTCCTGGAGGGCCTCTCTCTCCTCTTTCACACAAACACACTTGGGCTTGTGGGCACTAACACAGAAAGAAATACAAAGTCAGTGCAATGGTTCCCACTAATTAATTAGACTTAAGGTAAACGCTGAATTACATGGAATAACTTACCCCGTCAAATGCAACCACAGCCTGGAAGCAAAACATCATAGAAAAAAAAAGTTAAATGTAGTTTAGTTACAGATTTTGTATATTAGTAGTCTGTCTTAGTATCTATGTGTTAGTTATTGTCTTCTTTCTGACATATATAGTGTCTTTCTTGCAAAATATGAATGTGAATGGACAACATCGCACACTTCTGGACAGCAGAACAAACCATTCCAGTCCCCCAGACGAGCCCTGACCTACTGCAGATATTTGACATTTCTGAGACTGTGGAAAATGCAAAGCAGGCGAGAAAGCCCTCCCAGACACAACACTGTGATTGAGGTTTGAACCCGCTGTGAGGACAGAAAGTGCCGGGAAAAAAAAAAGGTGGGGGTGAGGGGTGTACCCATTGTGAAAGAGAAGCTGCATGCTGTCAATCACTGTAACAGGCTGCGGGGTGTGAAGCAGATCATTAGTGGTTCTCAACCATGTGGACGTCAACGACTGAGAAGTAAGCATGGTGTAAATCCAAGCAAAGACAACAGCAGCTGACGTCAGGGATATTTGCACCTTCGTAAAAAGTGAGCTCAGTGAAATCTGTGGCTGTAGAGTCTTGAGCATCGGTGGCACATGGTCAAAAATCACTAATGCATCTTCTAAATGACTGTCCACCATAGTGGTTCACAACCTTTTTGACTGGGGACCCCTTATGTCTACCTGTGGCCCTTTTCAAATTACCAGAAGAGTTGAAAGTATGGATCATCAAACCCTTTGAAATGCCATGAGGTGCAATCAGAGACACATGGCAGTCAAGGTAAAACAAACCAATGCTTTTTTTGATTATGCTTGAAAAAAATACACTTGGAAGATACGGCCCATTCACAACAAGTTAACCTTTTTATGTGACTATAGAATTTGAAATTATTCTGGATATTGTAAGGTTTTGTTTGCAGAAAAAAATGTGCAATACTAGTGAAATTTGAATTTTGAATTGAATTTTCACATAATAATTAAAGCCATTATTTACAGGCATAGCACATGAGATTTGTGTCCCCACAACACAAAATACAGTAACTGACCCTACTCATAGAAAATAGATGCCGCTTGTAGTTTCTCATGTTAACACAGCTGCCATCTTAATTCGTCATCTCACTTGAGGTCTACACTCACCATCTCTCTGAGCAGCTTCTCTTCCAGTTGAGTATCAAGAAGACTTTGGACAAACTGCTGAGGGGGTGCGCTGGCGATGGCCCGGAGCTTGGCGTTATTCTGACTCTGCTGGGCGATGTCTGACAACCCTACAGCAAAGAACTTTATGCCATAACCTTTGGCCTCTGCTGCTGCTGCAATCACATCGGGGCTGCGAGGATGGTCGACCCCATCCGTCATCAGCACTACCACCCTGACGCTGGTGGACAGCGTCTCCTGTGCCATCAGCTGTGTGGCATTGGTGATGGCGTAGGAGGTGTAGGTGCCGTGGCCGATGTAGTTCATGGTGCTGACTTGACCGTGGAACAAATCCAGGTCTTTCCAGGCGGAGAATCGGTGTTCTATGGACACGGAGCTGCTGTACTGAAGTGCAGCCATTCGCACCTTCATCGTCCAGCCAGCGACCTGCAGCATGGCGAGCCGCGTGCTGAAGCTCAAGACGAAGGCCCTCTGCTTCTCAAACAGGAATATTTTTGCACTCTCAGAGCTGTCCAGGATGAACGCCACCTCCAGCGAACATGTCAAACCTGTTGGAGAAGGAAACCACTAAAACTTCAAAAAAGACAGAAGAATCTGGCATTTTTCACATATTTTTGGCATTTTTATAATCAACTAAAGGATACTGGAAATAATCATTAATTTCAATCCTAGCATGCTTTGCTGTCTGCCACGGTGTCTTTCCTGATAATACCACTGGGAGTCACCAGAGCCAAACATTTTCAAGTCCCACACAGAGAAGCTTTAAATACAACATTTAACTCCCTCACTCCACTTTAGCCACCAGAAACAGTGGAATTTGTTTTTGGTTCATCATGGAAAAATAATGGGCACATAAAGAGCTGCACCGAATGCAAAATGTGTAAAAGGAAAACATTGTTTTCACATTGATTATTTCAGAGCTTCAGACTAAAAAATAATTTGAATGACCTGAGCCCTGAACCTGGGACTTAAAGTTTGGTGACTTCACTGCCAGCCATCATCCTTATTTATCAAATGTGGGCCTGTATATGACATGTCTTTCTTAACCTGATGATCTGCCAGGTTGCTCTTTAAATATAGAAACGCAATATATATAAGGCCAGGAAGGAACCGGTTATGTGGCGATTGTCTGATCCTCCTTCTTGGAATTCGTTACACCCACAGGATCCAGTGACTAACCTTCCCCACCAGCATGTGGATACCTCAAATAAATAATTACCATTTCCTCCATCATCACGCAGCCTGTAGTTGTTCCTGTGTCCTGTCTTTCTTCTCTGGCCTGTGGCCTCGTGTGTGAGCGCCAGCAGCAGAAGACAAAGCCCCACTCCTCTCCTCAGGTTTCCCCTCAGCAACATTTCCATTCTAGCAGAAAAGTGGTTGCATAGTGCATACTGCATACACATTCAATATATGCAAAGCATGTTTTAAAAAAAAATCTGTCAGTGTCATAACATTCACTTGTTTTGCAGTATGTGTTACTGTCACACATCCTACTAACCACACCCAAACAGTGTTGGGAGATGTACAGCTGCAGTTTCACAGTAATGACAGTACTTTAATTTGCTCAAATGACAAAGCTTCTAAAACACCTGCAATATTAGTGTGACAGAATATGTACATGTATCTAAAGCCAGAATAACCTGTACAAACACGAATTAGTCTAAACACGTTTCAATGCAATGAAATATATGTAATGAAATTGAGTTTGTGCACAGTAAATAAGCATCTGTAAATGTAAAGAACATTCTGCCTTATTTGACTACACTAATATAATGAATCGTCTAAGCTGTAGCACACACGTTAAAGTTGTAATTCAAACTTTACCATGACACTACAAATAAATAAATGAAGAGTGCACATTGTATGGGGGAATGCAAGAGAGTTATTAAATCCTTTACCTAGGATCTCATTTAGCTGCAGTCAGTGCTTGTAGTCCAGTCAGTTGTGGCTCTTTGGGAGGCATTTCGGCGCGGAATCAGGTCCCTTTAAACCGGGCTGAGATAAAGTGAGGACCATCAGATGAGCTGATGAGCTGTGTGTCTGTAGCCGGAGGCTCTGGGGCCGCTCCAAAATTTCTGCACTGGTTCAGTTCAGTGACTGATAACTGAGCGAAAGGGCTTTATTGTCCTGACTCTGCTGTTCACAGACACAATATAAGTTCCTCTGGAAATATTATCGGAATATTAGAGTCCTGTATATGAATTGCAATAGTTTTAAAATCACCACAAAGAGGAAAAATCTTTTATCTTTAGTTAATTGGCAAAACAAAGTACCTCACACTATAGTGTAAGAAAATTAGGGGAATTATTACTGTGGTTTGCCGTCAGGGGCTGTCCGTTACGTTATTATTATTATAATGAAAAGACTACCTGTGCCCCTCTTTGCATGAGTTGGGAAGGTTAATACAGTTTTCATTTTGCCTCCCCGTTGGTGTTTTGAGCTGCTGCGCTTGGAGATTGTTTGGATGCTGTGCGTAAAAGTCCCAAATGAGTTTATTTTACTTTTCCTCTCTCGCCCACTAATGCGAAAACCAGATGACATGTAGTGTAATTCCCATGTACAGCGCAGATTTTGACCTTATTGTAAGTTGTAGGAGTAGTAGTGGTCTATATTTGCAATGTATTAGTGCCAGTTAGTTACCAGTTAGGAAAAATGTTTGTTAATAATCTGCCACATTTTATTCGATCATGTAAAATATTCTGATGATCTGTGTGTCATTGAGAGTGGATTCAATTGTACTTTGTTTCTCTCCTTTCTGTATGTGTCTTCATTTTAATTTTGGTTGCGGCACCCTCTGGTGGTCAACTGCCTCCCAAGCGGAACCGGAACTTTGAGTAGCTGGCTCCCCTGACAGCACGGGCGTGTTTTGGTGCAACACACAACAATCTGTCGGGCTCAAAGTTGAGTCCCTGTGCGACATGTGTATGTCGGGTCGTAACTCGGTCGCTCATTTAAACCTCCTGTATGTGTGTAAGTAGTAGACCGCCGTTTTTATTGTGAAGTATCGTGACTGCGTTTGGCTGCGAGCTCGGTCACCTTTAGCTAAACGGTCATGTTTTATCCCGCCCTTCGATCTTTAGCATTAGCTTAGTTTTAGCTAGCATGTCAACAAACTTCTAACTTTCTTTTTAACAACTAACATTTTATCTTATAGCAAATTACACGTCTTTGACTTAACGTGGCTCTTTTTTTTTATTTTAAACAATTACGTTGCAACGGTCTTTTTCAGAGATAAAACTCCGGATAAACGCTCAGATTCACATTAACAGTTTAACTAGTTTACATGCTAATCTTTAACGTATTTATAAGTGTTGTGAATTCTGTGCACAGTCCAGCCGGCGTCCATTGCAGTGAGGTGACCACACAGTTGAACACTGTTACACACAGATTACACACATGTAACGTGTATAAGGCGTCTAAGCAGAAGCTAATGTCGAGGCTGCGTCCTTATTTAGATTTTTAAATCTAAGTTAAAACAACCAAACGGTAGAGTGAGCAGATACAGTAGAATCAGGATGTAAACAACAGGACAGATAACATGTGTGTAATGTGTATGTATGTGTTTTAAAAGACTGTGTAAACACTGGCATGAAGATGATAATTCAGTCATTTGTCCATTCATACCCTTAAGTACGGTTTTTATGAATGATTTGCCAAAACGTGGCTAATTGTTGTGTATATTATAGCTGTACTGTGACCAGTGTTTGTGAGTGTGCTGATTTCTGTGTCTACCTGTCCTGAGGCAGATTCCTCTGAGATCCCTCTAGCTGCTTCTGAATCATGAGTGGCTCAAAGCCGGACATCCTGTGGTCTCCCCACCACCCTGACCGCTATGTCATCTGTGACTCTGAGCTGGGACTGTACCGTATTGGACCTGTGGGCAGTGCAGAAACCAAGGCGGGCACGCTCCCGCTCTCTGAAGAAACCGCTGCTACTCTACTAGCCATTAACTCCGACACACCTTACATGAAATGTGTGGCCTGGTACCCGAAACATGAGCCGGAGTGTTTGCTTGCTGTGGGCCAAGCTAACGGCAGAGTGGTGCTCACCAGCTTGGGTCAAAGCCACAACTCCACGTGTAAGGAGCTGGTGGGGAAGGAGTTTGTACCCAAGCACGCCCGCCAATGTAACACTTTAGCCTGGAACCCTGTGGACAGCAACTTGCTGGCTGCTGGGCTGGACAAGCACAGAGCAGACTTCTCTGTTCTAATATGGGACATCAGCAGTAAGTTTTCCCCAGAGGCCAGTGTAACAGCTGAGAAGATTCGTCTCTCGTCTGTGGATTTGGACTCGAGCACGGTAGTGACCAAGCCCCTATATGAGCTGGGCCAGAATGATGCTTGTCTCTCCCTCTGCTGGCTGCTTCGTGACCCAAAGCTGCTGTTGGCTGGCATGCACCGGAACCTCGCAATATTTGACTTGAGAAACACAAGCCAGAAAACATTTGTCAATACCAAGGCCATCCAGGGGGTGACGGTCGATCCACACTTCCATGACCGTGTGGCTTCCTTCTTTGAGGGCCAGGTGGCCATCTGGGATCTGAGGAAGTTTGAGAAGCCTGTGCTCACGCTCACTGAGCAGCCAAAACCACTCACTAAGGTATTTTGAGCTTTGATTTTGTTTAGATGAACTAATGTTCATGTGGTGTGAGAAGTGTTTTTATATTCTGTAGATGTAGTTTATTGGTAAAAAATGGTGGTTAATTAAGAGATGTCATTTTCAGGTGGCCTGGTGTCCAACTCGAACCGGCCTGCTGGCCACACTGACACGCGACAGCAACATCATCCGCCTCTATGACATGCAACACACTCCTACACCCATTGGCGACGAGACGGAGCCCACCATCATCGAGCGAAGTGTGCAGCCGTGTGAAAGCCAGATCGGCAGCTTTGCTTGGCATCCGTCCTCTCAGAACCGCATGGTGGTGGTGTCAGCAGCCAACCGGGTCATGACTGACTTCACCGTGTTTGAACGCATCTCACTGGCCTGGAGCTCCACCACGTCGCTCATGTGGGCGTGCGGCAGACACTTGTATGACTGTGTCGAGGATGGGGCCGATGGAGTGGAGAGCACGATCGAGAAAGACATCGCCACTAAGATGAGGCAGAGGGCTCAGTCCAGGTATGGGCACGATACCGTCCAGGTGTGGAGGAACCACCTGCTGGCTGGAGGGAACGATCCCCAGCTGAAGTCTTTGTGGTATGATCTGTTCTATATCCTTTGTGATTATGAAGTGATGGAAAAGCCAGTGTTCTGTAGTCAGCACTAACTTAACTACTCTTAAACTGTAAAAGAAAATGTCTGGGTTTCTTCAATTCAGCAGCGGAAACACTGCCATGTTTTGTTCCTTCATTATGTTGCCATGTCGGTTAAAATTCCTATATAAGTATCACATATGAAGCAGTGTGCAGAGGATATGGAGCTGAAGCTGCAGGGGAACAAACAGTCTATTGTCTACTCTGGTATCAAGAACATTGTCAAGACAAGTTCAGGTAAGAAATGGACACACAGACTGTGTAACCACCCGAAAATTTAATATGGTAAAGGGGTCTTTGTGAAGAAGAATCAGACTTTGGTTAAACTGTATTTGCAACCATTTTAAGATTTGTGTTGTCCTGCAAAATTTCCTGTTCATGTTTCATGTTTTCATGTCTTTTTCCTCCACCTAGGCACCACAGAGAGCCGCAGGTGCTGGAGCGGCTCGGACCGTCAGACAGATGTGCCACGGTATCACAGCGAGGAGCGCTCCCTCGCCCTGCGGCTCTGTGGCTGGATCAGCCGGGGTCCTGAGATCGACGTGGAGACCTTCCTGCGATCGCTGGAGCAGGAACGTGAGTGGGAACGGGCGGCTGCCGTCGCTCTGTTCAACCTGGACATCCGCCGGGCCATCCAGATCCTCAACAAGGGAGCCACTGCTGAGAATGGTGAGCGCTGCACCACTGTGGAGAGAAAGAGGAATGCATCAGATCAGACACATTATTGCTGCTGTAGTGCTGTCATTGTAAATTGACATAAATTAATATAATTTATGTACATTAGGATTTTGACGAGTGCAATAGACCTAACGTAGAGAAATGCACGAAGAGCCATTCTCATCATTTTAGGGCATTCAGCTCAAAAACTGCTCAGAAATGTGGAAAACCTGTTATTGTACAACATAAAGGGATTTTTTTTTCCTGGCAAGCCTTTTAATAATATTTTGATATTTATTTCTGTGAATAAAAACCTTTGTAAGATGATATGTAACAAGATTAATTGACGTAAATTATGTTAAACATCAACCAAAACCTTCAAATCACATGAAATTAAGGTTTTAAGGAATTTTAAAAATGTAACAGAAGCAGGAGAACCTTGTTTTTCACACAACACTCGTCCTGTATCAGCTGCAGTGTTTTTCACGCTGAGGTTTAATGGAAGTGGAGAGAGAAGGCTCTTGTTTACACACGTCTTGACTAAGAAATATTCCACCAATGTAGGTCAAATGTTTTTTCTGCTGTGTGTTCTAATGAGGGTTTCCTGAGCATGACTGATAGGGTGATTCATTAGATAAGCTGTGTCAACGTAACCATCTGAGCCGTCAGTACTATTTTTTTTTTCCTCAAACAGCAGCTCTGACTTAATGTACGCTTAATCACATGAACATGTTTGATAGTGGTTCAGTTTGACCTGTTCCCAGCCTGTTTGGTTTTACATGAGTACTGAGGAAAAACCACAAGGTTATACCCTGCAGTGACTCTATATATAGAGATTTACATTTGGATTTGTTCTAAACTGCCTTTGTTACTATTGCAGAAAAAAGTAAAAGAATTTTTATTTAATTTTGCTGAAATTTACAGTTTAAATTTTACTGTTTGTTTAATATTTAAGGAATAGTTTGACCTTTTTGGAATTACACATATTCTCTGGTTTTTTGAGAGTTAGGTAAGAAGCTTAATGTCACTCGTGATATTGAGCTTAGCTGAGCATTAAGACTGAAAACAGGTGAATACAGCTGCCCTGCCTTTCCAAAGGTAAAAAAAAATCCACCCACCCCCCACCACTAAAGCTTAATAATTAACACAGTATTTTTCATTTGTTTAATCTGTACAAAAAACAAGGTGTTAAAAAAAGCAACATTTTGGTTTTGATGTGTTAATTAGTGAGCTTCAGACTTACTGGGAAATTTAGGGGACTTTTCTTTTACCTTTGGACACAGTCGTGCTCGCTGTTTCCACCTGGTGTTGCCTGACTGTAGCTTTTTATTTATCAGTCTATGACTAATTCTCAAAAAGAAAAGTGACTTCTGGCTGTAGCTTTAACCATAATCATTAACCATAGTTTTTGAAGGGTGTTTTAAATCTGTTTCTTTTTGAGCGCTGCTCCCAGACAAAGGCAGCAGCGTTACCTAACAGAGATGGAGTTGTTTTTAATGTGAGCTAACCATTAAACAAAGGCCTCATAAAGTAATTCATGTGTCTTGGAACTTAAACTCAGTTGTCAGTTTATTAGGAGCTAAACAGGGAGCTAAAACTGATGCAGTCAAATTCAGCTGTCCTGCGAATAATGTTGAAGAGGTGTCGATTGTACTGTAGGATCATTATGGAGGCTGCAGTCTGTGATGCTGTTGAACCGTACTGTATTGTATGAAGAGATGAGTCTGTCACTTAGCCAAAGACCACATCCTCCGAAATTTACATGGTTTTAACAAAACCTGAACATTCAAGCCTTCGTGAAGGGAGGATTTATTGCAGAACTGTGTACCTAATAAACTGACAGCTGAGTGTATTTTTCATTGACAAACAAACTAGATCCCCTTGAACAATTGTGTCACAAGCTTCATCCTCTTGGTGACAAAAAAAACTTTCTCTTTAGATGTCGTTTTTGCTCGACCACAGTGCTGCACCTACATTAAAGACTCAGACAGTAAAGAAATATGATCCTCTGACTTCTTGTTATTCACAGGTGACCTGAACCTGAATGTGGTCGCCATGGCTCTGTCGGGTTACACCGATGAGAAGTCCTCCCTGTGGAGGGAGATGTGCAGCTCTCTAAGGCTGCAGCTGAAGAACCCCTACCTCTGCGTCATGTTTGCCTTTCTCACCAGTGAGCCTGGAGCCTATGATGGCGTGCTGGTACTGGACCTCTAAATGTCATAGACCTTTGAAGGCTAGTTAGTGAATAGGGAAAAAAAAAATTCCATTGGCAATCTTTTCTCGTTTAACAGTAGCCGTTTTGTTTTCACTTCATAAAAACCTTTACGTATTTTTAGCACTGATGAAGAGGTAGGTAAAACTCCTCAGGTGCAGAGGAAGAGATGTGTTTTACATTTCCGTCATTTTTCCGCACTGTAAGTCATAAAAAGTCTACACCAAAAATGAACCGGTGCCCAGAAGCCAGTGTGTGTGTGTTTCTGCTTTTTCCTTCTTCAGTTGCATCAGATTCTGGCACCAGCAGCTGTCGCTTATATTTATCTCTTTAGACCTTTTCCTGGCCAAACGCGATGACTCCATGATAACACTATTTAGTCAGTCACTTTGCCTTTGTTTCTTGCCGTCTTGGTTTTCAAAATTGATTAGGTGTCAATTGGTTTCCTGTTGAACTGTGTCACAGAGCAGAGCATTACGAGCCTCATATTCTACGTGCTGAATATCAGAGGCGCTTTGTAAATTTAAACTTTTTTCAAAACGTGATCCAAAAATGACAGGTTGAAATTCTTTGTCTCTGTTTCAGTATGAGAGCAGTGTCGCTGTGCGGGACCGAGTCGCCTTTGCCTGTATGTTTCTCAGCGACGCGCAGGTAATATATTGCAAAGTCAAGCCTTTAACAGCAGATTATGTCCTGATAAAACTATGTTGTAGTTCAGAATATGCCATACCCTGTCACACCGTGTCCCACTGAAATCTGTTGGAAGTGTATGATGTGTTTGATATGCTGGATCTCTCTGGGTATTTGGTTGCAGCTGCCTCGTTACATCGACAAACTGACCAGTGAGATGAAGGAGGCGGGCAACCTTGAGGGCATCCTGCTGACGGGGCTGAGTAAAGATGGTGTGGATCTTATGGAGAGCTATGTGGACCACACTGGAGATGTCCAGACTGCCAGCTTCTGCATGCTGAGGGTACAGAAATACAGACAGTTTATGCAAACGAATGACTTTTGTAGGCACATTCACACCGAGTATGATTGGAGCAGGTATTTTGTGGCCTGTGTGCCAAATCTGTCCATAACAATATTTGGCTGTGTGACAATAGCTCAAGTATTCAGCTCTAAATATGACTTTGTGTGATCTCATAATAATCAGTTCCTCAGGTGAAGAGAGGTACACAAACTGAGGCTACTGTGCCTCATACTGTGCCAGGCTATTTTAGTCATTCAACATATGGTGCTAGAATTAAATCTATCAAACCTGCCAGATAAATAACACTGACACATAATATAATCCACTTAAATTAAACAAGTACCCAGTTAATTCAAACACTTGGATTTGGGCCTCTTAAACACAAACAGGTTTTTCTAAGGCACCAACAACAACAACAACAGTTTTTTCATTCTACTACAAAAGAAACTACAAAAAGAAACAGGCTATTGTATATTGTGTGTGGATAACCTGTCACAGCGCAACACAGAATGTACATTTGAGTATTGCATGTGGATCAGTTTTTATCTTAAGTTTAATCAAAGTAAGACTCAAACAAGCAGAAAAATATTGAATACACACGTCTGGGTCCATCGCTCCTGTAAAAATTTGGTGCTTTTCAACTTTGCAAACCGCGAAGGGAGTTCTGATTAAAACTACAAAATACAAGGTTTAATGAGCAACCTAAATGAACTAAATACAAGTCTGCAACAAAGGAAAAAAGAAACTGTTTGTATCTGTGGAGAAATCAGCACACATGCTAAAACATGCCTCTTCGTTTCCAATAGGTTACAATTGTAATTCTCACCATAATTGCCTCCTCCTATAACAATACAAAGCAAACCTCAGTGGAGTTGTTTGCACTCATGCATTTGTTTCTATTAAAAAAAAAAAATAACGAAATTAAAGTGGGGGAACAGGTCTGTAACTTTGAACAACTGTAACTGTAGAATGATTGTGGTTTGCTTGATTTTTTTTTTTTTAACTGCTCTGACCTGCTCCTGAATAGAGTGCAGTAAAAGCATATTCTTTACATACATATACACAAACATGTACACATTCCCCCAGAGGGATGGGTGCAGGAAGACGCTGGAAGGGTGAGCCTAGTGGAAACAGGTCGCAGTTCACCAGTTCAAGTACTTTACACTTTTTTTCTGTGGCTTGCTTTCCCATGCTGTACCCAGACTACAGTGAAAGTATGAAATAGGCCTAAGCATAAAAAACTCTCTCCCAATAGGGTTCCCCAGGTGAAGTGTTGAAGGACCCTCGAGTCCAGTGCTGGATAGAAAACTACCGCAACCTGCTGGATGCGTGGAGATTCTGGCACAAACGAGCAGAGTTTGACATCCATAGAGGCAAACTGGACCCCAGCTCCAAACCGTTAGCCCAGGTAACGAATGTCGGGGGAGAGCTTTTCAATAACTGTACTGCCAGAACAACTAATGATTTGTTGGACAAAAAAAATGGCAGCATTGCTAATCATGAGTCACATTCACTGGCTTCTCAAATGTGAGGAATTTTCTGTTTAATATCATTGTACTGTGAGAATTTGAAGACGTCTTCTTTCCTTTGGGAAATTGTGATAATCATTTTTTAAAACTTAAAAAAAAAAAAACAATTTCCTTACATTTTACAGCAGGAGTAAATAATTCATCAAAAAATAATAACCATATTACTTATTAATGAAAATAAGTTGCATAAGTTGCAGCCATAAATACTTGTCTGTGATAGTGTCAGTTATTATAGGTTAGGTTTGACTGGTTAGGTTTGTTTGTCGTCTCAGTAAAACGGCATCACAGAGTGTTGACATGTGTTATGGCTCTGGAAAACGCAAAGCAGTCTGTCTGTTTGCCATTTAAGACGTTACTACCCTCATAACAAAACAGGACGCTTGTGCTGTTTATTACAGCACAGCATTTGTGCCAAGCAAGCTGAAGAGTGTCAGCCAGGCGCTTAACACCCACAGCTCTGCTCTCCAAGTCTCATCATAAATCTTGGGAGTTAGTTAGTTTTCACCTTTTACGTTGGAGAAATCTGTTCCAGACGCTACACATGCTCTACTTTAGCAGACTTTTTATAAAGCCTCGTACTAAAATTTTTTTTTATGCGTGATTATGAGTACCTTGGTGCTGCAAACAAAACTTGGCACTACCTAACATTCCAATAATCACAGTTAAACATGCTGGGATTATTGCTGTATTATCTCATACTTATCTTTGTCTCCCCCCTAAAAAATGAAATCCAGACAGCTGGTGAGCATGTGCTTGTTGGTTTTACCTTCACGTTCTCTCGTCCTTATCAACTGACCAATCGACTGACCTTTGTGTTTGCTCTTGTGCGGCAGGTGTTTGTGAGCTGCAACTT
This sequence comes from Toxotes jaculatrix, assembly GCF_017976425.1. Taxonomy (NCBI): domain Eukaryota; kingdom Metazoa; phylum Chordata; class Actinopteri; family Toxotidae; genus Toxotes; species Toxotes jaculatrix. The sequence goes on along the minus strand of NC_054401.1, from coordinate 3,683,117 downwards.
CTGTGGGAAGTCCATCTCCTACAGCTGCTCGGCGATGCCTCACCAGGGCCGCGGCTTCAGCCAGTATGGCGTCAGCGGCTCGCCCACCAAATCAAAAGTCACCAGTTGCCCTGGCTGCAGGAAACCGCTGCCACGCTGTGCCCTCTGCCTCATGAACATGGGCACACCTGTTTCCAATTGCCCAGGTAGACTGCTGTGTGTGGAGTGTGTCAACAGATGCTCAGCTGACATTTCCAGTAACAGGAACACATCTTGGTGCAGCTTAAGTGGCTATAATACTTAACTGAGCACTTGCAGGGGAGAAAATGTGGACTTTGATCAGCATTTAGGGACAGTTGCACCTGGCAGTGCAGCAGCCAGTCCAGTTTCCTCATCGCTGTGATATCACTCATACCAACGTTGACAGATTTTATTGATTGTTAATATTTACTTATGGATGAATATGTTTTTGGCAGGAACAGGGAAGTCGGATGAGAAGGTGGACTTGACAAGGGAGAACAAACTTGCTCAGTTCAACAACTGGTTCACCTGGTGTCACAACTGTCGACACGGCGGCCACGCAGGCCACATGCTCAGCTGGTTCAGGTGGGACTCCACTGGACGCTGCACATGCATAGATCATTTTTAGACACGTGAACATGGTTACTGCCGCGGTCCATAAACCTTCTGTTCAACTGATTTCTCATCCTTATTAAAATCAAACAACAGAAAACGAGGCCTGTCATTAAAAATTGACCAAAATGCAAAATGGGATGGGAGGGATGCCTTCCGATTATTGTATGGTCATCTGTAATTCCTGTGTTAATTAGAAATCTTGTTTTATTTCTGGGCCACCAAATAAAAGTACAGAAATCCTGCCAGCCATTTTGTGCATCATAAAATGCTTTGATATGCATTCTTCTGGGAAGGCAAATTTAAAAAAACAATCCATAAAATGTTTTTGATTTTCAGAATATACCATCTAATGAATGGACGGTACACTGACCTGCTTCTTCTGTATTCTCATGGTCAAATGTCACATGTTGTTTGTCACTAAACTGACCTCCGTGTGTCTGTTACAGAGACCACACGGAGTGCCCAGTGTCGGCTTGTACGTGTAAATGCATGCAGCTGGACACCACAGGGAACCTGGTGCCTTCGGACAGCAGCTAAACAGGAGGAGCCTGTCGGACTCTGAAGCCAAACACCAGCCCAAAGCCAACCATTGCAGGTTCACTGCTGCACTCACCACACCGACAAACGGGCAAGGGACATAGGGTGACAGCAGTGTCCTTCTCTGAAGTGGCTGCTTCAATAGAATGAAGTACTGTTAAGTTATAGCCTAGTGAATGTAACCTCTTAACAGGGCCCTCTGTGAAGAAGGGAGGCAGTGTGTGTTACTGATCGAACTAACTGAAGCAATGACAGAAAGGGAGCAAATGCAAACTCGCTGCTCTGCTAATGAAAATCCCACTCAGGAGAAATACAAGAGGCTCTGCTGTAATCACCCTCTTCCAGTCTAACCTGAATCAGGCTTATGGTTTTATTAAGGTCTAATAAAAAAAAATCAAATGTCCACTCACGCATCAGGTTGTAAAGATGTGAACACAGGTGCCAATATGTCTGAGCTATAAGTTGTCGCTTGTGTTTTAATACAATATTTAACGTCTGTGTTTGTCTTATGAAAGGATCTTCACATACCTCATGAAAGCATAGTTCGGGGTGAAGGATGGTACCCCAGGCGACGAAGCGGCGTGTAGAGCACAATAACAAAACTCTCTTGCTCTCTTCATGTTCGTCTGTGCCACTGTTCATCTGGCATTGTGCAGGAGGGCTTCCAGTGTTAGGGGTGATTTTTTTTTTGGGTGGAGGGGGGGGGGGATTGAGGAATTGGAGAAGGTTGGGGTGGTGGGTGAGGAGGAGGGGGGTGGTGGGTGAGGAGGAGGAGGGTGGGAGGGTGCATCTGTATTCACCAGCCCACTCCAGGCCTGTGGCCCATGAAAGAAGCTCCCCAGAAAACAGCAGCTGCTTGGCACTCTGACAAGACCCTCCAGATTGTTCCCCTCATAAAGAACCTCAGCTGCCGGAACACTATTGACTCAAAGAGAGGGCGAGAGAACAGACAGCCGGAGCACCGTACACCCCCACCCCCCCACCCCACCCTCACATACACAGACTTGCCCTCTCTTTCTTTCTCCCTCTCTCTGGTACCCAAATTGCACCCAAAAACTATGCATACCACACATCAATCCAAGGATGGGCGCCGTCTGTGGGGGGACTGCCGTGTGTAAGCCGCATTGTAAATGGGTTTTCTCTCTTTCTCTGCCACCCTCCCCACTCTGTCACTAACCCAGGGAGGCATTGTAAGTGAGAGGCGGCCTGCACCAGAGCCGGCTAAATCACTTAGTCATGGAGTAGGGAGGAGGAGTCTGGGGTGGGGGGGCACAGGAGCTACTGTATGCTGCTTTCACCAGGATCTCTTCCCGGTGTGGGAGGTTTTATAGGCCTGCATGCCCTTTTGTGAACTATTTTGGAGTGGAGCTGACAAATTGGCGAGCCTTGTAGCGTCCCGAAAAACAGAGTGGCTGGAATTTCATCCTTTCAGTGTTTCTTGTGTTTGCCTTTTAAATAAATTCCGACTGACAAATTGAAGCACTGCTGAATGGGGTGTTTTCCACGCGTTTACATGGTTTATTTTTATATTATCATGTTTCATAGACACAGATGGCGTGGGTTTTCTGCCGTGTGTGTACTCGATCTTTGCATAAACGCATTGAGTCACACATTTTTCTCCCATGGGAACTCCCACAGAATCACAGACCTTCAATGCAGGCTGGAGGACAGACACTAGCAAAAACAATACAATTTGGGCCTCAGATGTAGACAGTCCATAAAGCTCCATCTATACTGATTCTTGATCTTGGAAAGGGCAGTTGACGCGTCAGTCTCCAAAAGGTCCATTAGACGAGGTTAAACAAAAATAAGTAAGTATAAATACTACACTGATGTTTTCAGATGTCCATTGTTGATTTGCCAACAGATGTGCAGTTTACTATGATTTAAAACACAAAAAAAGCATAAAAACCTCTAATTTTAGAGGATGGAGCCAGATAATATTTGGCATTTTGTCACTATTTTTGCTTGAAAAACAATTATTTGATTGTCAAAATAGTAGCAGATTCTAAACTAAACTAGGTACTATCTTCTCAAATTATGAATTTGACTGTTTTCCCTTTTCTGTGATGGTAAACTCAATATATTTGGGTTATTCAGTGTTGTCTGACAAGCAATTTGACTGTTAGTATGTTGTTTTATTTATTTTCAGACATTTATACACAGAACAATCAGTCTATTAAAAAGAAACTAATCATCAGATGTACTGACAAGTTTGACAGAATATTACTACCTTTCCCCACGTTTGTGTGTGAATTACTTGACAATCAAACAACATTACACAAATCTACAGCTCAGTATAAACTAAAACAATGAAGATCTTAACACTCGGTTTTGACACCAGGGCTTCTCTACAAGCCCTGGTTTCAAGATGGAGGACTTGTCATTGTTCATTCTGTAAAAAGCGATTAAGCACATTATGTAGATCCAAATGATATGGAGTAAAACTGAGCCTTTCGGAGCCCTGGTTAGCTATCTAGCCTTGCTGCTGAGAAAAAAAAACACCAGGAGAGCTTCTAATGGACCTCGTGGCAAGACTGTCATATCCTTATTAGCTGTAAACTGTAATATTTATTCAGTATTATAGTATACTCATACTATAGTACTGAATAAATATACAGTACGCAGGTTAAACCTATGATCAATCCATTGAATTCTCACTAAAAACTTTATCCATACTAAGAACACATTGCTGTTGTGATTGGCTTAAAGTACGGTCCATAGACGAACTTGCACCAATCAGCGACGTTACTGTACAACGCCTTTGTCCAATCGCGAGCCCAGAAGAGAGCAGCGTGGCACGCCCACAGGCATCAGCCAGTAGTCTGGCCGAAACAACTGTCATTTAGAGTGAGTGGACGTGATGGGGAAGACGGAGCTAGTGCTGGAAAACGCGAATTAAACGTCTCAAGAAGTGTCAAAAACAACTTTTAAAGTTGCATATGTAGGGGTTACAGATCGCGTCGGCATGTGTTAGTATCTTAAAGGTAAGTTTATCACAAAATAACGTGTACTGGAGCTTTTTTTCCTCGAGCGCATGAGTTGAAATTTTTAAAAAAGGAAGCTAACGTTTTTTTTCTTTTGCTAACAAGCTAATGTTTATTTTACCGTTCCCCCACCACCTCCTCCACCAGAGAAGCAGCAACTTTGGCAGTACGTCTTTCTTACTGCTATAGGGATTACAGCCAGTTTCGGAAGATGTCAGCCCCCAGCAACTCGCTTCAGCAGCCGAGGGTGAGACGCAGCAATGCGGGCTCCCCCGGCTCGTTCAACAACAGCAGCTGCCGCTTGCACCCCATCCGTGCCACCGTGCCCTACCAGCTCCTGCGTGCGGGTCAGAGCAGCCCGACGCGGGCGCAGACCCTCTACGGAGGAGCCACGAACAGCCGAGGCTCGAGTCCCCCCTCCAGCCCGACACTCAGTTCAGGAAGTGCAAATGCAAAACAAAGACTGTCCCCCGAAAATAGGGACTCCTCCTGTCCCCCAGACTCTCCAGTTTCCAGAGGTAAAAACACTCATTTTAAACTGTTTTGCCTTACATAGGCCAAGAAATGCCATGTCACCACGTGCATGGTAACTTTTTTGTTTCACTAACAGTTAACACAGTCACATTTTGTAATTGTGCATAAATTTGATAAGATATAAGAAGTAAGATATTTGAGGGGGTAGCTTCTAAGTCTGGAACAAGGTTGACATTTCATTTGCTGAAGGTTGATGCATTAACTATTTAGCCTATCCTCCACTTACACAATTAGGCACTCATAAAGAGAATAGAGTGCACTATTGGCTCTCCTACTTCCTATGGACTTTTGACAGGAGAGAGGGGGAGGAGAGAATTGGCAGAAAGACATGCTTTCAGTTGTAACAGGGGCCACGTCAGTCCCAGTAGAAGCAGTGCGGAGCGAATGGTCAGGTGTTGCCAGTCTGACCTCACTCTATACCTATACTGGGAACATTCAGACCATGTGCTCAGTCTCACCATGTTGCCTTTCATATGGAGACAAGTGCTTTGTCGTTTCATGTCATGCTCAGTTGCTCCGTGGAAGTGATAGGAGACAAACTGGAGGACCACATGAGAGTCCAGGGAGCCCTAAATCCGTATTTCCCAGTGCCTTACTAAATCTTATTTATGTGGCAGCCTCTCTTGCCAAATATCAACGCTGTGGCCGATTTTTCAGACTAGTAGCTCTATCCTTTCGCAGGCCAGAGCTGCATGTTGTGCTGGAAGAATACAGTTTTTTTTGTCTGCAAACCCTGTGTTTTCTGTACAAAACACAGACATAACCACACATTATCTGGCAAGTGTTTGAAGCACGTTGCGATATGGAAGTGTGTGAATACAGCTTGCTTTTTTTCCTCCAGATTCTGGAGACAGAAAGAGTCACATTCTGTTTGTGTTCAACCTCAGTGGGTGATTCAGTTCTGAATCTGCATAAGTTCCCCAGAATTCCCAGGTATTCTCACTACAATACGGTTCTGTACTTAACAAGATTAGGTCACAAATTCCCACACACTACACATCAACCACATACCTCCATTAATCTCGTTTAATAGCTTCTCCCTCTTACCTTTAACCAAAATGGCAGCCCTCTTGTTTCAGTGCAGCATGTTGGTTATTGTGGAGCTGTGTGTGGAATTTTATGTTTGTGACGTGCTTCACATTCCTCAGTACTCTGAATGAGATGACCTCCAACCTTGACCAGCGTACCATGCATGGCAGGAAACGATGTCTCTTCTACAACAACTGAGTAGGCAGACTTACCAGGCATGACGAATTTCACCCGTGTTTGGCTAGCAGTCGGTGTTGATTTCCCACCCCTGCAGCATGCCATGCATACCTCGGTCCTCTGAAAGAGACGACCTCTAACCCAGGCCAGTGTCCCATGTCAGCAGTGGTGATGGAGACTTGACTCTCCTTCATGGCTGTGACCTCACAGCCCAAACACACATGAAAGGCCTCAGATGATGACTGCGATCGTATCAGTGAGGGTTGGTGACTGCTAGCAGTCAGACATGCAAATTGTCTTGCATCTTTCAGGAAGCAAATATGTTTTACAATGTGAGCATAATTTAGTCATCTTCACCTTTCAGCACAGCAGCCTAGCTTGATGTGGGCTTTGTGCTGTGTGTTTTCTCATTCTCTGAAGCACTTTGAACCCACTCACAGACATAATGCTTGCCATTTGGTGGGAAATTCAGTCCAAAGTGCCCCACAGTACCATGAGTGTTGCTGCCAGACAATGTGTATGTGGTAATGGACTGCACTGGTGTTCAGATCTTGGCCCGATGATCAAGGACAAGAGTAAAGGGTGTTATATTACACATTATGACGTTTTGGGTTCATCAGCATGACATCATTCTCTTACCATACTGTCCCAACAATGAAAGTCCCGCTCTCTGTCAAAGTGCCAGCTGTGCTGAAACAGCCCTGCTTCATTGTCACCCATTCAAACTGCAGAGTAGGACCAAATGTGAAAATGAGCTTGTTGTCCAAATCAGTCGACTCTGGCTGAACTGCACTGTTTTTTTTTTTTTCCTGCCGTTTTATCGGCCTGCATATCACAGCTCAACACTGTAAATCATCTGGAAATTGAAGGGTAACATTGATGTGATGTTAAGATTACTTAGTTTTCACTGTTCAGTGGCAAAGTTGGCATTGTTAGCACAGTTAGCACAGTTAGCATACCTTTCTCATCCATTCAGATACATTCAAACTAGCCTGAGCTGGCTTGCTGTGGGACGTACCCACTGGACTCACTGATGGATTGTTATAATGCTAACAAGCCATTTCCTGACAAGCTGAGGGACAGATGCTGAAACTCATAACTGTAAAACATCATGGCCAAGATTAATATCATCCTTCATATTGTATGAAAGACAGTGCCTCCTCAAATTTCTGCTTGCAATTAACACACTTTTAACTTAAACAACTCATCTAGAATATTGTTTGGCCATGAACCACGGGGTAGCTGAGTCGTTTACAGGATCCCACCATAATTGTGCGATCAAACATTTGATTCCAGCGTAGTCATGATGGTGTGCAATATGCATTATTCATTAGGTGAAATATTGTACATTGACTTGCATTGTCACAAGTATTCTTCTCTCTGCATCAGGAATTTATTATACAGCGAGTAATATTACAAATATTATTTTTTAATCTCGAAGAAATCTGAATGTCACAGGGTCTCAGAAAGTCTTTTAAGGGCTTTTTGGTCCATTGGTCCATTTTTGCTTATAAAGTAACATTAACCAGTTTTTAAAAATGGATACCAGTTTTCTACTGACTCAGCATTTGTTTGTAAAGAATTAACAGTTCAGTAAAACCAAATACTGTGTCCATTGTTTATATATTGTTTTTAAACCTCTCTTTAACAACAGTCAGCTTGCACAGTCTTGCCAGTAGGCAATTTCATGCTTCATTATCCACTGTGTAGGTAATGTGAGCAATTACAATAATGTCCAGTTGAACTGAACTGTATTAGTCCGAGATTGTTTGTATGTCTTTTAAAAGCGAAGCAAAACTCCTACCAGGTTATTTTTAGCATCAGCTAGCGTTGTAGTTTCATTTAACTGAGCACTTCTGAGATACCAAGTGTGCAGTGATTTTGTTCTGTGATCTCAAGATCAAGCTAAATTTTTAGGATTTTCCTCTCAGCCAGTGTCATGCAGCCTTGTGAAAACCTACAGGAAACCGTTTTGCTATGGTTTACTGATTTGGACCACATGTTTGTTTTCACATTTGCTTCTGCCCTACAGTTAATAAACCAGCCATTTATCCCTGGAAATGTGGAGTTTTTTTTTTTTTTCACAGATTACCAAATGGTCAGTGAAGGAAAGTTCAGCCTGAAAATATTCCTTTTAATATCACAGACACCACTCACTTAACCCTGAAATCAGCAGATGGACTGCTTTGATGTCTTGGCTTCTTCCACACTGTTTCTTTTTTCTCATCAGGAGATTATTCTAGTCTGGCAAGTGGGGAGACGATGGAAAATAACCACAATCCCAGTTCTGAGAGCACTGGCTTGGCCTATATCAATATTGATGGAAATTTAGCCTGCTTCCTTTGTCTACAATGCTTCAGGGAATTTTACTGTAGCCCAGTGAGCTTACTTAGGCAATACCTTTGGGTGGGTAGGCCTGTGTATTGTATGAACAAAGAACAACAATGAATGGCTGTGTAGTTCTGCTAGGAGAGGGGTGCCTCATGTAGATGGTTTAGTCTGCGTGTGTTGGTTTGTGTGGTCATGTTGGAAAGGCCTCGGCCTCAGCCTGCTCAGACAAGGAGTGGAGTAAATGGGAATATTTCCTGATCATCCATCTATTCCTGTTGTCTTCTTTTGATACAGAAGCAGAAATTAAGCTTTCATTGACTTTAGCTAATCACACAAAGTGCAAACGAAGCTAATAAATTGTTCATACTGCAGCCTCACTTTACTCTCATGCTAATGTCTTTGTGTTTGCATGTTTTGTTTTTCTCTTTTTTTTTTTATTTTACTGCGTGTCACTGCAGGAATGTTGAGTGGATGCAGGCAGTATTGATGTGCATTGTGGTGTGGTTGTTTATGAGTTCTTATGTGGGTGGTGTGTGCTTAACTTCTCTGGCTCACAGCAGACTGCTCTCATAACGTCAGATACTCCTGCTCAGCCATTTACATTAGCTTCAGGCCTCAGCTCTCAAGCCTACCCTGCTCTGCACTAATACTTGTGAGACTGGAAAAGTGTCCATACCTTGAAAGCAAAGTTTCTAGGTAGGTTTCTAGGATCAAGGTACAATTACTACAACACAGTGAACAAACCAGTCCAAGGAAACTGACTGACTTTACGTGTTTGCTTTTCAGTTTAGATGAATGACTGTTTTGACATGACTTTTTTTTTTTTTTTTCTAAAAATGTGAATCATAAGAGTTGATGTGCTGCTCAGAATATAGCTTCAAGTCCTTGGGTACACGTTTGCACTGAGAGATTTATTACACAGTGACATTTTAATACTGTATGTTTAACTTATTCTGATTGACATAATCAGGAAAGGTGGCAAATGATGCCTCAGGGTGACTGGCATTATTGTTCACTGTGCACTGATGCCTGCATTAGTGTTTGTGCGTGCCTTATCCTGTTTCTTTATTTTTCCCAATCCACAGCAGAAAGGTCCAAGTTACAGGTTCGGAGTTCCAGTGCCATTCGGCGGACATCTTCCTTGGACGCCATCACAGGGCCATACCTCACTGGCCAGTGGCCTCGGGACGCCCATGGACCCTACCCTTCCTGTATGAAAGACAAAGCCACACAGGTACATACCATTCAGAGAATCCTATCTCGGCTATAGGCCTGAATAGGGGTTGGATATCATATTTTACATGATAATAGAGTTGTGACGTGGGAAGAACCAAGAGTTTCCCCAAGGTGCTTTTCTTCGTTCTGTATTCCCATTTTAAAACAATCTTTAGTGTCTTTAGTATCACTTAACATAAACTCAACTCTCTTAGATAATGTAACAGTCCTGTTAGTTTATATTATGACCACCACTTTGAATTATTTTAGCTGTGTTTCTGGCAAATCATGTTTGGGCATGGTGGATGTGTATAAATGCTACAATAGAGGCTCAGCCACTGTTGCCATGGAGAAGAGGCCAGTCGGAGGTGTGAGTCCAAGCAATATTAAATTTGAAATTTGCGAACAAAGGTTGCTGAACTGATCCAAAATTAATTCAGAATCCAAAAGTAAATTTGTGTAAGCTGCACATTGTGTTGCCAGTTTTCTCAACACTGTAATCTGTAGCCTTCCCCCGCCCCGGTGATTGGATTTCTTTCTGAAACACACCTTGGGAGTTGTAGTTAACCTCTCCCCCAACATGTTTTATCAATGAGCCAGATGTTTTCTAACGCAGCTGTTCGTATTGGGGTTTTTTTTTTTTACTAATGATTTAACCAGAAGAGTTTCATGCTGATCCAAGCTGTAGAAGTGCTCCATATGTGAGTCACATAGCATTGTCTATGGGAAAAATGAATGGGATTTAACCTCTGGACCCAGGGGGCGGCCAAAATGGCTCCTTCCACTTTGCAACTCAGTTGTGGTGTAAATCACTGTGTGATTAGAAAAAAACGTTCATGCCATGATGCCAACAATGCCGCGGCTTGTTAACACATGTATATGTGCGGCTGCCTGTCTTGTGCTGCTGCTTCTCTTGGCCAGGATGCTCTTGTAAAATAGTTTTAATCGCAGTGAAACCTTTTCCTGGTTAAATAAAGGTCAAATAAAACTTTGGCATTGTGCAGGTGGCTTGATAAGCTCAACATCAGAGACACAGGGCCCTGTACCCTGATAGCGAGAGGGGCATACAACATGATCCCACTCTCTCACTTTGTTTCTTGCCTCTCTTTACTCTGTCAGCTGTCTCATAAAGGTAAAAATAATTTCGAGAGAATGTGGCAAGATCTGTGTGATTCAGCTCTGCATTCACATCATACATTTGCATTGTTGTTTGAAGTTCTGAGAAGAGGAGCCAAAAGGCTACGCCTGGCTGAAGTTAGTTTAATAGTCATGGGTTGGACACATTTTAGCCAATATGGTCTGCGTTTAGTCTGCATTGGGCCTAGTTCAAATTTTGACATAAAAAATATGACATTATTGTAAGTCCACATGGCCCACCCTTAGGTCACAGCGTGTGGTAAATCCCCAGATTCACCCCTCACGTTCAGTTCTCTGTCACAGAAAATTCTGGTAGTTAGGACCAAATAATTCTTGGTTTCTGTCATAGTGGCTGGTGAAGGAGACACAATTACAAAGCATGGCCAAAGATTTTGTTAAAGTAATCTGGTGGTAGACTCTGCTGCCAATACAAGCCGTGTAGACGTTAGGGTAAAAAGCCCGAAATTCCCTCACAGCACCACATTTTAAAACATTCTAACACTTCATAAGGCCTATGTATGGATTTCACATTCAGCCTGACCACAGTATTCCTGGACAGCAGCCCTACACATGATCACACACTAATCTTGCCATGTGACTGATGGTTAGATGCAGTTTTTCTCAAAGAGCTTTTTTTTTTTGTTCTTTTTTTTGGGGGGGGGGGGGGGGGGGGGGGGGGTGTGGGGGGGGGGGGGGGGGGGTGTGGGGGTGGGTTTGTGTTATGAAAGAATATTGAATATGCATGATCATGACAAGGGCTGCTCCCTCTTTGCTAACAGAAGCCTTTCATGTATCTGAATGAGGACCGCCAAGCCTCATTTACATGGGCTTCATTTCTTTGTGTGTAGGCTGAGGAAGTGGCGAGAGGGCCTTGCAAGATTTCTTGAAGTGGCTGTATGCAGAGTAAACACCTCTAATTACAGGGTTCCTGTTCAGCTCTGGAAAGACTGGACAAGTATGGAAAATCAATTTGGTAATTATCACGTCTTGAAAAATGTTAATGCTCAGAAACGTCTGGGCTCAGATACCCAGTGATCTTGCATACCTACCCACTGTTTCTTTAACATATTGTGGTATTTGCCCGTGCTATCTGGTGCCATGGCCTTGACTGTATTTCCCAGCCATTATCAGCAAGGATCTGTTTGAGGGCAGACTGAGATGAAGATCCAGTTAGGAGATTTATGTCTGTCAAAGCTGTGGAAATTTTAGATGGAAAACATTTGGCTATGTTGTAATGATGTGGGAGAGTGTGACACACTTGACAGTCCTTGAGCGATTAAATGCACAAACTCCCCCAAGGATAGTCAGAGACCGTTTCCTGTTAACAAGCTATGCCTGGGCCCGGCTCTTTTTATAAGACACAACAGCAGAAAGAAGCAGACAAAAGGTCCCCTGGCTTCTTTTGTTGTGCACTGCACAAGTTCAAGACAGCCTCTCCTTTGAGCTGTAATGTAGCCCTGCATGGAGGTGAAGTTGTTTGCACCTGTCCCCCCGGCTATGGCTGAGGCGAGGAGAAATCCCACTGCTTACCACCTGGCCCTCGTGGTTGCACAGCCCGCCTGCCTTTTGTGTGGGAGTTGAGGAGCAGAGGGCCCATACATATGCTAATCACTGTTCCGGGATAGGTCTGTGTGCCCTAGGCCCTGTGGTTACAGAACACAGAATGTCTGTATGAAGATTAGGGCCCTGACACACCAAGCCAGCCTCAAAGAACTACGACCGACAAAAGCAGACTGATCAAACAGTGTGCGTCGCCTCACGTCTTCTGTTAAAAGTTGCACTAGAACACAAAGGCCACAGCCGACGGCCAGCTGACCGCTCACATGCGTGCGTGTTCGGCCCCTTCGTGAGAGGAAATAGCTCATCAGTAGTCTGTATTTGTAATCTGAAAAACGCAATGGAAGGACAAACAAAATAAACTGGCCTGCTGTTTTTCAAACCACTGTGAATGTGCTTAAAGAGTTTCTTTATTGGCCAGGAATATGTATTGAGAATATGCCGGGTAAAGTTTTTCTTTTTTTTTTTTTTTTTTTTTGCTGACAGCTGCTGAACCAGTGGTGCCAAACACAAGTTGCCCACAAATGCTTAACACCGTGCCATTGCCAGGCATCCAACTTGTGCTGCGTGACACACAATTAATCCCACTTGAGAGCTGTACTATATGTATGCTATCACCGGTGATCCAATAGCACTACCCCATATTTACCTCATATGTATGTTGTATGGTGTATGTTGTAGATTATTTGTTTATCTGAATATACAGCTTGAAACAAGGTCAAACAACAAAAATGCCCTTTTAAAGATACCTGTGTTTTCTGTAATGCTTACTGAGTTTCAGTCATGCAGAAGATATACAAAATCAACTCACCAAATCAAAATGCATGTTCTCATCTTTAAACCTCACCAAATGATAGCAGTGGCACGCTGTCCACATGTCTCAACATGCAGTCTAAACAAACCAGCACAAATTCCACAGCAATTCTATTGAAGCCCAGTCATTATTTCCTGCTTTGGAACAGAGCTGGATTCTTGAGGATGTTGCCTGCATGTAACCCTTTGGGTGGGAATCATAATGGGAAGCAAAACTGCAGGCTGTCGTAACAGGGTTTTATCTGTACAGCAGTACACTATCAGACACAACACCTGGCACACAGGTCTACAAAGCACACAGCTCAGGCCGGAAGTTCAAGAGCTAGCATGATAAAAAAGGGCCTCTGAGGTAAATAAAGGTGGGTGTTCTGGTCAACAGACAGTTTGTTTGTGGGGAACAGAGTTAATAAAGAAAGATAGCCTGCAGTATTTTAACTGTCTTCTTCTGCTATGGATAACTGAAAAAAAAAAAAAATGGAGGAGTCCAAGCTGAGATGTCCACAGTAAAGAAAAACGTGCAAGCCCCCGTAGGGGTGACAGTTATGGACTGTTGATATTTTAAAAGTTATTTGCATTCTTGAAATTTAAAACTGAAGAGCCCCGTTGAAATTCAAACAACTAGGGTATTAGCCTCAGGCTGAATTCACACATCAGGTGTCATCATGCTGTATTTACTGTTTAACCTTTTTTTTTTTCTGTATACTGAAAGTTATCATCACTTTTAACAATGATGTTCTTATTTCTATCATTGCCACTTTATTTAAATCAGTTCAGAAAGGATTAATTTAATGCTTATGAAAATGAAACACTGAAGGACAATATCACCTGTAAATAGCTAAAGTGAATGGTATGGAATTGAACTGAAATATGTCCAATAATATGGACATATATGTCCTGTAAAAGTTAACCCCGGCCTTGATCCCCCCCATTGTGATTCTCAAGCAAACACCGCTCTATGGAAACCTATACATATCACTCACCGCCAAATAACTGCGTTTCACATTGAGATACAAGTAGTGGGAGTAGCACGGCAACTTGACATCATGAAACATCTGTGAGAACTTAGTCTTTCCTCAGCAGCTAAGTTCATGTCTCCATAAAGCCTGTTTGCCTGTTTTACAGAAGTCTGCATTCTGTATGAACGGATTAGGCCGCAGCATCAAGCCTCTCAGTGTTTGGCAGAGGCATCAAACAGCGCAAGCCATTCCACAGGCCATGCACAAAATGTTAATGCTAAAGGCTAGCTACACATCTGCCTTCCAGCGTGGCCAAGCACAGTCGTCCCTTTATGAGAGCACAAGCACCCATTTAATTCGCTGTTCTTTTCTGGGGAAACCAGCGCCAGCAAGCGAGCGCAAAGGGCTTCACGGGTGTTCCTCATTATTCAGTGTGATATTCCATATCATAGGGCAAGGCTTGTGCGTTAGTTGGAGAGCCATAGAGGCTTGTCTGTTTGCGTGGGGTCAGACATAAGGCACTGTGAAGACACTGACATTTAAGATGTTTTGTACGATTGTGCTAACCAGAAAAACGTCGGATGTTTAAGGACTTGTTTGAGGACTGAGGCACTGTTGATATGCATAATCAGGGGGAAGTGTGTGGTTTCAGACAACCCTATGAAACATCCTCAGTCTGGTGCTGTTTTTGCATATATTTACATAACTTAACCGTTTCCTTGTTTATGCAGTAGAGGTCTAAAAGACATGTTCAGTGAGACAGGACTGCCTCTGTGCTCACTGGCGGCGAATGTTTTGTATATCAGTTGTTGTCTTACTGGTGTACTGAAAACATAAATTTTCTCTGTGGACTCGTTGACCTGTCATAAGCCTTGCATTGTGCCGTAGGTACTCAGGAAATCAGAGTTGTCTACGTAGACTAGATAGTTAGACTAATTTGTAGACTTTCACTACTGAAGGGGAAAGGTGGAAGCTCCACGGTGGGAACCAACACCAGCTGCTAGCAAGGTCCTTGTAAATGTCACCTGTGGTTGACAAAGATGTCGTCTTGGCAGGTAAACACATATTATTTGGTAGCCCTGTAATTATTTTTCTCAAACTATATTTGGCCTTGTTAAGTGATGCTGGTGGATTTTGGAATGTACTAGTCGGTTTAGGCTGCAGACAAAAAGAGTTTTAAGCCCCGCCACAGATGTATTTATCTTAATCTGGCTCACTAGTGGAAACAGTCAAACATGCTATAACTTTAGTTTTTCCTGTTGAATGTAGTTCTTTCCTCAGGGATGGTATCTCGTGACTGTTTTGCTCATTTTCATTGATTCCAGATTTTTTAGCTTTACTCTTGAACACACGGCACTGATTACTGCTTTCATCCACATCCTTCTCAACTGCTTATCCAAACATTTTACATTTTAGAAATTTAGTTGATGCCCACATATTGAGTGCCTTCACAATGTGGGATCACATTAGCGATTCAGTTTTTTAATTAAGGACACTTCATGAGTTTGTAGGAGAGGTCCTTCAATTAGCTTTTAGCTTCATACCTCTTCTGTATGTAATTTATATTTGAGTATATGTATGTAACAGTAGGTAGAATTTGTAAGTGCATTTGTTTGTGTGTGAATGTCTTAGTGTACATATATAGTTTATTATAACTTTTTAATGTGCAAACAAACAAATAAAATAAATAAAGCACATTTCATAAGACGTGTGACTCTTGATGGGCAAAACAAGACTCAACAAGGACTACACGTTTGTCCGTTTTAATGGGAGTGTAATGTACGGTATTCTGTTTAGACATATTTGCATCCACACACAATGGAAATGTGTGCTTATGCTCTTGTTCACGAGGACATCTACTTGTCTTTGTGTGCCTATGCAAAACAAGACATGCAGTTTGGTGGCCACAGTGCCTCACAGTACATATGGAGCATGTATCAGCAGCGTGAACAGCGTTGTGTATGTGTGAGTGTGAGTGTGTGTGCTAGAGGAAATGATAAGAAGTTGTGTAATGTGGTTGTGTGTCAGCATTTATGTTTCTGTGTTTCAGACTCCAGGCCTCTGGATCGACGAAGGAGCAGAGCAGGGAAGTCCTCACCAGCGGTCGGCCTCCTGGGGCAGCGCAGACCACCTCAAAGAGGTAGATTCACCTGCGTTAACACGGGCTCACGCCAGCCACAGCTGCTACTGACAACAACCACCACAGACAGCGGATTAACACAGTGCCGCAGTGTCAGCACTCTGTCTACTAGTTTAAAACGTTCACGCAGCCAAATCGAAGAGCATGTTTTTGTCATTTTTGAGGTTCATTGCATCTACTCAAAATGTGTTTTATTTGTCAGGGTCTGAGGTCAGCCTAAATATTATGCTCCTTAAGCTTGGTTTCCACTCCTGTCTATCTGCCGGGCTTGGTGGCCAACCAGCCGACCACATGGAGCTATTAGGTCTCCAGCTTTCCAGACCACAGTCTAAATTTAACCTCCTTCTCCCCTCTGTTTCCCACTCAACTGCACCATTGTATCTCATTATGGCCTGTTGTTTTTGAGAGACAGTGCAGGAGATCCTCTCAAGGGTGAAATAGCCATATTGTTCCCTCCTCAGCTTCCACTAGAGTGAACTGACTCTGTAACTGAGGGTAACTCCTGTTGCTTAAAAGCCTCACGCTCATATTTTTCTGTTTCCAGCATAAGAGTAGTTCCAAAATGTTAATGACGCACACCAGGGAAAATAGTATTTAAAACCTTTACACTTTCAAAAATCTGTTTCAGCCACACTTAAAGACCATTATTAAACTGTTAAGACGAGATATGGAAGTGTTCAGGTTTTTATTGTGAATAGAATTCGACGCAGTGTGGATTTACACTGCGAGTAGGAACATTGCACCTCAGCAATGTCAGCAGGGAGACAGGAAGTGATATATTTTAATGAATACAGTCACTAGAGATGCATAAAATGTATTATTAAACAGCATTCAAGTATAAATGCGGCCGTACGCATTAACTAAATGTGGTGTTTCTGCAGACTTTCTGCAGACAAACCCAGGCCCTTGGTCTTCACCATCAGTAGTGTCACACAGCCAGGAAAACCTCTCTCTCTCTGGTCCTCTGAGAGTACATTAAGTCTGCCTGGACTTGTCATAATCAACTGCTGCGGTCACTCAGTGAATGTAGTGAACTGCATTATAGCTCTCTAACCTCTACGATTACATGTGTGGGAGGACATCTATGAAAAGAGCGAGTCTCTTTGTTGACTGTGTTGCCAGGATTACAAGATCAGCATTGAAGACCACACCTTTGTCTGCCTAGTACAACTGCGTCTGTTAGGCTCACAAAGGGTATCCTGTTTTTAGGCTGATACTGGGCCATATGCAGAAACACCTACTGATCTAACTTGCTTCATCATCAGACATACATGGCTGAGTATATAATATAATATACTGTGCTGCAACAGTATTCAAATCAGTCTTTATTGGTGCACGCAGTACTACATACGTCTGTGGTAAAGCCCAACACCAACCATATTCTCTCATCTGTTGCAAAAAGGAGGAACATCATTAAAAACAAATATCAGCTGCCATATCAGCTTTTATTTCAAGGAAATTAATCAGCCATTAATTTGATAACCAGTTAATTTTTTTTAAAGAAAAAATGCCAAACATTTGACATTTCCAGCTTTTCAAATGGAAAACTTTGCCGCTTCTTCTTGTATTAACATTATAGTAAATTGAGTTTTGAGTTTTGGACCGATGGGAAAAGTTAAAATTCACACATTGATGGAAACATTGCCTCCATAACTTGGCTGTGAGCTATCATTTGTTGAAGTGATGTTACTTTTCTTCCAGCAGATTGCTAAACTGAGACTGCAGCTGCAGCGCAGCAAACAGGTCAGCCGGCAGAGTAAAGACAGGGAGCAGAGCTCACTGC
Organism: Toxotes jaculatrix; assembly: GCF_017976425.1. Taxonomy (NCBI): domain Eukaryota; kingdom Metazoa; phylum Chordata; class Actinopteri; family Toxotidae; genus Toxotes; species Toxotes jaculatrix. The sequence continues at coordinate 3,665,306 of NC_054401.1, read as the reverse complement.
AGCTGCCGCAGCAGGCGCAGCACGGCGCTGCATGCCAACCTCAGGTGAGTTATTTTGTCAACATTCATGCTGTGCCAAACTAAGTCACCGGCATGCTCTTTTCAGGTGAAAGCATTAACTAACTGACTTTGATGATGCAAGATTTTAGCCTCGCAGTGGTGGTACGATAAGGTAGCTTAGCAGCCAAGCCAAAAAAAAAAAAAACACACACACAAATGAAACAGTCGGTGACCAAACCATATCACAGCTGCTGAAGATAAGGGAACTGAATATGAAAATACCAGGGTTAAGCAAGGCGGCTTTCTACATTACTCACTTAACTAAATTAAGTGAGTAAATTCATCAGGATTTTACCTTCATTTTCTACATTAGTTTCAGCTTCATTGTTATGGAACTGTAGGTCTATCAACATGCAATAGTAAAAATAAAATGCAGCCACTATTTGAGAATTAGGTGTCAAGTGAAAGTTCATGTATACTTTTATTGTAGTAGAGGTTTTTTTGTTTTTAGTCTTGTGTGTTGGCCATATTTGATCATATGTTCATGATGTTGCATGCTGCACAGCATTCGACTGAGGAGTTCTAGTTAATGAGTCCCCACTCTGACCAGTTGTTTTAAAAGAGGAGAGGAGAGAGAGCACCGGGGGAATGTGTCTGGGCATGCCCCGTCCTCTCCTTGTTTGGTGTTCATTCATTAACAGCTGCCCAGCAACAGTACACTTCAACCACTGTGGGAAAATTTACATAAACAGAGATATGCTATGCCCTATACCCTCATGTGGTAGATCACAATCAATTCTGTTTTTGTTCTCTATGACATTTAATCCCACTACAGTAACATGTGTTCAAACTGAGCGCCTCCACCCATTAAATATCTCATGAAACTGGATCAGTGACAGTTCAGTACTGCAAGCAGATCTCGGTGTCACAGGGTCCAAGACACTTGCAGTATTATGTCCTGTGTTGCACAACTGATCTGAATGTCTTTTGGTGTGTCCTGAAAGGGATGTGAATTTGAGTATATATTGTTTTGATGCATACGTAAGTTTTCCCTTGTTTTTGATTTTTGTCTGCCTGTCTTTCCTTCCAGTACAAGGGAACTTCATCGGCCCTGTCGACAATCCCCGTGCCAAAATCCCTCATATGCAGAGTGCCGAGCAGTGTGGAGGGCATCAACCACGAGCTGGAGAACGTGTTCATCAGAGAGGACTGGGAACACGGGATACAGGTAAGGATATGTGCACACACCAGCAGCAGTTCAAGCAGTGTTTAAGAATAATCTGAAATGCTTGTAGAACTGCAGATGAGCTCACCTAAAGCTACATCTGTGTGGGTGAATTTCCTTTGCCAATTGCAGTGTTGCACGAAGGCTCCCAAGTCACAACAATGGGACTTTTTCCCATTCTACCGTTCTGCTGACATGGGTGTGAATACAGCAAAAGCTGCAATCTGTGATCCAGATGTAAACAAAAATGCATCACCATCAAAACCAAAACACAGGACTGGAACTTGCCATCATTCTAAACTTGCTTAACCACCTAACAAGCGATATACACAATGTATAACGCACGTCAAACAGACACACCCATTGTTTTCTATGTACACCCATGGCACAGAGGTTGAGTCTTGTTGGTTTCACCTCCGTAGGACACATCATTGTGCTATTTCCCAGAGCTGATGTGCGTCAACTCTCCACAAAGGCAGCACATTTGTCAAGTTTGCTCCCTGGATGTGCACATCCCAACAATCCCCTTCACCTTAGCTGCTCTTTGGTGCATCCGGCATCCTTCACGTGTCAGTGAACGCAGTGCCGTGTGATGGAAATATGTGTTGGACTTAAAATTGAACAGCCTACATGTTCAAATTGAATCAATTAAGACAAAACACAAAATAAACTTTTTTTTATCATCAGTATCAGTGAAACTTTAAGGTTTATATATATGAATATACCTGTGGTCAAAAATAGCTTCTTGGGCTATGCTTAAAATTTATTACATGCACACAAACACACTTAGACACATATATTCTCACTCACACTGAATTAAATATCTTGGAGGCGAGTAGACCTGTAAATCTTGCCTGATGCGGGGTAGTAAACCTTGGCAGGTCTGTAAAGCTTCCCTCTTAGAAAGTCACAAACACACACACAGTTTAAACACACATACAAACATCACACCACCACAGATTTACAGCCTGCTGTGCACCAAGCCTTTTTTTTTTTGCCCCTGCTCTCTCGTTTGAATCAGCTGTGCCAAAGCAGAACTCTCTGCATATCACACTGTTCATCTACTGTCAAGTATTACCATCTGGTGCGGTGTTTGCTTCTCCAATTGCCCTTTAAACAGACAGACAAACACACCAGAGGCCTTTTAGTTCCAGTCATTCTTGGATTTTTTTTTTTTCTGCTGCTGTGTTTAACCCAGACTGAGTGAGCAGGTAGTTGTTGAGCATCTTGCACAGGAACACGTCAACAGTTCACGTGGGTTGTTCAAGGACACGTTGGCTGTTATGATGGATTGAATGTGACCTTTGAGTTATGCTTCTCTCTAAACATTAAGCATCACCGCTGCCATTTTTAGGATCCATGTACATCAATGCACAACCTCTCACTCTGACCTTGCAGGCCATGGATGCGGTGGATGGCCGTCGCCCCCCGTTTCCTCCGCATCGCTACAGCAACAGCGGGGAAACACGTGACACAGACACACAGGCACCTTCAAGTGGTGACTCCAGCCCGTCGTCCCGCCCCTACAGCTCGGACCACCTCCACTCCCCTGACGGAAGCCCCTGCTCTGCAGAGGACATAGACAAAGGTGAGCCTTCACCGTTTGTCAGATGCAGCCTTAGTGTTCAGTGAATTAAAGAGGAACTCCACAACACAAAGTGCGCCGACAGGTCTTGGTGAGTATAACTGCATATGAGAAAAAAGTCTTATTAAGATATAGGCGTAGAGCTGCTTGTCTTAAGCGAAAGTTGTTAAACAATACACAAGCACATTGCAGTTCCTAAGAACCAATGTCCCATAACCAAAGCTTCGTATTTTCCTGTTTGTCGTACCATAACCAAACACAGGCAAAGTAAATCTGTTATGTTCTTTACTGTATTTTCAGACAGTGTGTGCAGTTCTCCTCTCCCCAAGTTTGCCACTTCTCCCAAACCTAACAACAGCTACATGTTTAAACGGGAACCTCCAGAGGGCTGTGAGAAGGTCAAAGTATTTGAGGAGTTGGTGTAAGTTTTTTTTTTTTTCTTCTCGTCTTTCATTTCAAGATCTGTGCAAGGTTTAAATGCATCTCCATGCTTGACACTTTGCTACTGGGAAATCATGCTGTTGTCTCAACACTGAGCATACTGATCATTAAAAGAAAAAAAGAATAGATACAGTACTATTTCATGGACCAAGCTTATTTGCATTGAGGGTGGCAGGGATGAGGAAAAAATGGTTATGTAGAATAAATAACTTGTATTTAATCTGAACAGTGATATAAACAGGAAATAAGCAAGAATACTGAGCCCAACTTCTGTTGTCTTCAGGTCCGGCAAATCAAAAGGCTTCCCTCTGTTCTCATGCCCGGACAAAAACAAGGTGAACTTCATTCCCAGGGGCTCTGCCTTCTGCCCCGTCAAACTCCTCTGCTCCTCCCTCTTCTCCCCTGTTTCTCCTTTGTCCTGCTCCTCAACCAACCCTGGTCTCCATGGCAGTGAGAGCCCTGGGCCTCAGGTGACCCCGACTCAGCCCGCTGCACCATTACCTACCTTTCCGGCCTCCACTGACTGGAGCACCGACAAAAGCACAGACGTAAACACAGACAACAGCACAGACAGCCAGAGCCCCGACGCCGATGTGGGGAAAGATGGCTCCGCACAAGTTCTCCTCACCAGCTAGTTCTCAGGTATTCATGACCAAACCACCCACAGCTAAAACATTTCAACTAGTCAGGTGGTATGGTTTAAAAAAAAAAAAAAAAAAGAAAAAAAAAAGACGAAAACAAAAAAAATTAAATACATATAATGAAAAAAGCAACAAAAAAAAAATCCTTGCACTCCGTTAATCCTAACCTTAGCCAGCAGGGAGTGCCCAAGGTTTAGAAGTGACAAACACTTAGGAGGAAAATGGTACCAGCATCCTGCTGCACAAGCTTTTCTGCTCGGTTCCAGTGTTTGTTCCGCTGTCTGTAACAAAACAAACAAAAAAAAAAACAAACAAAAAAACTAGATGGTTTGTCACTCAGATTTTTAGAGTGTGCTGACCTTGGGCACAGGCTCTCTTTACCCACCACTAACCTAGCCTTCTCCCATGTACCATCACCCATAACAAAAATAGCTTTGCTTTCGTTTGCAAAAAAAAAAAAATAGAGATGACTGCTCAAATTATTGTGTTACGTAGCACCGGCAGTTTTATCAAGTTGAAATTAAAAAGGAGAAAATCCAAAACTTTGAGAAGAGACAACTATGAAATATCAGAAACACATTCTACTCATGTTATCTAACCAGCTTGTTAGCTGTCAAGTTTTCAGCGAGCTGAAATCTTAAGTGCATATATGTAAGCTTTTTGACAGGATGGGAAAGGCTTGTTCCATGTTTTTAACATACTTGGATGTCTTACAGTCAGAATACTTTCCCCCCACAGTAACCACAACGTTTGCACTTGTTAAGACCTGGCTCAGACAGATGCAGGCCACGGCCTATGTTTTATTTGTTTATTTTAAAGTATTTGTAGCACAGTGTCAGTGTGAAACCATCAGTCGCTGGTGTGCAGGCTCCACCCCACAGGCTTACAAGCCAAGACTTAGAGCTGCGTTTCTAGTCTGATCACTATTAAAACTTGGTAAGCTCAACACAAAATGCTAATATCAGCTGTTTATTCAGAGACCAAATAACCAACCACAAAGCACACAACTCCCCAATTGCCTTGTTTTATTGCCCCACAATACCCAGAACAATAACTCAGGTCATGTGGAATGTACTTGCTTGGACTATGTTGCCTTTCCCCAGTGTTTATGACTTTGTTCTACAGAAAGACATTCCAGTCTTTCGCAGAAATGTTTTTTTGTTTGTTTTTTTCCCTGGAGAGGGAGGTTATTACAGACTGAATCAGCTGATCGTTGTCACACTTTGTGACAAATAGCTTTTGCATTAACCTGTTCAGGTTAGAGTTTCAGGTGCTATGACACATTCCAGAGGTCGCTGTTGCATTGGTCAACCGCGAGTACTCATGTAAATGGAACTAGCTAAATAAGCTACACCCTCCCAAATTAAGAAGTTGACAATTATGTTGTTTGTTTTGCCCCTTTTGTTAAATATATACCAAAGCAAATTTCAAAACAATGAAAGGCCTGTCATGTATTCGGGATACAAGAGGCACCATTTTTGTGCCAGAAGCAGAATGTTTAAGCGTTTTGGTTTGTTTATAAACAGTTCAGCAACATATAAACACCGGCGCTAATCGTTGAACCAAGCCTAAGCACTTCGTTGGAAGTGAGATGATAATCACTATTTTTATTTTGGACCAATTTGTAAGTTAAAACAATCAGAACTTGAGTGTGCAATTGATTTTGTTTGAAGTAAATCTACACTAACATATTTTGTGAACAGTTTGGCTCAAACTACAGATCCTAGCAGATGTGCCCTGACGTTACCTGCAAAAGTTTTATCACCACAACATATTCAAAAAAACAAAACAAAAACAAAACAAAAAAACAACAAAAAAAACAACAACAAAAAACATAACTGATTTAGAGCAGGTTAACATTGAATGGGAGGATTAAACTAGTGAATGTTCCATTCCGAAACGTTGGTCTATTTAGCCACTTGCACATAGAAACAAAAATGAACAACATATGCAACGCATTCCTCACAGATTAAGTTGAAATTCTCTGTTCTGCTTGCAGCTCCAAGAGTTTCAATCATACTAATTCTAAATTTATTCACAAGCTCATTGTGCAGTGCAGTTAAGAAATGGTTGCCATGTTCGGCAATGATGATTCAGTTTTCCTGTGTGTTGCGCATTTTTATGTAGATCTTGTGTGTGTTTTTCAATAAAGAAAACAAAAAAAAAAAGAAATCTTTGATTTGATATGTAGTCCTTTACAAAGTCTGTAGGCAGATCCATCAACCAATAACATCAGTATCCAGAAGCATGGCATTTATAGACAAATAGGATTCAAGGTAAGGCAATCAATGTATTTGGTTATGATTAAACATTAACAAACGTCTCATGGCTTGAACATCAAAAATGACACAAGGCTAAGTTACAACAAAATAAATTTACACTCAGTTGTAATATACTGTATAAGGAATCCCATAATAACTCGAATGAGGTTCAATACAGTTGGCTTGTGATTAGATTAAGGCATTGACTCTGATATATATCAATTTATGCAGCATTGTAGTCAAAATCAGTATAATATGATCATATTTCTGTGATTTCATGGAACCTTCCAGCTAGTTAGAAAACAATACACTGAAAACTGCATGTATTGCCCTTGAAAGCCAATAACTGTGAATGATAAATAAATACATGTCCAAATGATAAAATACATATATAGATGAAAAAATCACACATTAATATAAACACATTGTTCATTCAATCACACTGTTACTGGGTAACATAAAACAAGGCATGCGACATGCAGTAATAAATGAGTAAGTGATATGTGTAGTTTTACCTAATGACAAATTCTAGGGTCACACTTATGGATTATATTCACAAATACAGCATGTAGCAAACCAATTTAAGAGCAGTGATGTTAAAAAGGAAAATCTCTTCGCCGTCAGCTGAATCGATCTATGGCAGAAAAATATACTTTTGAATATTTACCTGTGACTTTCCTTCACTAGGCATGTTACACTGTTTTGTAAAGACATGAACTATTGCACTGGGATCTTTGTCATTTTGCTTTTTTTTTCCCCCACTGTTGTTTCTCACTAAGTAGTTTTGCCTGTTTGCAATCTCCAGTAATGAGAATCAGAAATAAAGCAGTGAATGCTACGAGAGACTACAAGATTTCCAAGGCAGCTAATGTCAAAGGCTTATTGTTCCAAACTCAAACTGAGGTATCCATGCTAGACATTAAACGCTTAACCCAGTGAATTAGCCCACAGGCTTTATAAGGTCGTCTTGTACATGTTTCTTTTCTTTCACAATGGAAAGGACATGAGCTGATAGTTGTTAGTGGGGCCACTCACAGCAGCGTATTGCTGCCACCATGAGAAAGAAATGAGAATATTTCTCGTTCTTGTTATAACAACATGTCAGTGAATCTTTTTATAATAAGAAACATTTATATATTCTTATAATTAGAAAAGGATCCACTTAAGGCTTTGACTAGTGATTATTTTTATTACTGATTAATGTGCTGATTATTACCTTTTATCTGTAAAATAAATGAAAATGCAGATAGCTTACTTTATGCGACCTACAGGTCAAAAGCCAAAGATATTCAGTTTACTGTCGTATATGACCAAAAAAAAACTGCAAGTCTTGACATTTAAACACTTGAAGCCAGTAAATATTTGGCATTTTTGCTTGAAATTGACTGAAATAACTAATCTTTTATTGCAGTAGTTGCAGATAAATTTTCATTTGAATGACTAACAGATAATTTGCATAACTGTTTCAGCTCTAGAGCAGATTGGTCACAGTGGTGGCAATATGCTGCTGTTCCCACAAAAAAAAAAAAAAAAGGTGCCCATTTGAGAGGAGATCATCGTGACTCTGAGGAAGAACTATGCGGTGTGAAGTTCGTGCGCTGTGTCGGTTTTGCCCACCGCATCGGGATTGGAGAGAGGGTCCAAGTCAGCAAACAGGTTGAACCACGCTGAGAGGTCTTTGGGCGTCCCTGCTGTCTCTGTAAAACGAGTTAACAATGGTTAATGTCACCAAAACAAACGGCTGTACATTTAGTAGTCACGGTGACAGTATAAATGCCTCCGTTTGTCTCATAAAGGGCCGATACAAAGTTATGAATGGAAACAACCGACAAGTTCTTAGAAAGTACCCATAAACACAGGTTTTACTTGGACTAGTCTCATTCTTTCAAATCTTCTCATATGTTTTACTCATTTGGCTCGGCCCTACCTTTCCCTGCTGGCTTAGAGGGGTTCTGATTGGCTCCAGATGAGGGCTCTGTTGTCTGGGCAACGGGCTGTGGAGCGTTGCCGGCCCAATCTGAAATGGAGACGCAGATTTGGATTAATCAACAGGAGGCGCTTAATGTGCCAAAGCGTGATCCAACGAATAAATCATCTCACTCCCTTGCACAGATATTGTGTAACAGACTCACTCAAACAGCAATAATCAAAACGTTTTATCACGGCAAACATCAAATTAGACGTTATTAGCGGTTTATTAAATACAAGCCAGAAGTTGCATTTACAAATTTGAGGTTTTGTTTCAGGCAAGTTTATTTTGACTTCATTCTTTGTGCATCTTGATAATACAGCATGTAGCAACACTAAATACCAACAGGGAGGACGGTGGAATGTGCTGTTCATATTGTGCCTGGTAACAGTCTTTACTCCAAATACAAAACAAATGAGAACAAACAAATGAGTCAAGCAGGCTTAAATGATTGAAAAGCCCTTTGAAGCCTCTGGATATGTCTGTGTTAGTTTATTATTTCATCACTAGCATCTTCAGCTAGCACTACCTTTATTTTGACCCTCTTCAATTGACATTTTCACCAGATTCTGTTGTAGAAGCAAAAATACAGAATGACTTTTTTTGTCCCATGATGACAAGGCTAAACTTCTTTTATAAATATAGTGAATTGCTTAAGTTTGAAAGCTTGGCCTGTGACTGCAGCTTCGGGTTTTACTGGATGCATCTGAATGTGCTTGGCTCATGAGAATTTGGGGATTTGTTATAGCTTTGTTTCACATTCTTGGTCTCATGCCATTTTGCTTTTGATTTGGCTTTTTTTTAGGCAGTATAATCAGGATCATAAGTTTTTTGACTGTGTGGACCAGGTTCTTTCCAGGGTCTGCCCGTTTTGGGCTCCGGCCTTTAGGCTGAATGGAGGCCTCAAACTTTGATTTCTGCCGTCATGTGCTGTTCTTCTCATAAGATCTCTGATAACAGTAACTTCTGCTCCTTAACTTCGCAGGGTTCAACCTGTTGAACCCTGCTCTTTCCCTGTTACCCACATTAGTTTCATAGCCAGCTCTTGAAGGTCTGTGATGTTGTTTCTTTTCATTTAATACATATTTTTTAGCAGCAAAATGAATTTGCCTTTCAATCAGCATGCACCTGACTGTGCTACATGCAGCGTCTGCACACTCTCCTGCCTGCAGCTGCAGACTGAGCACAGCCTGAATTTGCTTTTTGCTCACTCAGCACTTTCACCAAATTTTGTGCGTTCACACGGTTCTGGCTGAATTTCTGTTGACAGTTTAATCATATTACATATTGTAGGTGTTTTTACTTCGTGGCCTCTTAATGTGGAATTCAAGCTGTAATTTTCCCAAATTCAATGTGAAGAAAGTCAAGCAGGCTGAAAATGTTGTGGTGGCTTTTTAAAAGAAAAAGACTGATTAAGTCCAAGTGTACTTCACTGACCAGCTGGACTCTTAAGCCTCCTTTTCAGAATCCATCACCATCTTGCCTGCCTCTGATCCCACAAACCATATGCTTCTCCAGGACCGGCTCGGATAAGCTCTGTTGTGAAGTTGGTCCAGGTCATACATACACAGTGTAGGTTTACATTTCTTTATAACTTTATAATAGCAGGGCTACTCTGAACCCTCCAACCTGGAAATGGACAAAACCAAATCAACAAATCCAGACGAGCTGCTTGCAGCCAGTGCCCAGGCCTGGATGAAATGGAAAGTAGTTGGCAATTACCTATGGATAAGCAAATCTAATTGCCTCCTTCTATTCCTTTGACAGACGTGGGTTTGATGCATCATTTTAAAAGCCACTTTTCTCCCTGTGTGGAAATAATGAGCTACAATGGAGGAAAAGCAGCCCATTTTAGCTGTGTGTTATTTTGCACAAATCTTTGGAAAAACAATGCAACTATTTGATTATCTGGCTTTTTTTTTTAAATTTATTTATTTATTTTTTTTTACCTAAGTGCTTACTTAAAAAACAATGCACAAATACACACAGGTTAAAATGTCCTGACCTGAGAGGGAAGACGGCAGATTATTCAAGCTCTGGTCCAGCAGCTGAGATGGTAGAAAGAAGGCGTTTTCCCTTTGCTGGGCCTCCGCCGGCTTCCCGGACGCTGTGCTTGTTCCCTCCTCAGTGTCTCCAAACACCTCCGTCCACTCTCGAGAGAAGTCACCCTCATCCACAGACATACCACCCAGGATCTCATTGAGTAAGGCCATGCTGTCCTTCTCCTCTCCCTCTATGTCTGAGTAGGCTGAGAGAGGGTCTTCATTTCCTGGAACGATCAGGCAGAGCGATCAGAGAACTTCAGCAATAATGTATAATTATATGATAATACTGCAGTAATGTAACTCATGATTTCCCCGTCATTTGGCCAATTTTATTTGTTTTAATATTTGCTGACACATTCTAATTAAATGGTTTTGGGATTATTCTGCATATTCTGCACAGCTGATTTGCAATTTTGACAATCGTTAATCGTTTGGCATTTTTTAAGCGAAAATTTAAGCTAAAATACTACGATTTGCATGTTTTCTTCATCTTATGTGACAGTAAACTGATTGTTATCGGAAAAAACAAGCTTCTTCAAGACTTCACTTTGGAGAAGGTAATCAGGAGATTATCCAATAATGACGAGTTAGTTGCAGCCCCAAGATAAACGTATTTCCATAGTAAATAATGCTGTAAGAAGATAATGTTGTTACAGAAATGTAATATTGTCCTTTACCTTCTCTGGGCTTATCGCTGGTGTTTTCATTTACTAGTGAGATGAGTCTATAAATATGAGAAAGAGAAGATCAGTATAACATTTTGCAACGTCACAAGGCCACAGGTGTCCCTTCTCCACTGCTGGCATGTGTTTGGTCTACCTGCATGAGTAAAGATCACCATGAGACATGAGATGCAAGAAACTCACTGGTCGTCTGTGGCCTCAGCTTTCTTTCCGTCCTCTGCCTCTGCTTTACTTTTTTTCTTCCCCTTCTTCTTAGCTAGCTTGTCCGTGGGGTCTTGTAAGGTCTGCAGGAATAGCAGAGCCATTAGTTCTCGTCCTTCAGATTTAAATCTACTTTAACAGTGTCAGAACTCAGATCTCATCAAGATGCCCTCTGACCTTAAGTGCGGAGAACTCATAATGCTGACAGCCCTTGAAGCTCTCATGAATGGCTGCCATAGTGTGGGATGTCTTCTCCCAGAAGTGCAAAAGTGTTGTCTGAAACAGCAAAACAAGCCAAGGCCACATGTTCAGCTGGTCACGGCTGAAAGCACTTTGAACATGAGTGAGTTGTTTGGTGTGAGTTAAAGCTCCACAGTGTCTTATATGCCTTCGTCCCCTTCGTGTTTGTCTTTCTTCCTGACTTGACCAAATGTGGCAGAGCCACTGAAAGCAGCACATTTTCAGATCAATGACGTGTATTCAAACAACTAGCATTTGTGGTTATACCTGATACATGGTTAAAACGTGAGAGAGGAGGTTGCAGCGGCTGGCTCCCAGCAGGTCCACTTTCTGGCAGACGTCATTCTTCAATTTGTCAAAGCTTGTTTTGGTGGTGCGCACCTGGGCCTGAACCTGAGATATCACACACAGGAAAATGCCCCAGGTGAAGATCAGCACCCAGTATTACATATTACATATATACAATAATGTGTTTATGTTTGTGTTGAAGGGTATGCAGAAAAGAGCTCGCTGGGTTCTTGTGACGTTATGGCTCAAACCCATGGACCACCATTTAGTGGTGTGCTGCACCCTCTAGTGACATTTTTTATTATTGCCTTTTCCTGCCTTCTACTGTTTGTGTTGTTTTAGGTATTGCAGAAAATTGGAGTTGAAACAATTTATTTGTCGACTGACAGAAAACGTGCATTACTTATGTGACACCTGTGCTTTCTGTTTTGTCAAAATGTCCGTGTGACCGACAAACCTTGCGGAATTTCTCCATCTGTTTATGCGTATCTGGGTCCAGCTCCTGAGACACATCCTTCATCCAAAGCAGCGCCCCGCGGTACTCAGTCCTCGACTGCTCCATTCGGTTCACCGTCAGCCACGTGTCTGAGATGGCTCGATAGCGAAAAGTTTCCACCTCCTGGTACAAACGGCACAGAGGGTTCCTCAGAGCCAATCTGTGGGATGTAGTGTTCAGCTCAGTGTTATGGTGCTGCATGTGGCAAGTTTGACATAAATTATCAATACTGCTGTACGTTAATGTTAGACACTACTGGATCATTCTGACATTACAGCCTCTTTTGGGCTTTATAGTGCATAAAACAGTCTGCTGAATAATTTGAAGGTGTGAAGGAAATTGCTTTACAGAACCGAAAGGTCTCTCAGCTCTGTCAGACCCAAAGAAGGCAAAACTCAATACAGTGATGATTCTTTTGTATGTTGTCTACCTCTGCTGGGAGGAGAAGCAGAGTGCTTTCCCTGTGGCCTGCATGATCTTTCCAGCTCTGGTCTTATCCTGCGAGCCCTGAGAGCGCAGGAAGCGACCCAGTTCGTTCTCCTCCTGGGAGAGAACTGCACAGTGGAGATGGTGAATGTAGACTCCGTAGATTCATTATCATACAAACTTGAAAATCATTTGATCAGATAAAATGAAGTTGAACTGTCATAATTTAGTAAACAGGAATGAATTAACGTCACAGTTTTTTGGTTTGCTTAGCTTCTACACAGAACACAGGCTCTGGAACCAAACTCCTAGATTGGGGCTGGAGTTTAGAGGTGTTCAGTACATGTATGAACAAATCTTTAATTTTCAAAGTGACCATTCTGAATCTTTGTTGTCCCGGATTGAGTCAGTAGCTAATCAGGAGAAACAATTATAATCCCACAACTTTTAGTCTTAAATGAATAATGGCTTTTGTAAATGAGATATAACATTTACATGCTACAAGCGTTTAATGGAGGACTGATAATTTCAGGAATATGAATTTGCAAGTGAACCTGCTCTGTCAACAGTTCAACTTCAATTATTAAGTTATAGTTTCTGTTTCCACCAAATACAAGTGCTGTTCACTTGAACGTACAGCAGATCCTCCTCTGGTACTGCTCGATGACCTTCAGCAGCTCCATGCATGTTCTCTGGATGGAGTGGAAGACCTGCAGAGCAGAAGACAATCAGCATAAACACAAAATCAGAGAAATGTCTGATCTGTGTGAAAGTCATTGTTGAGTAAGGCTTGTGCGCAGTAAACTGGTTGGACAACGCTGATAGTAGCTGTTACTTTGAAGAAAGCAGACCACAGAAATCTAGTTAAGTCTATGATACTTGTGAAGCTTTTATGGGGTAAAAGCAGAAGCGTTAAAAAATGATCCGGTATGTAGATATCCAGTAGTGAGTGGTTTATCGAGGGCCTGGTTTCAAGTACGGCTGGATGTTAGAGCTTTTATGAAGTATCGATTTCAGCCATTAAATTCACCTCACTCGTGAAATGGAAGCATAGATGATGGAGGCTGGAGAGGCAGCCTAATGTAAGTTTTAAGCCTCAAGCAAATACTGGCATTGTGTGAATCAAAAAGCCATTTTAGTCAGCGCAGAATCTACCTGAGGGAAAGTATCTGCTGTGTTTCTTAATGTTTCTCTGATGCGACCGAGGGCTATGGGAAGCAAACACAGCAGTCGCTGAGCATGCTGTAAAACCACCGTCCCCCGACAGACAGTTTCATATTTCCTCCTCACCTCCAGCTTGGCATCCAGATCTGCGTCTGATGCCACCACATGTTCGTCCTCTTTCTTCCCGGTGACCTTGATGAGCGTCTGTTTGGTTTTCCAGTACTTCTGCTGGAACTTGTTCACCACAGACGAGTCTTGGCTTTGGATGAAGCGGTCAAGATAGTCCCGGGAGTAGCCACTGCAGTGAGAACGTAGGGTTAGACCAATATTTAACCGCTGCTTTCTACTATAATGGACTGAGCAATAGAGTGCTAACACGGAAGTATACTCACAAATTTCCTCCCTCCATTTTTCACGATTACCTGGTGAGAAAGCAGAGAACCTTAGATTCTTACTGGATAACAGATGTAGCTTTTAAATACAGCATGTAGCAGGGCTCGGGGACAGTTGCAACACTTTTTGTGACATATTCCAAAATTTTTTCTAACTTTTCCCAAATTTTTCTGACAACAAAAGTCAGCAGACCACCTGTGGTTTTAAGAATTACACCTACACATTTTTTCTCTGTGCAAATATTTGCATTATGGTATATATACCTGATCAGTGCTTTCATTAAAACTCAAATCTCACCTGACAGGATTTCAACTCGATCATATTTCACTGATCCTGGCCTCCCTGCACTGGCGAAGTGGCTTTTAAAACCGATTACAAAATTTTTCTTGTTTTCAATATGCCTCCTTCCAACGTACATCTATTATAGTTTTACTCCCTTATGTTTATTTATAATGCTGTAGTTTTAACTGCTTGTATGTTCTATAAATAAAGTTTACTATAACAATATAATCATTATGTTAGACAAAACTCTGCAAATGTATAAAACAAAAACTTGCATCACTGTTAATTAAATTTAATTAAATTTAATTAATTCAAACACCAATTTTGTGAAGCAAAAATGGGTATTGTTACCATCCCACCCAGCTTAGTTTAAAAATTAACCACAGGCTGTGTTATTAATGACCAGATGAATGAGTACTTTTAATAAAGCTCTGTACCTAAATACAGGAGGGGATACTTTAAGTGCATTTTGCTGATAACAGTGATAATAGCTTTTACTCCAATAGGATTTTGAATGAAGGACTCTTACCTGTAGTGGAGTATTAAATTACTAAACTGATCTGAATACTTCGCCCACCACTGATCAGAGGACGTACCGAGGCTAGATTTTTAGCTTTTGAGGAGATTTGAACTGATGATGAGAAAAGCGCCACCTGTTTTCCTGCTGTCCATCAACAAAAGGATGAAATTAATAATTAATCACCACATTTTACACACAGCTCGCGCGTCACGACTCGTTTCAGCGCCGCTGGTTTGTGATGCGAAACGAAAAGCGCGCTTCACATCACCTTAATAAAAAAAAAAGCAGAAGGACACTGCGACAATTACGCAGTTATTCTGCATCAACCAGCGCCGCAGATGCGTGTGAATTATGACTGTAACACATCAGCGCCGCACCAGAATTAAAAACAACGCCTGACTCACTGCGCTGTGCGGAAGCCCAGCAGCAGCTCCCTCCCACCGGCCCTTTGATACCACCAGTTCAGATCACAGTATCAAAAACAAAACCGCAGTGTGTCCTCGCACATACCTGGCCGTGTCGATAACATGTAGAAAATGGCTCCTTATATCCCCCTCACGGGCCCAGTGGTTCGGTCTGTGTTCGCACAGCTGCCGCTTCAGCTCGGCGCATTATCCGTCCGCACGACACGCCGCCGACGTCAGTCTCCTCTGACTGTAATTGGTCGGATGCGCAGCGCGCATCGCGTTCAAATGTTTGTCTCGAGTAAACACTGTACAGGTAGACACGCATCCGCTGTGGGCAGCGTTAGTGTGGTGTTTACCTGTCACTGGGCAAACTGGTCCGGTGGCTGCAGACCAGTGAACAATGATGAAACGGGCATTAAAGACCCAGCCAGTTTAATGAAAGGTTGCAGATTTAATATACAGGTTTTTTGAGGATCCAAAGTTAGATTCATATAATCATGACCAGATAAACCTGTCAGGAGGCCTCAAGTGCCCTGGGGCAAAAATTGTCTTGTGGCTCCCACCCCACTTTTTTTTTGTCACCCGACTCTGCAGTTCCCCTCAGCTCTAAGGAGAGTATGTTTTAGTGCCTTTCAGCTCGTTGTTTTGGTTTCCATGACAATACAACAGGCAAATAACCAACTCAGGAGAAATAATGACAGAGAAAATAGAGACAACGAAATAATATTAGTCAATCATTTAAGAGAAGAAAAATACTACTAACACACAAGAAACCAAAATACTTACTGAATATAACCATAAAAGGAGGAAGGATCATATCTGCTGTGCCATGAGACGACTCACAATAAGGCCCAGTCTTACTGTTTGGTTTCATTCGTGCCACTCTCATAGCATCACGGACCCAAAACACATCAGACAGTGGCACAGTCAGCTGTGCTTTGCTAACTTCACTAAAAGACCATGTCAGGGCTGTGTTTGCAGCCTTCTGCGCTGCCCCCTCTGGGCAAAAAAAAAAAAAAAAAAAAAGAAAATCAATTAATGCACAAGTAAGTACAGTGCACACAGCAAACAATATGCAGATTCATTATTTACCCAGACACCCAGGAAGCAACAGCAGCCCCAGGTTTTCTGTGTCACTTCAGGTCTTATGACTAGATTTTGACACAGGGCCCCTCGACAAGACAGGGACTAGTTGTTATTGTGCTTTGGCGTTCTAAACTTCCTAAATACATCGGCAGTAAATTAAATTTTTTATAACCAACTGACACAAATTGAACCTGGGGCTTTCGTGGACTTAGTGTGGGGCAGTTTCCTTCTTTGCCAGGTTGTTAATCCAGCCTTTAGTATGATATTATTTCAGGATGCTTCAGGACACAGTGTTTGTTCAAATCTTTGTCTCTGATGTGATGGCTGCAGACTGGGAAAGTGTTTTTTTTTTCACTATAAAATCACAGGTCGATTCACATACATAATTGAAGGGTTTACTAATTAAAAATTATAATTTTTTTGTTCTTTTCTGCAGATCATAATGTTTTTTCCCTGGTGTTTGTGAGAGTGCTGGTGTAAACAAACCTCAGGCAACCTCAGAAAACACTAATAATTTAGTTGTTTAGAGTTTGGCTGTGTATTGTATTTTAGTGTTCGGGGTTGTCCTCTTGTTTAAATTTGGCAGGCTGACTGTCATATTCATGTCGTTTCAACATGTTTCAGCTGTTCCTGGTTTTTGAGACAGCCTGTGTGTTGTGTGATTTTCTCTCTGGCACATTATAACCTGTTATTTTCCAGTACTTTTCACAGATGCCCCTGTTGTTTGGAAACACATGATATGATCTCTATGATCTGTGCCATGTAACTTTTATTGTTAGACCTCTATTATAGCCGAAACATGTAGCTATTGACATTTAAGATGACACAATGCACATCAGTAGTGTTATTTGTTGGAAAGTCCTTTTTAGTAGTTGTTTCTGTTAATTTGTCTAGTGGTAGAAAAAATATTCAGATCCTTTAGTTGAGTAAAAATAATATCACACTGTTTTTTTTAAATACGTGTAAGCAGAATTTTAATGTTTCAGCTGGTTGACCTCCTGGTTGAGGTTGAATTAACTTACACAACTTTCTATACTGATAAATAGTCTAATCTATAACAATGTGTAATATGTTATAACTTTATTTTATGTTTCGTTTCAAACGTTCTGATCTGTTAAAAAATAACTTTAGCTGTCACGTAAATGTAATGTTGGTTGAATAGACATTTACAGTTTTCTCTGCCTTTACAAACCACGATCACTCTGCACATGAAACCTTTACCAGTGTTTATTTCTGTATTTGTCCAAAGGATGGCAGTGTAACACAGAGGAAGGCCAGTGCACCTTAATAGTCTCCTCTCCTGTCTGGGGCCCCGAGCTTTCATCTGTTGGCTTCAGTTTATTTCATCACACTATACTGCAGCTGATCTAATAGCATGTACATTTTGTTGTCACCTAAAGGGAATTTCTTGTCATCCTCCAAATTGATGTACCTGTTTGTAGCCTTGGACAGTGTTTGTGCTGCACAGTCACACAGCGTGTGAGAGCAGCATACAGCTTTCAGTAAACGGGCACAGTGAGGTGCATTTAAACAGTAGATTATGGATTTATATTTTCAGAGAGCATTTTATGTAGAGCTTTATTTAATTATCACCAACGGAACGTTGAACCCTTTGATCCTTGAACACCCTGAGGTCAGTTTCTGCACGGTACAGTTAATTTTCATCCTCGATTCAATATGGCTACAAGCATGTTGTGTTTGTTGGATTATTTTGCATCTTTAGCGTCGTGATACCTTCTGATTTCCAGCGGGACGTCTCCGACGTGCTTCAGCGTCCTTCCAAACCCTGACCCCTGACATCATCTCAAGGCTTTTGATATGAGCAGACAGATGGACTCGTCTCTTAAGGAGAGGATACAATCTCCATAAAAGACTGGTGTCCTTCACCCCATCAGATCCTCCTCCTGCACTTAGCCACCTTATCTTCAGGTCCACGATGGTATCAAAGCAAGCTGAGCTCACTTTAATAAGAGAGGAAAACAGTCAGGGCCTTTAATTCAATCAGGACAGAGTCAGAGAAAATTCCTCTGCGATATTGATCAGGGACGTGCGTCACTATTGATTTTCCTGACATTTCCTTACTCCAGCTCATGTGTTTCACTTCATTCATGAGATTTCCTTTGTGTATGTGAGCTGTTTTTCCTTTCATATTCCACTGTCGGCATCTGTACACCAGATAATGCCAGAGTGCCCAACACTTTGAGTCCCATTTTCTGGGACACAGTCTAAACCAGACTTGAGCGTGCCCTCATTGTGAAGGTTTGAAACCCCCCGAGAGTGCCCGACCTGACCCCAAAAATTGCTCAATTGACTTTTTCCATCCGCAGTTATGTGTGGTGATGGGGAACCATGACATTTACATTCGCACCACTCCAATATGATCCTTTGCTCGGCGCGAGTTTTCGACACAGTCTACAGCTCAAAACAGGTCACAGGATCAAAAGTGTCTCTTGCCTGAAGGAGCCACTGAGTCGATCCTTTCCATTTCTGCACCAAATGGTGTTTTCTCCCTCCCTCTCTCTCTCTCTCGTGTACTACCCCCCCCCCCCCCCCCCCACCTCACACCAGTAACTTGCTGGAACACATTTAGATCCTGAGTAGAACTCCTCAGTGCCCACTCATCACTCTGCGTGGTGTTTGAAGATTACTACGCTCAGAGACATCCTCACTGGGCATCCAGGCAGCTTAGAGGCCAAAATCCATAATCCCTTACCCTTCATGGGAATTCTCCATGCACTTCAACATGCTGAAATACAGCCCCGCTGCAGCAGCCACTCATGGTCGAGGAACTACTGCAGCCGGAGGCCGAGATAGATGGATGACATGTCTCAATGAATGTGGGAGAAGTGGAGGAAGCTAGATTTAAAAATAAGTTATATACCACAGATAGTTTCTGCCCAGAAATCTAATCTAAAGGGATGTTTCTGGCAAGTTATTTTTATTTCTAATGTATGCGCACCACCTCAGTCAGTCCGCATGCACTGGTAACTGTTTTATGTGTACCATAACAGCCCAGAAGACATTATTTACTGAAAATATGGGTACTTTGGTGGGGACCCAGCAGCTGCACAGCCTTTCCACTAGTCGCCTCAATAAAGAATTTCCTCTGAGGCTTTAGTGCCTTATTAAAAAGCATAAATAAGTGTAGTTCCTTGATTTAGTAATCTGCATGAACAAGTAATACGTAAAGTTCAGCTGTTATAGCTGAAGGACCGGTGGGGTTTAATTTTTCCTCCTCTAGGCTATACTCTAATGCTTTGTTAGTCTGCTGTGCTAAAACCCATGTAATAGCTTGGGGAGTTTGTCTTGCAGCAAACAAGAATAATAAAAAATAATCTCATTCACATTTGCTGCGAAAGCATTTCTTGACCCTAAACCCGTTCTTTTTTTTTTCTTTTTCCTTTTTTTCTTGTTTTTTTTTTAGCCTTAAAAATATGAGGGCGACAAAGAGAAAAGGTCAGAGCAGGTTTTAGTCAAACATCAGGCAGCAGGATCACATGTGTTGAACCAGTGGTCTCTGCCTCTCTGCACCATCTGTACAGATTTTTTTGTCAGCTTTTCCAAGGCAGTTTGCAAGGACATCTCCGTTCCTCAGACGCCATACATTTGTCTGTAACATGTTGAGCTCTAACTTGGACAAAATGTCAGTGTGAATGCCCTTGGTCAGCGAGGAGCTGGACCGTTACCCAGCACTACCGGCCTAACCTGTATCAGAATGTTGCAGCTCTCTCTCCCTGCTGTTTGGCATGCTCCGTGGCACCGAGTGCTGAGGGCAGAGCGTGTCACCGAGCTGGCACCGGCCTGAACTCGTTCAAGGTTACTCTTTGATTTAATGGTGATGCATTTTTTAAAACTGCATCATCCCTCTCTCTCTTGCCACCGCGCCTAGTCCATCTCTGTCACAAACACTGGCTGCGCATCTCACCTTTAGCAGTGGAAGCACCAGGAGAGGTTGTTTAAGATATAAATCAATGGCAAAACGAAGCCCCGGCTCCTGTGCAAGCTGGCCCTGATTGTTTTACCTGCCGGCTTGTTTTAAAGGCAAGACGGTGAAGGAAAACTGTCCTGTATATTTAGACTATGACAAGTGAAAATGCTCTACTCATCATGTAAACAGCTGTTTGTGCGGGCACCAGCAGTTAACACCGACTACAACACCTTGATGTTTTGATGCATAACCAGGTGCTGTGGTAAAATGTAATAGCTTAGTGATTTTCTCTGACCCCGTGAGAATGTAGATGTGGGATAAAACTGTCAGTTTGTTCTTTGTTGTGTCTTTGTCTAGCATAAATAGCATCATCTAGCTCTATATGTAGTGATGTGTTTGACAAGGTGAAATGTGGTAACCACCACCTCTGCCTGCTGCTGCTTCAGTAAATATATACTGACATTATTGTGTATCATAAAAATAGACCATCAACCAGTTGCTCCGTTCCTCTGAGGTGCAGCTGCTCGTGAACGAGTCTAATTGTTGGGGGAGTTAGCATCGGTGCACGCACGCACGCAGAGGTATATTCAGCTGATCAGACCCATATTTAACTTCTTTTTTTTCCTTAACTGAAATTAAATCTGAGCTATTCAGGCATGAGAACATCAGCATTTGTGTTCTGTGGCAGCCTGTTATGGATGGAGATGAGGATACCTGATAGCAAAAAAAAAAAAAAAAAAAGGTGATAAATCTGATGATAGAAACAGGTCATATTCATGAGCCATGTAATCCTCTTATATGTCATGTCATTTTGAAAAAAAAAATCTTTGCCATCAATACTTGTGTGTCTAGTTTGATAAAGCTACGTCTTACAAGACTTGAGAGAATCGAGAAACCGCTTACGAGGAGCCTGATGAGCAGAAATTAGTTTAATAGACACAGCTGAGTACTAAGACGCTGTAGTCAATTTGCAGCTCTGCATGACTATGATCAGCTGTATCGAGTCGAGAACTGGCTTTTACTATTTTTGTAAATTAATTTGTTAGATATTTTACATTCCATCATCACAGTGGCACGGTGCACGGTGCGTCTCTTCCCTTAGAAACATGGAGGTTTTAAGGCCATAACACTCAGTCCTCTAATTTCCGCCTTCATGTCTGATAAAAGTGATAAAATCACACATTAACTTTTCAAATGATCATTTTCAGGAAACATGAAGTATGCGTTGGATAAAGTTAACCCTTTATTGTGTCTGTGCTGTCGTGAGTCAATCTCTGTGTCTCCAACTGCTGCACTCTTTGCTGTTTCTTCTGATGTTGGGCTCCTGTAACATCAGCAATCTGAGAATTTAACCTCAGAGTTTTAGGTTAAATCCGTGAATCTAATCTTAAATTGATTAAATACAATGATTCTGTTGTAAGAATAGTCCTGATGCTCCACAAGCATGAGTGTGAAAATCCCCACCGTGAAAAAAAGGCTTAGCAGTCTGATAAAATGTGAAAACCGCTCTGGTCTTCATATAATGTGGTAAAGGGTGGAGACTCTGAGACATTTGGTGTTGAAAGCAGCCGAGACATCCAGCTGACAGATATTTGAAAGCGGCCTAATTTCTTTCAGATTCATGGTGAGCTGAGTAGCATTAGATCATAGATGTGCAAGCAGCAAAATGGGAGAATTAGACAGTCGCTGCTGTCGGCCATTATCCAGTGTAGGAAGAATTGACAGCGTTACGATGCTAACATCCATTAGAGCAATTAGCTGCGGCACACAGGTGCCCTGCATTTCAGTCTTTCAGAGACTTTTTATTAAAAGCCACCAAATATTGTTAATTTCCACACCCTTTCAAAGAAAAATCTGTATACCAAATGTAATATAAGCAGCGGGACAGAATTAAATAGAGCGTAAACTTAATTTCATGTTGCCACAATTCATTCGATTCATATGGGCTTAAAAGTATTGTTCATTTTCCTGCATATTTAGGGGTGAAGTGTTCGTACCTGGTTATGTCTAGGGGGCATTAAGTCTGACTAATGAAATGACTCTATCCTCTGTGGCGTTTTAATCTATTCACTGGGAAAGTAATTGACAAGCCCACAGTATGTGCATTAGGATAGCTCCGGCACCAAAGGACAGCTGTCACTAAAGCAATTAAAATGACAAAGGTTAATTAATTCTCTCCAGTTTTTACCTGATATGAGACATTCACAATGAGTGAGTTTTTCATTTCCGGAGGAGTAATAGTGTTTTGAGGAGAGTAATTTATTTGTGATTTAAAAAAAAAAAAACACCAGCCATTGTCTGATAAAGCCTTTAATATGTCAATACCTCACACAAAACTGTGCCTCGGGATGGCCTCAGCGCCACATTTGAAATGAATTCTGCCGCAGGACATGATCTGAAATGACAATTGGTTGTTGTTCTTGTTTTTTTTTTTTTTTATAAATAAGATACCTATTATTTCTTCTTCGAGCGCAAACAAAATGTGATTTGCTTATAATGAGACGCGCGGGGGTGTTTTACACTTAAACATTTCATTTGAACAAACGTCTGTAAGTGGGAAAAACAAAGCTCTACATTTTCCCTGCAGCTGGGGGTCAAGCGGAAGAAAACCAAGACGCAAATAATTACTATGCCAACCACCTCTGACACCACGAGAACAGAACCCAAGAACTTTCTAATCCACCTAAATGTCAAAGCAACGTTCGCGGCCCTCCCTCCGTGTGAATCTCCACAGGCTGCCAAAAGGCCAGTGGTTAGTCATCTGTTTACTCCTGCAGCTGCTGGGTGTCATTGGGACTCTGAAGGAGAAATCCCATGATTCTCTCTGCCATTTCTGACAGCTCCCGCCCAGACCACATTAATCAGGGATTGTGGGCGAGCTAGGGGATAGACGGCAGGCATGGATGGCTCCAGCCCAGGACAACTGAACCGAGGGAGAAGATCTGGGCCCAAAGATAACTTAGACGTCCAAGCACTGCTGGGTTGTAATGCTGCCGGTTTCATTCATACACAGAGAGCTCGTTAAATGGACATTTCTCAAAGGAAACGGCCAGTTTTTCTTGTTGCCGAGTAAAATGGTGCTTTGAAATTAACATGATTTAAGAAATATTGGCTTTAAAGAGGAGTTAAATTAACCCAACCTCTCCCAGTTGTGCAAATTAATCTTCAAGAAAAAGATCTGCTGAATTGAGGTTATTAGATGTTCGAGATATTTGGCATGAATCTAATTTCTGAAAAGCTGTATTTAGTTTTTATTATATAGCTCTACTTTCTACATCCTCACCATTTAAAAATTCAATCAAATTCTACTGAAGGCAAAATCTAAAAGTTAACAAAAGATTAGCTTCAGAGCTGAAAGCTAACACCTCCCAAAATGATTGACAGGTAGTAATAAAATTATTTCCAGTTGCTAAAAATTGTTTTAAATCCATAATGTTCACACAATCCAGATTTTTTTCTTTCTTCAAACTTTAACTGTAAATCTAAGTTTTGTTTGGCAGCTACAGGACAGCGAAACAAATATAATAATAATATGATAAATTATCACCGTGGTCGAACTTTAGTATTTATTTGAAGTCATGTTTCTGGCCACCTGGTGATTGTAGGCCCAACGTTCACTCTCCTTTGATCTCTACTGAGTCTCAAAAGATTTGGCTCTGTAGCTTCAAAATGCTTCACTGTGTTCACCAGCTGATGAGACCCGTGAGACTTTGAAACCAAAACAATGAGCTGAAAGATGCTAAAACGCTGTGTAGAGCTGAGGGAACTGCAGTCGGGTTATAAATCTCTTTGTTTGTCACAAGTGACACCTTTCACTTTACCATTTTAAATTATTGATTAGTGCTGCTTTAAGTTATGTATGTGAATACATCTGTATTATGTGTTATTATTTGAGCCTTAAACAGTACATACAACATGATACGCTGCCTTTATCCTCAGATGACATCAGTCAGGGAACAGATCCATCTCTCAGCAGCTCTCACACCAAAGCACCAGACTGTTTACACTTGTAAGATTATGTGCATAATGAGGCTGCATTGTCTCAGCAAAGTGCTGCTTTAATTCTTTGAAGCTGAACAAACTGTCCCTGGCACGTTTGGGTAGGGGTGGGGAGATATCAAAGTCACTTTATTGAGATGAAAGAACTGGCCCAAACAGCAATCTGAGACATTAGTCATTCCTTCTTCTCTGTGACAGAAACATGCTCTCAATTTACGAGTCAGGTGCTTCCAGTGATTTCTGCCAGCCTTGTTCCTCCACATCATAAATTCCTCTTTATGCTCACTCATCCTACAGGCAGACCCCTATTCTCTGGCCCGCCTTGTCAGAAAATACACCCCATGTTGGCATATTGGATGTCGTCCAGGCTGCCATTAGCAGTTACTGTGCTGCATATACCATAGCGTACACTATGAATGAGCACTGAATTTAAATAGACAGCAGTGATTGTGCCCCTAGGTGCACATTTGTACTGTTTTACAGGTTTTCTATCGGCACTTTAATTCATTCTTTCTATGGTGTTGACTCTGCAGAGCTCCCGCTTACACCGTGTTCATTTCCTCTAAATGCTTCACGTGGAGCCACTGGCTCCCAATTTATGTAATGAAGGTTTAATAGCCAATTGGAACATCCAATATCATTAACAGCCAGTGTTAGTCTCATCCAGAATTTGCCTTTTTCTGATAACCAGAGGTGCAGACGTGTGATAGGTGGAATGTGTGATTAGCACCTGCTGTTCAATGTATGTTCTGTCTCCCCTGAGGCAAGAAACCACATTTTGCCTCTTCTCATATTTTAGCTCCTTCGTTAAATGAACGTTGGGAAATCATCATCTCTATAACATCCATGTTTTCCTCTTTCACCTCTTCTAATATCTATTTTTTAAACATGTTCAAACACTTTTGACCTTGTTTTGTTTTTTTGTTTTTTTTTTTACTGTTACTGTACTTTCTATATAAGGGATCATTCTAGCACATGCACACAGTTATTTTTGGACAATGTGGGGGCTTTGTAGCTTTTGAAACTGTTATTACTTATTATACCGGACTTGTAAGTTCATAAGAATAAGAGCAGTGTCTAAATGTCTAAAATGGAAATGCAGGACTGACAAAATAGCAGAATTAGAGCACAGTAATGTTTGATTTTTTTAAGAAGCAGCGCAGAAAAATGATCTTCTGTATCTCTGTCATCGTGTGCGTCTTCGGCAAGTTTTATTTATTTATTGCAACATTTACTTGCTTGTGTTTGATCTGACGGGAGCCCTCCGTTGATTTCATTTACTGTGCACCACCCATGGCCTTAAAACTGCTAACACATAAAACAATAGAGTTAAAATAGAAGTACTTTTCTTTTTTTTCTTCTGTTCTTTTTCTCCTGTAACAGTCGTGACTTGATGAAGATTATTTCTGACAGCTGCAATAACAGGAAAATATGGATGGACGTTATTCAGTTGTTTACCATATTTGGTTCATGCATGGACAGGGACGAGATTCCAACAACAATATCAGAGAGGTATATTCACTCTAACAATCACACTGCAGAAAACAACACCACTCAAAATATGTTTGCTTTTCCATTATGCCCTCTAATGCATACTGACAGATGCTTCTTATTTGCATTGACATTTACGTGTTTGCGGTGATTACCAGGGACTGATTGGAAAAGACAGAAAGCATGATTGAGACGGAAATACACTATCAACATAAACAGCAAAATTAGCAGGAGAAAACATTAATAAAATTGTTTTCTGGTCGTTGTGTAGAATCCACAATATTTACATAAATACAATCAGCATATTTTTACGGTTGGCTTGAGAATTTCCTTTCGATATAAGCAGCTATGCATATAATATGAGTATTGCAAGCCTGTAAATGCTCTCATAATGACCTTAGGGCAGGCCTGTTCATTGGAGCAGTATCAAGTCTTGCGACAGGGATATGTTAGCTGTAATAATGCCTGTCAACATTTCGAGTTTGAAGTGTCTTGACTCCATTTTCTTTCAAATAATCTGACGTCTCTCAGGACCCGACAGCCTGTCTTTATGTTTCTTTTTAATTTTTTTTTTCCCCCCCTCGTCTGGCTACATGATCACCCGGTGGGGAGGTAGGGGGTATCACTGTGGTAGTTGTAGTCTGGACAGACCTTCTGCACCAGCTTGTAGTCGGTGCTGTAGAAGGTGATGAAGATGCAGATGACTTTGAAAGGCTTGGAGCACAGCCAGGACACGTGGCTCTGGGTCTGCTCCTGCGGGCAGCTCTGTGAGGGATCATGGGCACACAGTGAGTTCCTGGTGCCCTTCTCCACTTTCTCGTACTCCACCCTGCAGTTGAACAGCTTGGTGTCCTTGGTCTCCAGAGCCGTCTGCTGCTGCTGGTGGTGATGGTGGTGGTACTGCTGGTGCTGCTGGTGGACCTGGAACTCCACAGCTTTGGTTGGAGGAACAAGTCCTACAGACACGTTGCCCTGTCCGGTCGAGTTATGGCGGAAGTAGACGCTGAATGTCCCGTTACCGTGATCCACGATTTTGCCAGTGATGAGGAGGTTGAGCTTCACCGTCTTGATGTTAGAATGAAAGTCGCCCCAACCGAACATCTTCTTGAACTTGCCGGTCTTGACGATGGGCCTCCTTTTTGTCCTGGATCGAGGGTCGCGGGGGTTTGAAGCGTTGTAAAGCCAGTTCCACTGCTCCTGTTTAGAGAAGGAATCTGTCTCATCATAGTTCAGATCCAGAGAGGTGAAGTTCTCTTTGCCATAGAGCGTCTGGGACAGCAGACGGCTGATGGAGAAGGCCTTGCTGCTTTCGGTCCAGTAGGTCTTCACTTTGGATTTGGAGCTCCCCCTCAAGTCCGAATTTCCTGAACTCGGTGAAACAGTACCGGTAGCCTGGGAGAACAAACAAGCAAACAAAAAAAATGTGAAAATTAGTAAAAAATTTAAACAGGGAAGCGCACAGGCTGCACAATAAATTAATCAAAATATGACCATTGAAGTATATGTCCATTTGGCCTCCATAAGAAAACTGATCAACCATCTCAGAAAACAGCCTAAACCAACATATGTTTATGTTAAAGTGACAAAGCCAGCTATGCTCAGTTCCAGTGTTGGGAGGCAATGTAGTTTTTATTTAGGATGTTGCTGGATAGGGCGTGTAGCATGTCCAACTTTCATTCTAGATATCAGAGGTGTGTCTTGTAGCAGTCCAGCTATTGATGTTGGCTGTTACTGTGTTAAATTTTGTTGTTTATTTGCCGATTGTTCCTCCTCCTAACCTTTCTGTTGCTGCTGTGCAAGGATATTGTTAGAAAATAAAGGAATTGACGAGCGTTTTCATTGAATGTTATCTGGGTTTTTGCAGAATTGTTCAGTGTCAGTGTATGGTCTGGCATTAGTGTTGGACATTCGCTTTCTTAGAGTTTCCTCAAACTGTGTTGTTCTAACTAACAATCAGGACCAATATCCTTGATGACAGGAAAAAACTCTGGCAAATACAATTGATTTGTCCTTCCACGAGCATGGCAGCACCTACAACAAACGGCGTTAACGCTGTAACTAAGTCTTACAGCGTGTGAAACGTCTTGTGCCGGGCGTCCTAATCAAGATTAAGGGTATTCCTGCCATACATCGAGATGAATGAAGCGCTTCTTGGGTGTAGACGTGATGCAACAGCAGACTATTACCTGCTGAATGTGCCCTGAATGGATGATTGATGATTCACTCTGTGTCTCTCCTCTAACAATCACACAGATGAGAGAGCGAAGACTCCCCGTGCACCCCACAGAGGCCCGTGACAGTGATGTCCGAACCAAAGCCGAGGAACGTGACAGCAGATCTATCTGGTCGAAGCGTTTATATTTTATACCTTCACCCCGCGATCAATACTCTGAAAATAAGGTCTTCTCTCATTCAGAAAGTTCACTGAATGACATTGTAGTACTGTAGGCCAGAGTGTGAGTGGAGCTCTCGCTGAATAAACTGTTGCAGGAGTTGTGATCTTTCGCTGAAGCGCGTGTTCATTTTCGGCACTCGCCTTCAAAGTGGAGGAGTTTGAAAACATGGCCTCCAGCTGTTCTGAAGACACCTCAGTGATGAATGACCTGATGTGAACGAACCGTTAGTGGCATTGTGGAGGAGACCTTTGCTTACCGGCTGTTACACCCCCCTCCCCTCCCCTCTCTGACAACGTGAGCCTTCTTTAAATGCAGCAGGATACATGGAGACTGAAGCCTTTCAAACCCAGAGAAAGTTTTGAAATAGCCAGATCTTTGCAGCCACTTGGTTTTATAAAAGAAAAAAGGAAGCTGCAGCACCTTCAGAGGGAAATGTTTGTAGTGACAAGGTGTAGAGAAATATGAATTTCAGCAGTTTCCTTGTGCACTGGGGCAGTTAAACTGTATTAATGAACACCTCCTTTTGTCTTCCATTGCTGGAAACGAAAGTCTGTCATGTTGCCTTCTCCGGTGATGTATTGTAAAAAGATAAAACGGGTGTGAGGATGAGGGAGGCTTCCTGTTCACGATTTATTGGCACCATTATAGTCAAACATAAAGCTCCTTAGGATGTAAAAGTTCAGTGAAATAGTATCTTATGGACTGTCAGCCGAGGAGCTATAAAGTTGATTATGACATTATAGTTCAGCCTTTATTTTGGGGATTAAGAATATTTCATGTTTGATCATGTTTCAGTTATTTCTGGTGATCTTAAAGCTGATAATGGTACAAATTAATGCATGTTATAAGATAATAAAGCAGCTAAGTTAAGCTGATGTCTAGCATGTTTAGCATTTGAAAGCAGCATGTAAACATTTGATAAATGGTTTGATAACACACTGTAACAGCGGTATAAACAGGTTTACGTGTTTATTGATGCATTTATTAATGATTAGAACTGTGGGCAACAATCATTTCCGTGCAGGTGTTTATAAGTTATTATTGCTAACAAATACTCTGCATTAATAAACACTTAAAATTATCTGCTGCTTTACAACTACAATATATAGTGTTATAAAGCATTTATTAAAGGATTGTGTACTGCTTAGAAACACTGAGCAGGGAGACTGGACGTATTACAGCTGTTACTGACAAGGCATTAACATAACATCAGATTTATATATATATCACAAGGTGAAAAGTTATGTTAAGGAAAGACGGATGAACTTGCTTAAATAGATTTCTAACATTTAATCCTTTGCAAGATTAAATGTGAATTTAGTTTA
The DNA here is from genome assembly GCF_017976425.1 of Toxotes jaculatrix. Classification (NCBI taxonomy): domain Eukaryota; kingdom Metazoa; phylum Chordata; class Actinopteri; family Toxotidae; genus Toxotes; species Toxotes jaculatrix. The sequence goes on along the minus strand of NC_054401.1, from coordinate 3,635,815 downwards.
AGATGTTTCCAATAAATCTTAAAGAATAAATTGCCCCTAAATGACCTTTGACCGGTAATGTAAACTCTAAGCCCCACTTATTTTTCATGGCTTTTTTTTTCCTGTTCTGAGTCGTTGAGACTGTAGTCTCTTGTGATCGAATGAAATATAATTTTTCGTAGTGCAGTAATTACTGATCTTCCTCAGTAACTGGGTTTCAGTCTCAGCGGAGTCCTGAAACCAGATCAAGGGATATTAGGAAACTGCTTTGAGCTGGTTTAAGTGGCTGTCAGGCTAATAAGTGACAGAGTACGTGTGGATGCAGCAGTTTAAGGTGAAAATGTGAAGAATGTTTCTGAAACAGTGCAGGTCCAAGCAGGTTTAGGAGTCAGCTGGTTCAAGTTTTACGGTTTTGTCAACCTGGAAATTAGATTGGCTAAAACACTGTTTTGAAAAGCACATTAATTTTCTGCAACTTCATGCGATGAATAATTTTGTAAGAGGAAGTGTCACTGCAATCAGGTTTTCTTTTTCTTTTTTTTTTTTGAGGGGATTTCTTCACTATTTTCTTCCAAGATTATCAAAATTACACAGCACATCTGAAGTGCGTGCCCAGTCATCGTCAGACCTAATTCCTTGTTGTGGAAACTCGCTCTGTTGTCACCGGCTGTATGTATGGTCCCCAAACTGTGACATGCAATTAGCTTTCATCTAAAGCACCTGACAGTCTCTGGATTAGAGCACTTGGAGGCACATTCACAGAGACCCCACTTCACGGATTAGAGCCCAACCTGTAATCCAGCCCGGGGAGATTAGGCAGATCAGAGGCAGTCCTGACTAAAGCATCGTTTATATCCAGAACACCCCGACTGACTGCACCAACACTCGGAGGGCCAAGATTTACCTCTCGCTGGCTTCAAAAACATGCAAGCGAGGCACAAAGAGAGTGTGTGAGTGTTAGATGCATGAATGTGTCTGAAAGAGATACTGCCGAGAGAAAAGAGGGAAAGAGCTGTTGGATAAAGGACAGGAGAGAAAAACAAACATGGCAGCGTAAAGGTCAACAGTCACACTTTGATAACTTTGGGTTTAACAGATATTGGTTTGTCAGTATTGGATTTTATTAAATATCAAATAACAGACAAACAATATTGTCGTGCGGCTAAAGGTGAAATTAATTTTGCACTTAAGTGGCTTTGTAAAATGATGATGGATTTTATGAATTTGATTTGATTTCAGTAGTTGTTGTTAAAGCACCATTCCTTGACGTTTTTGGTTTGGAAATGCCCTGAAAATGAAGCGGTAACTAATATTTTAGACCATTCATCGCAGGTTGCGTGTGTCTGTGAATTGTGAGCAGTTCGGCCAAAGAATGAATTTCTCATCTAAACTTCTCAGATTGTTTTTTCCCATTAATAATCTCAGGACCTGTCAGATGTGCATAGCGACCTGTTGGAGGGGTCCCCACCCTCCAGTTGGAAACTACTTACCAGTGGTTTCAGTCCTTTTACTTTGAATCACTAATACTTTGTCAAATGTTATCAGTAATGTAGAAGTCAGTAAAAAGATCTGCACACTGGACAGAAATATTTTGATGTGAGGTCTTTGTCGTGCATTATTTAGAGCTGAAACGATTAGCCAATTAATCATATGAAATTTATCTGAAACCGTTTTGATAATAGATTGTTAAAATCATTTTTCACCATTTTTTAGATCAAACTAAAACAGTTAATCTTTTAATTCAGGAAATAATCTGCAGATTAATTGATAATGAAAATAATTGTCCCAATTTAGACATAAATACACCCATCACTCAGGTGGTTGTATGATTAAAAGTCTGTTTCTGGCTAAAACGTTTATTCCCTAAGGTACAAAGTGAGGTAATATTTCCAATGAAAAGACTAAAAAGATATAGAAAAAAATCTGAGAGTGAGATATAGAATCTACAACATCATAAAAATTCAGTAAGATACCTGAATCATAAACCTTCCAACAAAGAAATGCTTATCATAGATGGAAGAAAACTAACTAATTACATGTCCCCCTCCAAAAAACAGGGTTTGAATAGAAAAGAAGAACAAACTCGAAGTTGGCCTGAATTAATATTAATGCCTGCAACAAAGAAATAAAGAAAAGGGGGATACATCATGTTCACTGCTGGGAGAAACATAAATTATTCAAAAAGGAAACAATTAGCTTTCATAGAAACTCCTGCATAAAAGAAATAGCAACAGTTGATCCATATGTTTCTGTGCAGCTGAATTAAATTTTTCTACTTTTCCAGGCAGCTATTTATTTCGATTCATTTCTTTATATGAAAAAAACAAAAACTTTTACAGAGTTAGTTTGGTGATATTATATATTTCTTATTGTCCAAATCCATAACAAACAATGAGTTGTATTGTCTGCGAAGCCAAAGTTGGATATACAGTATTTTACTCCTCTGTACCATTGAGCTCCATTGTTTTATTATTATTTTTATAAACACTAAAACGAGCCACAGTTTTACACTGAGTGAAATATTCCTTCATGAGCTGTAGTTTATGTTGAATTGGTTCTTCATACGTTGTCCTGCTGAAGTAAATACGCACTTATGCACCAAATGTGTATTAATCCGCAGCTGAAAATAGTTCCCTACAAATGCACTATTTACTCCTGTTTGAGTAACATATGCTAATGACTACAGTGTCCAGATATTTTAGATTTAGATTATTTAGCCCGCTTTCACAAAATGAAAGTGTAAAAAATTCTTAGCTGGTTTTACAGATGTATGCCTTTAGTAGGAACCAATGAACGTGGGGCTGGGAGACACAGACGAGCTTTGAGAGACAGACTTGTCTTTAATGTTTTTAATTGGTTGACAGTAAAAAGTAAAGAATAGCTCCGACCTTGTCCTTTAAAACTTGCCCGAGTTGTGTAATCCCTCACAGTGGATGCTACAGTAAGTCTGACGTTCACTGATTTATCACCAAACTCAAACAGGATTCAAGAGTCTGCTGATAGATTTTCCATTTGTGCAGAAACAAATGGAAACAAAAGGCCACCAATCCAAAAATCAAAAACCGTTTCTACATTTGAAATTTGTCAACAAAAAATGTAAAATTTACATGATTTTCTAGTTCAGGTGTTAAAACGTGCAAACGTACGTGTGTGGTTGTTTAAAGAGCTGCTGATGTTTGTGTAATTCCATCTGTTTGAGCAGCAAAGTCTGAGCAGTGTTGGGTAAATCACACGAGAGAGTTTCTGTGTTTCTTTATTTTCTCTGTGCCGTTCTCACAGGTTGAAGTTGAGCGGGACTCATTTAGTATAATGTGACGTCAAATACCTCCATAGTACTGCGTCAGTCAGGATCTGAGCTTTAACTCATTTAGCATTTAATATTATGCAAGATGAAATACTCATGATTTGCAGCCATATTTTCAGGAGCTTTAAAGATATTACATAAAAGTAAAATATATTTGTTATAAGCAGCTTTTATTGGGCATTCCAGTGATTTAGTATTGCACGTCCATATAAGTTTGGGGACTCGTGAAGCAGCAGAGGCTGAGATATCTTGACTATTTAATCTCTAGTATTGGTGTAACTAACGCATTTCTCAAAAAACTTACAAAAGCATCTTTTTGTTCGACCATAACTACCTTTCCTCAAACCTTATGTGTACAGTTTGTAACACAAACCCGTGTGTGTGCTGAAACTACTGGTATCACACCTGCGTACACAGTCTCATACTACCTTCAAGCCTTGTGCAAATGCAGTCGGATAAAAAATGTAATCTATGTTATATATTAAATCTAGTGTTTTTTATTTTTTTATTAAAAGATATTCAAACTGATCTTCCAATCACATTTAGAGGCTTTCATTTCACGGCTCAGAGTTTTTCCAACTTTTCGACCTGCAGTCTGTTACGCAGGAGTCTCCCATCCCTCCAAACCCCATTTAACTGTTTGTTAATATTGTTCCCAAGTTCAGTTTATGAGGCAGAATCCCTCAACGAGATAACACAAACAGCATCGGTGTGCAGAAGTCCTTTAGGAAACGACTCTCAGATTGCCAGATGCAGCATATAGGCGGGCTGTTGGACAAACCTTAATGCTATCTACTCTTGGCGAGGCTCTGATAAGGCGCAGGCGTCCGCTCTTTGAAACAGGAAGATAAACAACCCCCGGCTTCCCTCGGGAGCTCGGAGGATATTCTATGGGCTGGACCTCCAAACAGCCAACAAATTCCACCTTTAATAGAACCACCGGAGGAGCCAGATGACTCGGCGGTGGGCTGTACACAAAACCTTGCGAGGAAGAATGAAAGTGTGTGTCAGTTTTCATTTACCTGAATGCTGCGGCTGCTGTGACTGCTGTGTGGAGAGGATTTGTGAATGCGACAGTTCTGGTTTAGCAGAGTTAGAAAAGAGAGGGACTGGGCTGATAGCAGATTTGGGATGCCACTTTGCAATCTTGATTGGATGCTGTGTGTTCAGAGTTCAGCTGCAACATCCAGAAATTAATGGAGTTGTTGTCCTTTTAGCAGTTTTTGTGAATAAACACCATATTGCAGACATTTGAAAAGGAGTTCTGATTTATTTAGTTTGTAAATTTTAGGTATTAAACTGATGCTCTTATCCAGAGAGGCTTAAAGGAAGGAATAGAAGCTATTTGGAGTTTGGATCAAGGACATGTGGCTGTTGTGGGATCAAACCTGTGACCTTTGGGCTATGAGACAGTCACTAACCTCTGGCTTCACCTCACAGTAAAAGCTTATTTTAATCTGATTTGTGACTTTCAGATGCCATGAATCCCAAAAGCTAAGACTCTCACCAGGAGGAGTTCAAGAAGAAAAACAAAATATGTCGGTTTATGAAATATCATCTTCGATTTAGAGCCATCTCTCTGTGCTCGAAGGAAATGTTCATCTAGACAGGAAAGTAGTTTAAGAGTCCTCGGTGTGTTGATGCCGTCTTTTAGAGTATCTTCCGACTTAGCACTGAGGGATATGATTGTCGTCATAGTCATTTACAGGGAACTTGTCTCGCCTTGTGAGGTCCCGCCGTGGTCGAGCTGATGGATCAACTAAGGGCATTTGACACCCGCTAAGAGTTTAGGTCTATATTCTCCCAGTGATATCAAAGTGTTACCTGAGGGGGGTCAGAGATGATGACAAATCAAAAAGTGTGTCAAGACATCACAGGAAGCTGTGGATGAAGCCGAGTCCTATCACTGCAGCACCGCTTTGAGAGGCCAGGGCACAATTATTACCATGACTTCTGAGGAGGATAAATACTGTACGCGGACAGACTGCGGGATATTAGAGCGGGGCAGTTTGAAGAAGAAGAAGAAGAAGGAGGAGGAGGAAGAGGGGGAAAAAAACCCTAGCCACCAGTTTTCCAACTTACCCAGAGGAAAAATGCATAATCATATTATTTCACACACGACTTGGTTCAAAGGCGGCCAAAATAAGTTTGTGAGGTTCCCATGGGTCTGTCAATCTGTTGAAGGAGCTGCAGGCGAAAGCTTAGGATGCACCGAGTACGAAACAATTATGATCATCCCATTAAAGCATAGCGAAGCAATTTGGCAGCCCAGTCTGGAAAAAAACACTCCCATCAAGTGATGCTACGAGATCAGCTCGCACTACCATGATGCTATTGTGCACATAACTCACATATTTAATGATTAATATTTGTCTCTGTATTGTAACAATAGGGGAATCCATGCTAGTTAATGTTATTGCTTCTGAAATCGAAGAATCCTTGTGTCCCTTCAAAGCAGGAAGGGCTTTGTAAAGTTTAAAAAAAAAAAAAAAAAAAAGGGCGGGGGGGTGAAATGATTAGTGCGCTTAGTCAGCTGTGAAATTGAGTTTATGGTTTTCGAGACGGTGAATTCAATTCGATAATGGGTATTAAGTTGTAGAGAATAATTAATAGTAATTGACTTCTTTCCATCACTATGCAAATTAAACACAGATAACACCACGGGAGCTTTTTAAGGCCAGTCAAGTTTGTGGGGATTAAGTTTATGGAATTTTTGTTGGAGAGAGGAGTGGCTCCTGTTCTGCTTTGATTGCTTTGTTGACAGATTTATCAGTGGGTGAGGGGTTACTGTCTCTCCGAGGATTAAAGGAATTGGGTTGTCACAAACTGTCAAGGCATTGAGTTAGGAGCATTCTGTTATGTTTGTCATAATGGGCTCAGGCTGTTCGCCGCCGTACTGTCAAATATATTCGTATTGAACCGCATCTGTAAATGGGAGAGAGGAGGGGAAAATGCAAAGGAAGGACTGAATTGATAGTGCTGAGGGAGAAACATCCAGAGGCTCTGTGTGCGGGTGGATTTGTCAAGATGCAGATTCGGATTTGGAAAGCCTGCGTTCACACTGACATATGTTAAATTCATCAAGATATTAGTCATTGGATGGAGAGGTTAAAAAATCTTGTGAGTGGATGCTGAATTTATCATCACAGGTGTCACATTTAAGGAAAACGATTTAAAAACGCCTTTAACTCTTAGTGTAACAGGTAAACATGACCTGGAGAAAGGAAGAAAAAGCAAACTGACATTTTTTTCTCTCAGCGTTTTGTTTTAGATTTTCACATTATCAGACTGCAACTAACAGAAATGATAGATTTCTGCTTGTTTTTACACGGTGAGGTCTTTGAACCATCTGAAACTCACTTGTGGACATTCCTTGATGCTCCTACTGCCAGATGTGTGCAAACATTAATCACAGAAATCGTGGAGATGTTAGAAGATATGGAAATTAAAAAAAAAAAAAAAAGGTCAAATCAAAATGACATTTAACTCACCAGAGAGATGACTGACAGCAGCACAGCAGCAGCCCACAGACATGTGGTCTTCATGCCTCTTTGTGGAGCCTCTCCCCTCATGTCAAACTGTCCTTGATCTTCTCAGCCGCAAAAAAAAGAAAAAAGAAAGAAAGAAAGAAAAAAATCTCCTGACTGAACCCGTATCAGCTGCCGAACTTGAGGAGAAATAAAGAGTGAGGAAGGCGGTCCTGAGGTGAGGAAGCAGAGATGAATCTTCTCAGGCTCATTCAGGAGGGTCAGATATCTGATGTTGAAATGGTTTCAAGTGGCTGCTGGGGTGTGTTTGGAGGCGCTGTGCTGAGAACGGAGGTGTTTGTAGATCTGAGTGTCAGTGTGGAGGGATGTTTTATATGGTGCGCTCTAAGGTTCAGAGAGAGAGAGTGGTGGAGAAGGGGGGTGGAGAGAGAGAGAGTGAGTGAGGAAGGGGGGAGGGAGACAGGAGACAGGGGGGAGCAGAGAAGGAGGTTCACATTATAGACTTTTTTTGAGGCAACTTTTCGTGTAATGTCGTCAGGCGCTGACATCTAGTGGCCGTCAGCTGCAGTGGCTTTTCTCTGTACATCACAAACTGTGAACTTCAGTTCACCCACTGAGAAACATGTAGAGAATGTAGATATGTTAGTGGTAAAAAAAAAAAACCCAAAAAACCCCATCAATAACACGATATTATGTTAATACTATGATGTCAATAACATGTTATTTCTCAGCATGTTTATGAATTACTCATCTCTAATAATCTGTGGAAATGTGTGACGTGAAATTACAAAGTTTTAAAGGTTATTTAGGTTTTTATGCGCAAAAAAATCTATTTGACTTTTTGTGTTAAAATCCGATTTGAGTGTAAAGTTTTTCTTTTTTTACTCCACAAACACAAAAATACTTCCTTAAAAAGCTAAATTTCCTTTAAAACTTCACGTTTTTTTGTAATAGTTTAGTGGTTAAATTTAAAAATGAAAAATACCAAAAGTGCAGAATGCAAAGTCTAAATTAATTCACCAGACATGGCTGCAGACCTTCAGTGAACATTTTAAAGCAGAACTGAAAGCTGAATTTGTGTTAGACAAAAACTTTGCCTTGCAATTGTGATAAAGCTATTTTTTTAGTTGGTAAATAAACACCAAATTCAATCAGTAACTGACAAACATCTTAAAAGAGGACTGGTTTCGTATTCCCTCAAAGTTTGGGACTCGTGAGAGTCAGAAAAAGAAGAATAATGGTCGATACAGCCTGACTTTTAATCTGCTGTATGGGTCAAACTCTAAAACCATTAGATCCAATAAAGCAACCTGATATGATCTCTGGTCTGATAAAAGCCCACGTCCTTCAACCTCCATGGCCCCATTTTGTAACTCAGACTTTCAGTTAGACAAAACTTTGTAGTCTTCAGTCCCAGAGTGATCACACAAGTGACGTCACTTTTGAGTAGTACAGTAAACTGACAGGTAAAAACAATGGAGCGCTCCTTAAAAAAAAAAAAAGGAAAAAAAAGCTTAAAAACAACTAAATCATCTAATCTACACCTTCATTTTGTAAGACACTTTAGATTAAAGGATAAATCCACAATTTTTAAAGTCTGCCTTATAACAGTGGTGTGAAATGGTTTTTCTTGTGATGTGAAACAGTCCTGACAGTTCTGAAACTAAAACCAGACGTCAACAGTCTGAGTTAATCGAATCATCTTCCAGAGTTCAAGGCTTTTCAGTGCCAACGTTCCTGTTGCTGTTCCCCTGTTTCTGTGAGGAACTGCAGAGGAAGGACTGTAACACAAAGAGGGAATTTCTTAGACTAACTTGAAAGATCCTCAGTTGATTTGAATAACTCAGAAGTAACTCTGAAGCTTGAGTTTTTTTGTATCACAACTGTTTTTGTGTTATTTAAATAAAGTGGCCAACTTCCTGTCGGGTTGAGGTCATGGTGTCAAGAGACTTTTTTGTGCGTCCGGAAGTGTTATTTATGTTTACCGATCTTCATCTTACATGTCATTAACTCTGTGTCCTCTCTGTCCCGTAGTCCTGTGTTTGTTTCTCTCTGGTCTCTCTTTCTCTGTACCTTTCTGCAGGTATCTCTGGCTCCGGAGCTGCATGTTCTGTGGTCCTGGCTCCACCCACCTGCTGCTGTTTATTGATTACAATGATCCATTTCTAACATGCTTAATGTTCCACTCTGCTACAGATAAATATTGGATTAATATTCTTTGCAGACTGTAATGTAAATAATTACCAGTCATGACAGCTTTTTGCCTCTGTGCTCTGTTTCCTATCATAAGTGTAATCTGCTGAGCACACATTATCCACTAACTGTTCACTAACTGTAATGTAAATGCTGACCCTCTAACATTGTCCATTGTCTGTATTATGCTGCATGTCTTTCTCCCCCTCTCCTCCATTCCTAGCTGTCCTATCTTCCTCCTTTTCCTCCTTTCACCCAGCCCGGCCATCGGCAGGAGGGTCCCCCATCTGAGCCAGGTTCAGCTAAAGGTTTCTTCAGGTCGAAAGGGAGTGTTTCCTTGCCACTGTCGCCTTAAGTGCTTGCTCTGGGGTAAGGCTCTGGGTCTCTGTAAAGAGCCATGAGACCATTTTGATTGTGGAAGGCGCTACATAAAAAAAATTGAATTGAATTGAATTGAAAATCTTCGTACAAAAATGAGCCAAAAAAAGTAAGACGAGTATTTTAGTAAGACCTCAAAATATCAGAAAAAACGTGATATGGCCATAAGGCTTCAAAACATGCCAAAAAAAGTCATATTTTAGTAAAACCTCAAAATGTCACAAAAAATGTTATACGGCCATAAGGCGTCAAAATAGGCCAAAAAAAGTCATATTTTAGAAAGACCTCAAAATGTCATGAAAAACATCATACGGCCATGAGGCGTCAAAATCTGCCAAAAAAAGTCATATTTTAGTAAGACCTCAAAATGTCTTAAAAAACGTCAAAGTATAGTAAGGCGTCAAAACCGGCCAATAAATGTGAAATTTTTTTTTGAGTTCCGAAAGTCATAAAAATGGTCATAGTATAGTAAGGCGTCAAAATCAGTGAAAAAACGTGAATTTTATTTTTTGCCTCAAAATGTCATAAAAATGGTCACAGTATAGTAAGGCGTCAAAATCGGTCAAAAAACGTCAATTTTTTTTTTGCCTCAAAATGTCATAAAAATGGTCATAGTATAGTAAGGCATCACAATCGGACAAAAAAAGTCAAAAATTTTTTTTGACCTCAAAATGTCATAAAAAACATCATAGTATAGTAAGGCGTCAAAAAATGGCAAAAAAAATCAAAGTTTTTATTTACCTCAAAATGTCATAAAAAATGTCATAGTATAGTAAGGCGTCAAAAAATGCCAAAAAAAGTCAACATTTTTTTTGACCTCCAAAACTCATAAAAATGGTCATAGTATAGTAAGGCATCAAAATCGGGAAAAAAAAAAGTCAAAATTTTTTTTGACCTCAAACTGTCATAAAAAACGTCATAGTATAGTAAGGCGTCAAAATCGGACAAAAAAAGGCACAATTTTTTTTTACCTCAAAATGTCATTTTTTGTTTTTTTGAGTTCCGAAAGTCATAAAAATGGCCATAGTATAGGAAGGCGTCAAAATCAGTGAAAAAACGTGAATTTTATTTTTTGCCTCAAAATGTCATAAAAATGGTCACAGTATAGTAAGGCGTCAAAATCGGTCAAAAAACGTCAATTTTTTTTTTGCCTCAAAATGTCATAAAAATGGTCATAGTATAGTAAGGCATCACAATCGGACAAAAAAAGTCAAAAATTTTTTTTGACCTCAAAATGTCATAAAAAACGTCATAGTATAGTAAGGCGTCAAAAAATGGCAAAAAAAATCAAAGTTTTTATTTACCTCAAAACTCATAAAAATGGTCATAGTATAGTAAGGCATCAAAATCGGAAAAAAAAAGTCAAAATTTTTTTTGACCTCAAAATGTCATAAAAAACGTCATAGTATAGTAAGGCGTCAAAATCGGACAAAAAAAGGCACAATTTTTTTGACCTCAAAATGTCATAAAAAATGTCATAGTATAGTAAGGCGTTTTTTTCGGACAAAAAAAGTCAAAATTTTTTTTCACCTCAAAATGTCATAAAAAACATCATAGTATAGTAAGGCGTCAAAAAATGCCAAAAAGAGTCAAAAGTTTTTTTGACCTCAAAATGTCATAAAAAACGTCATAGTATAGTAAGGCGTTTTTTTCGGCCAAAAAAAGTCAAAATTTTATTTGACCTCAAAATGTCATAAAAAACGTCATAGTATAGTAAGGCGTCAACAAAAATGCCAAAAAAAGTCAAAATTTTTTTTGACCTCCAAAACTCATAAAAATGATCATAGTATAGTAAGGCATCAAAATCGGAAAAAAAAAAAGTCAAAATTTTTTTTGACCTCAAACTGTCATAAAAAACGTCATAGTATAGTAATGCGTCAAAATCGGACAAAAAAAGTCAAAATTTTTTTTGACCTCAAAATGTCATGAAAAATGTCATAGTATAGTAAGGCGTTTTTTTCGGACAAAAAAAGTCAAAATTTTTTTTCACCTCAAAATGTCATAAAAAACATCATAGTATAGTAAGGCGTCAAAAAATGCCAAAAAGAGTCAAAAGTTTTTTTGACCTCAAAATGTCATAAAAAACGTCATAGTATAGTAAGGCGTTTTTTTCGGCCAAAAAAAGTCAAAATTTTATTTGACCTCAAAATGTCATAAAAAACGTCATAGTATAGTAAGGCGTCAACAAAAATGCCAAAAAAAGTCAAAATTTTTTTTGACCTCCAAAACTCATAAAAATGATCATAGTATAGTAAGGCATCAAAATCGGAAAAAAAAAAAGTCAAAATTTTTTTTGACCTCAAACTGTCATAAAAAACGTCATAGTATAGTAATGCGTCAAAATCGGACAAAAAAAGGCACAATTTTTTTTTACCTCAAAATGTCATGAAAAATGTCATAGTATAGTAAGGCGTTTTTTTCGGACAAAAAAAGTCAAAATTTTTTTTCACCTCAAAATGTCATAAAAAACATCATAGTATAGTAAGGCGTCAAAAAATGCCAAAAAGAGTCAAAAATTTTTTGGACCTCAAAATGTCATAAAAAACATCATAGTATAGTAAGGCGTTTTTTTCGGCCAAAAATAGTCAAAAGTTTTTTTGACCTCAAAATGTCATAAAAAACGTCATAGTATAGTAAGGCGTCAAAATCGGCCAAAAAAAGTCAAAAATTTTTTTGACCTCAAAATGTCATAAAAAACGTCATAGTATAGTAAGGCATCAAAATCGGCCAAAAAAAGTCAAAAATTTTTTTGACCTCAAAATGTCATAAAAAATGTCATAGTATAGTAAGGCGTCAAAAAATGCCAAAAAAAGGCAAATTTTTTTTTACCTCAAAATGTCATAAAAAACGTCAGGCATCAAAATCGGCCAAAAAAAGTCAAAAATTTTTTTGACCTCAAAATGTCAGAAAAAAACGTCATAGTATAGTAAGGCGTTTTTTTCGGACAAAAAAAGTCAAAGTTTTTTTTGACCTCCAAATGTCATAAAAAATGTCATAGTATAGTAAGGCGTCAAAAAATGCCAAAAAAAGTCAAAGTTTTTTTTCACCTCAAAATGTCATAAAAAACGTCATAGAATAGTATGGCGTTTTTTTCGGCCAAAAAGAGTCAAAAATTTTTTTGACCTCAAAATGTCATAAAAAACGTCATAGTATAGTAAGGCGTTTTTTTTCGGACAAAAAAAGTCAAAAAATTTTTTGACCTCAAAATGTCACAAAAAACGTCATAGTATAGTAAGGCGTTTTTTTCGGTCAAAAAGAGTCAAAAATTTTTTTTGACCTCAAAATGTCATAAAAAAACGTCATAGTATAGTAAGGCGTTTTTTTCGGCCAAAAAAAGTCAAAATTTTTTTTGACCTCAAAATGTCATAAAAAACGTCATAGTATAGTAAGGCGTTTTTTTCGGCCAAAAAAAGTCAAATTTTTTTTTGACCTCAAAATGTCATAAAAAACGTCATAGTATAGTAAGGCATCAAAATCGGACAAAAAAAGTCAAAAGTTTTTTTGATTTCAAAATGTCATAAAAAACGTCATAGTATATTAAGGCGTCAAAATCGGACAAAAAAAGTCAAAATTTTTTTTGACCTCAAAATGTCATTAAAAACGTCATAGTATAGTAAGGCGTCAAAATTGGACAAAAAAAGTCAAAATTTTTTTGACCTCAAAATGTCATAAAAAACGTCATAGTATAGTAAGGCGTCAAAATCGGACAAAAAAAGTCAAAATTTTCTTTGACCTCAAAATGTCATAAAAAACGTCATAGTATAGTACGGCGTTTTTTTTGGCCAAAAAAAGAGTCAAAAAATTTTTTGACCTCAAAATGTCATAAAAAACGTCATAGTATAGTAAGGCGTTTTTTTCGGCCAAAAAAAGTCAAAGTTTTTTTTGACCTCAAAATGTCATAAAAAACGTCATAGTATAGTAAGGCGTCAAAATCGGACAAAAAAAGTCAAAATTTTTTTTGACCTCAAAATGTCATATAAAACGTCATAGTATAGTAAGGCGTTTTTTTCGGCCAAAAAAGTCAAAAAATTTTTTGACCTCAGAATGTCATAAAAAAGGTCATAGTATAGTAAGGCGTCAAAATCGGACAAAAAAAGTCAAAATTTTTTTTGACCTCAAAATGTCATAAAAAACGTCATAGTATATTAAGGCGTCAAAATCGGACAAAAAAAGTCAAAATTTTTTTTGACCTCAAAATGTCATTAAAAACGTCATAGTATAGTAAGGCGTCAAAATTGGACAAAAAAAGTCAAAATTTTTTTGACCTCAAAATGTCATAAAAAACGTCATAGTATAGTAAGGCGTCAAAATCGGACAAAAAAAGTCAAAATTTTCTTTGACCTCAAAATGTCATAAAAAACGTCATAGTATAGTACGGCGTTTTTTTTGGCCAAAAAAAGAGTCAAAAAATTTTTTGACCTCAAAATGTCATAAAAAACGTCATAGTATAGTAAGGCGTTTTTTTCAGCCAAAAAAAGTCAAAGTTTTTTTTGACCTCAAAATGTCATAAAAAACGTCATAGTATAGTAAGGCGTCAAAATCGGACAAAAAAAGTCAAAATTTTTTTTGACCTCAAAATGTCATATAAAACGTCATAGTATAGTAAGGCGTTTTTTTCGGCCAAAAAAGTCAAAAAATTTTTTGACCTCAGAATGTCATAAAAAAGGTCATAGTATAGTAAGGCGTCAAAATCGGACAAAAAAAGTCAAAATTTTTTTTGACCTCAAAATGTCATAAAAAACGTCATAGTATAGTAAGGCGTTTTTTTTTTCGGCCAAAAAAAGTCAAAAGTTTTTTTGACCTCAAAATGTCATAAAAAACGTCATAGTATAGTAAGGCGTCAAAATCGGACAAAAAAAGTCAAAATTTTTTTTGACCCCAAAATGTCATAAAAAACGTCATAGTATAGTAAGGCGTTTTTTTCGGCCAAAAACAGTCAAAAAATTTTTTTACCTCAAAATGTCATAAAAAACGTCATAGTATAGTAAGGTGTCAAAATCGGACAAAAAAAGTCAAAATTTTTTTTGACCTCAAAATGTCATAAAAAACGTCATAGTATAGTAAGGCGTTTTTTTCGGCCAAAAAAAGTCAAAATTTTTTTTGACCTCAAAATGTCATAAAAAACGTCATAGTATAGTAAGGCATCAAAATCGGACAAAAAAAGTCAAAAGTTTTTTTGATTTCAAAATGTCATAAAAAACGTCATAGTATATTAAGGCGTCAAAATCGGACAAAAAAAGTCAAAATTTTTTTTGACCTCAAAATGTCATTAAAAACGTCATAGTATAGTAAGGCGTCAAAATTGGACAAAAAAAGTCAAAATTTTTTTTGACCTCAAAATGTCATAAAAAACATCATAGTATAGTAAGGCGTTTTTTTCGGCCAAAAAAAATCAAAATTTTTTTTGACCTCAAAATGTCATAAAAAACGTCATAGTATAGTAAGGCGTTTTTTTTCAGCCAAAAAAAGTCAAATTTTTTTTTGACCTCAAAATGTCATAAAAAACGTCATAGTATAGTAAGGCGTTTTTTCGGCCAAAAAAAGTCAAAATTTTTTTTACCTCAAAATGTCATAAAAAACGTCATAGTATAGTAAGGCGTCAAAATCGGACAAAAAAAGTCAAAATTTTTTTTTACCTCAAAATGTCATAAAAAACGTCAGGCATCAAAATCGGCCAAAAAAAGTCAAAAATTTTTTTGACCTCAAAATGTCAGAAAAAAACGTCATAGTATAGTAAGGCGTTTTTTTCGGACAAAAAAAGTCAAAGTTTTTTTTGACCTCCAAATGTCATAAAAAATGTCATAGTATAGTAAGGCGTCAAAAAATGCCAAAAAAAGTCAAAGTTTTTTTTCACCTCAAAATGTCATAAAAAACGTCATAGAATAGTATGGCGTTTTTTTCGGCCAAAAAGAGTCAAAAATTTTTTTGACCTCAAAATGTCATAAAAAACATCATAGTATAGTAAGGCGTCAAAATCGGCCAAAAAGAGTCAAAAATTTTTTTGACCTCAAAATGTCATAAAAAACGTCATAGTATAGTAAGGTGTTTTTTTTCGGACAAAAAAAGTCAAAAAATTTTTTGACCTCAAAATGTCACAAAAAACGTCATAGTATAGTAAGGCGTTTTTTTCGGTCAAAAAGAGTCAAAAATTTTTTTTGACCTCAAAATGTCATAAAAAAACGTCATAGTATAGTAAGGCGTTTTTTTCGGCCAAAAAAAGTCAAAATTTTTTTTGACCTCAAAATGTCATAAAAAACGTCATAGTATAGTAAGGCGTTTTTTTCGGCCAAAAAAAGTCAAATTTTTTTTTGACCTCAAAATGTCATAAAAAACGTCATAGTATAGTAAGGCATCAAAATCGGACAAAAAAAGTCAAAAGTTTTTTTGATTTCAAAATGTCATAAAAAACGTCATAGTATAGTAAGGCGTCAAAATTGGACAAAAAAATTCAAAATTTTTTTGACCTCAAAATGTCATAAAAAACGTCATAGTATAGTAAGGCGTCAAAATCGGACAAAAAAAGTCAAAATTTTCTTTGACCTCAAAATGTCATAAAAAACGTCATAGTATAGTACGGCGTTTTTTTTGGCCAAAAAAAGAGTCAAAAAATTTTTTGACCTCAAAATGTCATAAAAAACGTCATAGTATAGTAAGGCGTTTTTTTCGGCCAAAAAAAGTCAAAGTTTTTTTTTACCTCAAAATGTCATAAAAAACGTCATAGTATAGTAAGGCGTCAAAATCGGACAAAAAAAGTCAAAATTTTTTTTGACCTCAAAATGTCATATAAAACGTCATAGTATAGTAAGGCGTTTTTTTCGGCCAAAAAAGTCAAAATTTTTTTTGACCTCAAAATGTCATATAAAACGTCATAGTATAGTAAGGCGTTTTTTTCGGCCAAAAAAGTCAAAAAATTTTTTGACCTCAAAATGTCATAAAAAAGGTCATAGTATAGTAAGGCGTCAAAATCGGACAAAAGAAGTCAAAATTTTTTTTGACCTCAAAATGTCATAAAAAACGTCATAGTATAGTAAGGCGTTTTTTTTTTTCGGCCAAAAAAAGTCAAAAGTTTTTTTGACCTCAAAATGTCATAAAAAACGTCATAGTATAGTAAGGCGTCAAAATCGGACAAAAAAAGTCAAAATTTTTTTTGACCCCAAAATGTCATAAAAAACGTCATAGTATAGTAAGGCGTTTTTTTCGGCCAAAAAAAGTCAAAAATTTTTTTTACCTCAAAATGTCATAAAAAACGTCATAGTATAGTAAGGTGTCAAAATCGGACAAAAAAAGTCAAAATTTTTTTTGACCTCAAAATGTCATAAAAAACGTCATAGTATAGTAAGGCGTTTTTTTCGGCCAAAAAAAGTCAAAATTTTTTTTTACCTCAAAATGTCATAAAAAACGTCATAGTATAGTAAGGCGTTTTTTTTTTCGGCCAAAAAAAGTCAAAAATTTTTTTGACCTCAAAATGTCATAAAAAACGTCATAGTATAGTAAGGCGTTTTTTTCGGACAAAAAAAGTCAAAATTTTTTTTGACCTCAAAATGTCATAAAATACGTCATAGTATAGTAAGGCGTTTTTTTCGGACAAAAAAAGTCAAAATTTTTTTAGACCTCAAAATGTCATAAAAAACGTCATAGTATAGTAAGACGTTTTTTTCGGCCAAAAAGAGTCAAAAATTTTTTTGACCTCAAAATGTCATAAAAAACGTCATAGTATAGTAAGGCGTTTTTTTCGGACAAAAAAAGTCAAAAAATTTTTTGACCTCAAAATGTCATAAAAAACGTCATAGTATAGTAAGACGTTTTTTTCAGCCAAAAAGAGTCAAAAAATTTTTTGACCTCAAAATGTCATAAAAAACGTCATAGTATAGTAAGGCGTCAAAATCGGACAAAAAAAGTCAAAATTTTTTTTGACCTCAAAATGTCATAAAAAACGTCATAGTATAGTAAGGCGTCAAAATCGGCCAAAAAAAGTCAAAAGTTTTTTTGACCTCAAAATGTCATAAAAAACGTCATAGTATAGTAAGGCGTTTTTTTCGGACAAAAAAAGTGAAAAAATTTTTTGGCCTCAAAATGTCATAAAAAACGTCATAGTATAGTAAGGCGTTTTTTTTGGCCAAAAAAAGTGAAAAAATTTTTTGGCCTCAAAATGTCATAAAAAACGTCATAGTATAGTAAGGCGTTTTTTTTGGCCAAAAAAAGTGAAAAAATTTTTTGGCCTCAAAATGTCATAAAAAACGTCATAGTATAGTAAGGCGTTTTTTTTGGCCAAAAAAAGTCAAAAGTTTTTTTGACCTCAAAATGTCATAAAAAACGTCATAGTATAGTAAGGCGTTTTTTTCGGCCAAAAAAAGTCAAAAATTTTTTTAACCTCAAAATATCATTAAAAACGTCATAGTATAGTAAGGCGTCAAAATCGGACAAAAAAAGTCAAAATTTTTTTTGACCTCAAAATGTCATATAAAACGTCATAGTATAGTAAGGCGTTTTTTTCGGCCAAAAAAGTCAAAATTTTTTTTGACCTCAAAATGTCATATAAAACGTCATAGTATAGTAAGGCGTTTTTTTCGGCCAAAAAAGTCAAAAAATTTTTTGACCTCAAAATGTCATAAAAAAGGTCATAGTATAGTAAGGCGTCAAAATCGGACAAAAGAAGTCAAAATTTTTTTTGACCTCAAAATGTCATAAAAAACGTCATAGTATAGTAAGGCGTTTTTTTTTTCGGCCAAAAAAAGTCAAAAGTTTTTTTGACCTCAAAATGTCATAAAAAACGTCATAGTATAGTAAGGCGTCAAAATCGGACAAAAAAAGTCAAAATTTTTTTTGACCCCAAAATGTCATAAAAAACGTCATAGTATAGTAAGGCGTTTTTTTCGGCCAAAAAAAGTCAAAAATTTTTTTTACCTCAAAATGTCATAAAAAACGTCATAGTATAGTAAGGTGTCAAAATCGGACAAAAAAAGTCAAAATTTTTTTTGACCTCAAAATGTCATAAAAAACGTCATAGTATAGTAAGGCGTTTTTTTCGGACAAAAAAAGTCAAAATTTTTTTTGACCTCAAAATGTCATAAAAAACGTCATAGTATAGTAAGGCGTTTTTTTTTTCGGCCAAAAAAAGTCAAAAATTTTTTTGACCTCAAAATGTCATAAAAAACGTCATAGTATAGTAAGGCGTTTTTTTCGGACAAAAAAAGTCAAAATTTTTTTTGACCTCAAAATGTCATAAAATACGTCATAGTATAGTAAGGCGTTTTTTTCGGACAAAAAAAGTCAAAATTTTTTTTGACCTCAAAATGTCATAAAAAACGTCATAGTATAGTAAGACGTTTTTTTCGGCCAAAAAGAGTCAAAAATTTTTTTGACCTCAAAATGTCATAAAAAACGTCATAGTATAGTAAGGCGTTTTTTTCAGCCAAAAAGAGTCAAAAAATTTTTTGACCTCAAAATGTCATAAAAAACGTCATAGTATAGTAAGGCGTCAAAATCGGACAAAAAAAGTCAAAATTTTTTTTGACCTCAAAATGTCATAAAAAACGTCATAGTATAGTAAGGCGTCAAAATCGGCCAAAAAAAGTCAAAAGTTTTTTTGACCTCAAAATGTCATAAAAAACGTCATAGTATAGTAAGGCGTTTTTTTCGGACAAAAAAAGTGAAAAAATTTTTTGGCCTCAAAATGTCATAAAAAACGTCATAGTATAGTAAGGCGTTTTTTTTGGCCAAAAAAAGTGAAAAAAATTTTTGGCCTCAAAATGTCATAAAAAACGTCATAGTATAGTAAGGCGTTTTTTTTGGCCAAAAAAAGTCAAAAGTTTTTTTGACCTCAAAATGTCATAAAAAACGTCATAGTATAGTAAGGCGTTTTTTTCGGCCAAAAAAAGTCAAAAATTTTTTTAACCTCAAAATATCATTAAAAACGTCATAGTATAGTAAGGCGTCAAAATCGGACAAAAAAAGTCAAAATTTTTTTTGACCTCAAAATGTCATAAAAAACGTCATAGTATAGTAAGGCGTTTTTTTCGGCCAAAAAAAGTCAAAATTTTTTTTTACCTCAAAATGTCATAAAAAACGTCATAGTATAGTAAGGTGTCAAAATCGGACAAAAAAAGTCAAAATTTTTTTTGACCTCAAAATGTCATAAAAAACGTCATAGTATAGTAAGGCGTTTTTTTCGGACAAAAAAAGTCAAAATTTTTTTTGACCTCAAAATGTCATAAAAAACGTCATAGTATAGTAAGGCGTTTTTTTTTCGGCCAAAAAAAGTCAAAAGTTTTTTTGACCTCAAAATGTCATAAAAAACGTCATAGTATAGTAAGGCGTTTTTTTCGGCCAAAAAAAGTCAAAATTTTTTTTGACCTCAAAATGTCATAAAAAACGTCATAGTATAGTAAGGTGTCAAAATCGGACAAAAAAAGTCAAAATTTTTTTTGACCTCAAAATGTCATAAAAAACGTCATAGTATAGTAAGGCGTTTTTTTCGGCCAAAAAAAGTCAAAATTTTTTTTGACCTCAAAATGTCATAAAAAACGTCATAGTATAGTAAGGCGTTTTTTTCAGCCAAAAAAAGTCAGATTTTTTTTTGACCTCAAAATGTCATAAAAAACGTCATAGTATAGTAAGGCGTTTTTTCGGCCAAAAAAAGTCAACATTTTTTTGACCTCAAAATGTCATAAAAAACGTCATAGTATAGTAAGGCGTAAAAATCGGACAAAAAAAGTCAAAAGTTTTTTTGACCTCAAAATGTCATAAAAAACGTCATAGTATAGTAAGGCGTTTTTTTTGGCCAAAAAAAGTCAAAAGTTTTTTTGACCTCAAAATGTCATAAAAAACGTCATAGTATAGTAAGGCGTTTTTTTTGGCCAAAAAAAGTCAAAAATTTTTTTAACCTCAAAATATCATTAAAAACGTCATAGTATAGTAAGGCGTCAAAATCGGACAAAAAAAGTCAAAATTTTTTTTGACCTCAAAATGTCATAAAAAACGTCATAGTATAGTAAGGCGTTTTTTTCGGCCAAAAATAGTCAAAATTTTTTTTGACCTCAAAATGTCATAAAAAACGTCATAGTATAGAAAGGTGTCAAAATCGGACAAAAAAAGTCAAAATTTTTTTTGACCTCAAAATGTCATAAAAAACGTCATAGTATAGTAAGGTGTCAAAATCGGACAAAAAAAGTCAAAATTTTTTTTGACCTCAAAATGTCATAAAAAACGTCATAGTATAGTAAGGCGTTTTTTTCGGCCAAAAAAAGTCAAAATTTTTTTTGACCTCAAAATGTCATAAAAAACGTCATAGTATAGTAAGGCGTTTTTTTTTTCGGCCAAAAAAAGTCAAAAGTTTTTTTGACCTCAAAATGTCATAAAAAACGTCATAGTATAGTAAGGCGTTTTTTTCGGCCAAAAAAAGTCAAAATTTTTTTGACCTCAAAATGTCATAAAAAACGTCATAGTATAGTAAGGTGTCAAAATCGGACAAAAAAAGTCAAAATTTTTTTTGACCTCAAAATGTCATAAAAAACGTCATAGTATAGTAAGGCGTTTTTTTCGGCCAAAAATAGTCAAAATTTTTTTTGACCTCAAAATGTCATAAAAAACGTCATAGTATAGAAAGGCGTTTTTTTCGGCCAAAAAAAGTGAAAAATTTTTTTGGCCTCAAAATGTCATAAAAAACGTCATAGTATAGTAAGGCGTTTTTTTCGGCCAAAAAGAGTCAAAAAATTTTTTGACCTCAAAATGTCATAAAAAACGTCATAGTATAGTAAGGCGTTTTTTTCGGCCAAAAAAAGTGAAAAATTTTTTTGGCCTCAAAATGTCATAAAAAACGTCATAGTATAGTAAGGCGTTTTTTATGGCCAAAAAAAGTCAAAAGTTTTTTTGACCTCAAAATGTCATAAAAAACATCATAGTATAGTAAGGCGTTTTTTTCGGCCAAAAAAAGTCAAAAGTTTTTTTGACCTCAAAATATCATTAAAAACGTCATAGTATAGTAAGGCGTCAAAATCGGACAAAAAAAGTCAAAATTTTTTTTGACCCCAAAATGTCATAAAAAACGTCATAGTATAGTAAGGCGTTTTTTTCGGCCAAAAAAAGTCAAAATTTTTTTTTACCTCAAAATGTCATAAAAAACGTCATAGTATAGTAAGGTGTCAAAATCGGACAAAAAAAGTCAAAATTTTTTTTGACCCCAAAATGTCATAAAAAACGTCATAGTATAGTAAGGCGTTTTTTTCGGCCAAAAAAAGTCAAAATTTTTTTTTACCTCAAAATGTCATAAAAAACGTCATAGTATAGTAAGGTGTCAAAATCGGACAAAAAAAGTCAAAATTTTTTTTGACCTCAAAATGTCATAAAAAACGTCATAGTATAGTAAGGCGTTTTTTTCGGACAAAAAAAGTCAAAATTTTTTTTGACCTCAAAATGTCATAAAAAACGTCATAGTATAGTAAGGCGTTTTTTTCAGCCAAAAAAAGTCAAATTTTTTTTTGACCTCAAAATGTCATAAAAAACGTCATAGTATAGTAAGGCGTTTTTTCGGCCAAAAAAAGTCAACATTTTTTTGACCTCAAAATGTCATAAAAAACGTCATAGTATAGTAAGGCGTAAAAATCGGACAAAAAAAGTCAAAAGTTTTTTTGACCTCAAAATGTCATAAAAAACGTCATAGTATAGTAAGGCGTTTTTTTCGGACAAAAAAAGTGAAAAAATTTTTTGACCTCAAAATGTCATAAAAAACGTCATAGTATAGTAAGGCGTTTTTTTTGGCCAAAAAAAGTGAAAAAATTTTTTGGCCTCAAAATGTCATAAAAAACGTCATAGTATAGTAAGGCGTTTTTTTTGGCCAAAAAAAGTCAAAAGTTTTTTTGACCTCAAAATGTCATAAAAAACATCATAGTATAGTAAGGCGTTTTTTTCGGCCAAAAAAAGTCAAAAGTTTTTTTGACCTCAAAATATCATTAAAAACGTCATAGTATAGTAAGGTGTCAAAATCGGACAAAAAAAGTCAAAATTTTTTTTGACCTCAAAATATCATTAAAAACGTCATAGTATAGTAAGGCGTCAAAATCGGACAAAAAAAGTCAAAATTTTTTTTGACCCCAAAATGTCATAAAAAACGTCATAGTATAGTAAGGCGTTTTTTTCGGCCAAAAATAGTCAAAATTTTTTTTGACCTCAAAATGTCATAAAAAACGTCATAGTATAGAAAGGCGTTTTTTTCGGCCAAAAAAAGTGAAAAATTTTTTTGGCCTCAAAATGTCATAAAAAACGTCATAGTATAGTAAGGCGTTTTTTTCGGCCAAAAAGAGTCAAAAGTTTTTTTGACCTCAAAATGTCATAAAAAACGTCATAGTATAGTAAGGCGTTTTTTTCGGCCAAAAAAAGTCAAAATTTTTTTTGGCCTCAAAATGTCATAAAAAACGTCATAGTATAGTAAGGTGTCAAAATCGGACAAAAAAAGTCAAAATTTTTTTTGACCTCAAAATGTCATAAAAAACGTCATAGTATAGTAAGGCGTTTTTTTCGGCCAAAAAAAGTCAAAATTTTTTTTGACCTCAAAATGTCATAAAAAACGTCATAGTATAGTAAGGCGTTTTTTTCAGCCAAAAAAAGTCAGATTTTTTTTTGACCTCAAAATGTCATAAAAAACGTCATAGTATAGTAAGGCGTTTTTTCGGCCAAAAAAAGTCAACATTTTTTTGACCTCAAAATGTCATAAAAAACGTCATAGTATAGTAAGGCGTAAAAATCGGACAAAAAAAGTCAAAAGTTTTTTTGACCTCAAAATGTCATAAAAAACGTCATAGTATAGTAAGGCGTTTTTTTTGGCCAAAAAAAGTCAAAAGTTTTTTTGACCTCAAAATGTCATAAAAAACGTCATAGTATAGTAAGGCGTTTTTTTTGGCCAAAAAAAGTCAAAAATTTTTTTAACCTCAAAATATCATTAAAAACGTCATAGTATAGTAAGGCGTCAAAATCGGACAAAAAAAGTCAAAATTTTTTTTGACCTCAAAATGTCATAAAAAACGTCATAGTATAGTAAGGCGTTTTTTTCGGCCAAAAATAGTCAAAATTTTTTTTGACCTCAAAATGTCATAAAAAACGTCATAGTATAGTAAGGCGTTTTTTTCAGCCAAAAAAAGTCAGATTTTTTTTTGACCTCAAAATGTCATAAAAAACGTCATAGTATAGTAAGGCGTTTTTTCGGCCAAAAAAAGTCAACATTTTTTTGACCTCAAAATGTCATAAAAAACGTCATAGTATAGTAAGGCGTAAAAATCGGACAAAAAAAGTCAAAAGTTTTTTTGACCTCAAAATGTCATAAAAAACGTCATAGTATAGTAAGGCGTTTTTTTTGGCCAAAAAAAGTCAAAAGTTTTTTTGACCTCAAAATGTCATAAAAAACGTCATAGTATAGTAAGGCGTTTTTTTTGGCCAAAAAAAGTCAAAAATTTTTTTAACCTCAAAATATCATTAAAAACGTCATAGTATAGTAAGGCGTCAAAATCGGACAAAAAAAGTCAAAATTTTTTTTGACCTCAAAATGTCATAAAAAACGTCATAGTATAGAAAGGCGTTTTTTTTGGCCAAAAAAAGTGAAAAAATTTTTTGGCCTCAAAATGTCATAAAAAACGTCATAGTATAGTAAGGCGTTTTTTTTGGCCAAAAAAAGTCAAAAGTTTTTTTGACCTCAAAATGTCATAAAAAACATCATAGTATAGTAAGGCGTTTTTTTCGGCCAAAAAAAGTCAAAAGTTTTTTTGACCTCAAAATATCATTAAAAACGTCATAGTATAGTAAGGTGTCAAAATCGGACAAAAAAAGTCAAAATTTTTTTTGACCTCAAAATATCATTAAAAACGTCATAGTATAGTAAGGCGTCAAAATCGGACAAAAAAAGTCAAAATTTTTTTTGACCCCAAAATGTCATAAAAAACGTCATAGTATAGTAAGGCGTTTTTTTCGGCCAAAAATAGTCAAAATTTTTTTTGACCTCAAAATGTCATAAAAAACGTCATAGTATAGAAAGGCGTTTTTTTCGGCCAAAAAAAGTGAAAAATTTTTTTGGCCTCAAAATGTCATAAAAAACGTCATAGTATAGTAAGGCGTTTTTTTCGGCCAAAAAGAGTCAAAAAATTTTTTGACCTCAAAATGTCATAAAAAACGTCATAGTATAGTAAGGCGTTTTTTTCGGCCAAAAAAAGTGAAAAATTTTTTTGGCCTCAAAATGTCATAAAAAACGTCATAGTATAGTAAGGCGTTTTTTATGGCCAAAAAAAGTCAAAAGTTTTTTTGACCTCAAAATGTCATAAAAAACATCATAGTATAGTAAGGCGTTTTTTTCGGCCAAAAAAAGTCAAAAGTTTTTTTGACCTCAAAATATCATTAAAAACGTCATAGTATAGTAAGGCGTCAAAATCGGACAAAAAAAGTCAAAATTTTTTTTGACCCCAAAATGTCATAAAAAACGTCATAGTATAGTAAGGCGTTTTTTTCGGCCAAAAAAAGTCAAAATTTTTTTTTACCTCAAAATGTCATAAAAAACGTCATAGTATAGTAAGGTGTCAAAATCGGACAAAAAAAGTCAAAATTTTTTTTGACCCCAAAATGTCATAAAAAACGTCATAGTATAGTAAGGCGTTTTTTTCGGCCAAAAAAAGTCAAAATTTTTTTTTACCTCAAAATGTCATAAAAAACGTCATAGTATAGTAAGGTGTCAAAATCGGACAAAAAAAGTCAAAATTTTTTTTGACCTCAAAATGTCATAAAAAACGTCATAGTATAGTAAGGCGTTTTTTTCGGACAAAAAAAGTCAAAATTTTTTTTGACCTCAAAATGTCATAAAAAACGTCATAGTATAGTAAGGCGTTTTTTTCAGCCAAAAAAAGTCAAATTTTTTTTTGACCTCAAAATGTCATAAAAAACGTCATAGTATAGTAAGGCGTTTTTTCGGCCAAAAAAAGTCAACATTTTTTTGACCTCAAAATGTCATAAAAAACGTCATAGTATAGTAAGGCGTAAAAATCGGACAAAAAAAGTCAAAAGTTTTTTTGACCTCAAAATGTCATAAAAAACGTCATAGTATAGTAAGGCGTTTTTTTTGGCCAAAAAAAGTGAAAAAATTTTTTGGCCTCAAAATGTCATAAAAAACGTCATAGTATAGTAAGGCGTTTTTTTTGGCCAAAAAAAGTCAAAAGTTTTTTTGACCTCAAAATGTCATAAAAAACATCATAGTATAGTAAGGCGTTTTTTTCGGCCAAAAAAAGTCAAACGTTTTTTTGACCTCAAAATATCATTAAAAACGTCATAGTATAGTAAGGCGTCAAAATCGGACAAAAAAAGTCAAAATTTTTTTTGACCCCAAAATGTCATAAAAAACGTCATAGTATAGTAAGGCGTTTTTTTCGGCCAAAAAAAGTCAAAATTTTTTTTTACCTCAAAATGTCATAAAAAACGTCATAGTATAGTAAGGTGTCAAAATCGGACAAAAAAAGTCAAAATTTTTTTTGACCCCAAAATGTCATAAAAAACGTCATAGTATAGTAAGGCGTTTTTTTCGGCCAAAAAAAGTCAAAATTTTTTTTTACCTCAAAATGTCATAAAAAACGTCATAGTATAGTAAGGTGTCAAAATCGGACAAAAAAAGTCAAAATTTTTTTTGACCTCAAAATGTCATAAAAAACGTCATAGTATAGTAAGGCGTTTTTTTCGGACAAAAAAAGTCAAAATTTTTTTTGACCTCAAAATGTCATAAAAAACGTCATAGTATAGTAAGGCGTTTTTTTTTCGGCCAAAAAAAGTCAAAAGTTTTTTTGACCTCAAAATGTCATAAAAAACGTCATAGTATAGTAAGGCGTTTTTTTCGGCCAAAAAAAGTCAAAATTTTTTTTGACCTCAAAATGTCATAAAAAACGTCATAGTATAGTAAGGTGTCAAAATCGGACAAAAAAAGTCAAAATTTTTTTTGACCTCAAAATGTCATAAAAAACGTCATAGTATAGTAAGGCGTTTTTTTCGGCCAAAAAAAGTCAAAATTTTTTTTGACCTCAAAATGTCATAAAAAACGTCATAGTATAGTAAGGCGTTTTTTTCAGCCAAAAAAAGTCAGATTTTTTTTTGACCTCAAAATGTCATAAAAAACGTCATAGTATAGTAAGGCGTTTTTTCGGCCAAAAAAAGTCAACATTTTTTTGACCTCAAAATGTCATAAAAAACGTCATAGTATAGTAAGGCGTAAAAATCGGACAAAAAAAGTCAAAAGTTTTTTTGACCTCAAAATGTCATAAAAAACGTCATAGTATAGTAAGGCGTTTTTTTTTGGCCAAAAAAAGTCAAAAGTTTTTTTGACCTCAAAATGTCATAAAAAACGTCATAGTATAGTAAGGCGTTTTTTTTTGGCCAAAAAAAGTAAAAAATTTTTTTAACCTCAAAATATCATTAAAAACGTCATAGTATAGTAAGGCGTCAAAATCGGACAAAAAAAGTCAAAATTTTTTTTGACCTCAAAATGTCATAAAAAACGTCATAGTATAGTAAGGCGTTTTTTTCGGACAAAAAAAGTCAAAAAATTTTTTGACCTCAAAATGTCATAAAAAACGTCATAGTATAGTAAGGCGTTTTTTTCGGACAAAAAAAGTGAAAAAATTTTTTGGCCTCAAAATGTCATAAAAAACGTCATAGTATAGTAAGGCGTTTTTTCGGCCGAAAAAAGTCAAAAAAATTTTTGACCTCAAAATGTCATAATAAACGTCATAGTATAGTAAGGCGTCAAAATCGGACAAAAAAAGTCAAAAATTTTTTTGACCTCAAAATGTCATAAAAAACATCATAGTATAGTAAGGCGTCAAAATCGGACAAAAAAAGTCAAAATTTTTTTTGACCTCAAAATGTCATAAAAAACGTCATAGTATAGTAAGGCGTTTTTTTCAGCCAAAAAAAGTCAAATTTTTTTTTGACCTCAAAATGTCATAAAAAACGTCATAGTATAGTAAGGCGTTTTTTCGGCCAAAAAAAGTCAAAAATTTTTTTGACCTCAAAATGTCATAAAAAACGTCATAGTATAGTAAGGCGTTTTTTTCGGACAAAAAAAGTGAAAAAATTTTTTGGCCTCAAAATGTCATAAAAAACGTCATAGTATAGTAAGGCGTTTTTTCGGCCGAAAAAAGTCAAAAAAATTTTTGACCTCAAAATGTCATAATAAACGTCATAGTATAGTAAGGCGTAAAAATCGGACAAAAAAAGTCAAAATTTTTTTTGACCTCAAAATGTCATAAAAAACGTCATAGTATAGTAAGGCGTTTTTTTTTCGGCCAAAAAAAGTCAAAAGTTTTTTTGACCTCAAAATGTCATAAAAAACGTCATAGTATAGTAAGGCGTCAAAATCGGACAAAAAAAGTCAAAATTTTTTTTGACCCCAAAATGTCATAAAAAACGTCATAGTATAGTAAGGCGTTTTTTTCAGCCAAAAAAAGTCAAATTTTTTTTTGACCTCAAAATGTCATAAAAAACGTCATAGTATAGTAAGGCGTTTTTTTCGGCCAAAAAAAGTCAAAATTTTTTTGACCTCAAAATGTCATAAAAAACGTCATAGTATAGTAAGGCGTTTTTTTCAGCCAAAAAAAGTCAAAAATTTTTTTGACCTCAAAATGTCATAAAAAACGTCATAGTATAGTAAGGCGTTTTTTTCGGACAAAAAAAGTGAAAAAATTTTTTGGCCTCAAAATGTCATAAAAAACGTCATAGTATAGTAAGGCATTTTTTCGGCCGAAAAAAGTCAAAAAAATTTTTGACCTCAAAATGTCATAATAAACGTCATAGTATAGTAAGGCGTAAAAATCGGACAAAAAAAGTCAAAATTTTTTTTGACCTCAAAATGTCATAAAAAACGTCATAGTATAGTAAGGCGTTTTTTTTTTCGGCCAAAAAAAGTCAAAAGTTTTTTTGACCTCAAAATGTCATAAAAAACGTCATAGTATAGTAAGGCGTCAAAATCGGACAAAAAAAGTCAAAATTTTTTTTGACCCCAAAATGTCATAAAAAACGTCATAGTATAGTAAGGCGTTTTTTTCAGCCAAAAAAAGTCAAATTTTTTTTTGACCTCAAAATGTCATAAAAAACGTCATAGTATAGTAAGGCGTTTTTTTCGGCCAAAAAAAGTCAAAATTTTTTTGACCTCAAAATGTCATAAAAAACGTCATAGTATAGTAAGGCGTTTTTTTCAGCCAAAAAAAGTCAAAAATTTTTTTGACCTCAAAATGTCATAAAAAACGTCATAGTATAGTAAGGCGTCAAAATCGGACAAAAAAAGTCAAAAATTTTTTTGACCTCAAAATGTCATAAAAAACGTCATAGTATAGTAAGGCGTTTTTTTCGGACAAAAAAAGTCAAAATTTTTTTTGACCTCAAAATGTCATAAAAAACGTCATAGTATAGTAAGGCGTTTTTTTCGGACAAAAAAAGTCAAAATTTTTTTTGACCTCAAAATGTCATAAAAAACGTCATAGTATAGTAAGGCGTTTTTTTCGGCCAAAAAGAGTCAAAAATTTTTTTGACCTCAAAATGTCATAAAAAACGCCATAGTATAGTAAGGCGTTTTTTTCGGCCAAAAATAGTCAAAAGTTTTTTTGACCTCAAAATGTCATAAAAAACGTCATAGTATAGTAAGGCGTTTTTTTCGGCCAAAAAAAGTGAAAAATTTTTTTGGCCTCAAAATGTCATAAAAAACGTCATAGTATAGTAAGGCGTTTTTTTTGGCCAAAAAAAGTCAAAAGTTTTTTTGACCTCAAAATGTCATAAAAAACATCATAGTATAGTAAGGCGTTTTTTTCGGCCAAAAAGAGTCAAAAATTTTTTTGACCTCAAAATGTCATAAAAAACGTCATAGTATAGTAAGGCGTTTTTTTCGGTCAAAAAGAGTCAAAAATTTTTTTGACCTCAAAATGTCATAAAAAACGTCATAGTATAGTAAGGCGTTTTTTCGGCCGAAAAAAGTCAAAAAAATTTTTGACCTCAAAATGTCATAAAAAACGTCATAGTATAGTAAGGCGTTTTTTTCGGCCGAAAAAAGTCAAAAATTTTTTTGACCTCAAAATGTCATAAAAAACGTCATAGTATAGTAAGGCGTCAAAATCGGACAAAAAAAGTCAAAATTTTTTTTGACCTCAAAATGTCATAAAAAACGTCATAGTATAGTAAGGCGTTTTTTTCGGCCAAAAATAGTCAAAATTTTTTTTGACCTCAAAATGTCATAAAAAACGTCATAGTATAATAAGGCGTTTTTTTCGGCCAAAAATAGTCAAAATTTTTTTTGACCTCAAAATGTCATAAAAAACGTCATAGTATAGTAAGGCGTTTTTTTCGGCCAAAAAAAGTCAAAATTTTTTTTTACCTCAAAATGTCATAAAAAACGTCATAGTATAGTAAGGTGTCAAAATCGGACAAAAAAAGTCAAAATTTTTTTTGACCTCAAAATGTCATAAAAAACGTCATAGTATAGTAAGGCGTTTTTTTCGGACAAAAAAAGTCAAAATTTTTTTTGACCTCAAAATGTCATAAAAAACGTCATAGTATAGTAAGGCGTTTTTTTCGGCCAAAAATAGTCAAAAAATTTTTTGACCTCAAAATGTCATAAAAAACGTCATAGTATAGTAAGGCGTTTTTTTCGGCCAAAAAAAGTGAAAAATTTTTTTGGCCTCAAAATGTCATAAAAAACGTCATAGTATAGTAAGGCGTTTTTTTTGGCCAAAAATAGTCAAATTTTTTTTTGACCTCAAAATGTCATAAAAAACGTCATAGTATAGTAAGGCGTTTTTTTCGGCCAAAAAGAGTCAAAAAATTTTTTGACCTCAAAATGTCATAAAAAACGTCATAGTATAGTAAGGCGTTTTTTTCGGCCAAAAAAAGTGAAAAATTTTTTTGGCCTCAAAATGTCATAAAAAACGTCATAGTATAGTAAGGCGTTTTTTTTGGCCAAAAAAAGTCAAAAGTTTTTTTGACCTCAAAATGTCATAAAAAACATCATAGTATAGTAAGGCGTTTTTTTCGGCCAAAAAAAGTCAAAAGTTTTTTTGACCTCAAAATATCATTAAAAACGTCATAGTATAGTAAGGCGTCAAAATCGGACAAAAAAAGTCAAAAGTTGTTTTGACCCCAAAATGTCATAAAAAACGTCATAGTATAGTAAGGCGTTTTTTTCGGCCAAAAAAAGTCAAAATTTTTTTTTACCTCAAAATGTCATAAAAAACGTCATAGTATAGTAAGGTGTCAAAATCGGACAAAAAAAGTCAAAATTTTTTTTGACCCCAAAATGTCATAAAAAACGTCATAGTATAGTAAGGCGTTTTTTTTGGCCAAAAAAAGTCAAAATTTTTTTTTACCTCAAAATGTCATAAAAAACGTCATAGTATAGTAAGGTGTCAAAATCGGACAAAAAAAGTCAAAAATTTTTTTGACCTCAAAATGTCATAAAAAACGTCATAGTATAGTAAGGCGTTTTTTTCGGACAAAAAAAGTCAAAAATTTTTTTGACCTCAAAATGTCATAAAAAACGTCATAGTATAGTAAGGCGTTTTTTTCGGCCAAAAATAGTCAAAATTTTTTTTGACCTCAAAATGTCATAAAAAACGTCATAGTATAGTAAGGCGTTTTTTTCGGCCAAAAAAAGTGAAAAATTTTTTTGGCCTCAAAATGTCATAAAAAACGTCATAGTATAGTAAGGCGTTTTTTTTGGCCAAAAATAGTCAAATTTTTTTTGACCTCAAAATGTCATAAAAAACGTCATAGTATAGTAAGGCGTTTTTTTCGGCCAAAAAGAGTCAAAAAATTTTTTGACCTCAAAATGTCATAAAAAACGTCATAGTATAGTAAGGCGTTTTTTTCGGCCAAAAAAAGTGAAAAATTTTTTTGGCCTCAAAATGTCATAAAAAACGTCATAGTATAGTAAGGCGTTTTTTTTTGGCCAAAAAAAGTCAAAAGTTTTTTTGACCTCAAAATGTCATAAAAAACATCATAGTATAGTAAGGCGTTTTTTTCGGCCAAAAAAAGTCAAAAGTTTTTTTGACCTCAAAATATCATTAAAAACGTCATAGTATAGTAAGGCGTCAAAATCGGACAAAAAAAGTCAAAATTTTTTTTGACCCCAAAATGTCATAAAAAACGTCATAGTATAGTAAGGCGTTTTTTTCGGCCAAAAAAAGTCAAAATTTTTTTTTACCTCAAAATGTCATAAAAAACGTCATAGTATAGTAAGGTGTCAAAATCGGACAAAACAAGTCAAAATTTTTTTTGACCCCAAAATGTCATAAAAAACGTCATAGTATAGTAAGGCGTTTTTTTCGGCCAAAAAAAGTCAAAATTTTTTTTTACCTCAAAATGTCATAAAAAACGTCATAGTATAGTAAGGTGTCAAAATCGGACAAAAAAAGTCAAAATTTTTTTTGACCTCAAAATGTCATAAAAAACGTCATAGTATAGTAAGGCGTTTTTTTTGGCCAAAAAAAGTCAAAAGTTTTTTTGACCTCAAAATGTCATAAAAAACGTCATAGTATAGTAAGGCGTCAATATCGGACAAAAAAAGTCAAAAATTTTTTTGACCTCAAAATGTCATAAAAAACGTCATAGTATAGTAAGGCGTTTTTTTCGGCCAAAAAAAGTCAAAATTTTTTTTGACCTCAAAATGTCATAAAAAACGTCATAGTATAGTAAGGCGTTTTTTTCGGCCAAAAAAAATCAAAAATTTTTTTGACCTCAAAATGTCATAAAAAACGTCATAGTATAGTAAGGCGTTTTTTTTCGGCCAAAAAAAGTTAAAATTTTTTTTGACCTCAAAATGTCATAAAAAACGTCATAGTATAGTAAGGCGTTTTTTTCGGACAAAAAAAGTGAAAAAATTTTTTGGCCTCAAAATGTCATAAAAAACGTCATAGTATAGTAAGGCGTTTTTTTTTGGCCAAAAAAAGTCAAAAGTTTTTTTGACCTCAAAATGTCATAAAAAACGTCATAGTATAGTAAGGCGTTTTTTTCGGCCAAAAAAAGTCAAAAATTTTTTTAACCTCAAAATATCATTAAAAACGTCATAGTATAGTAAGGCGTCAAAATCGGACAAAAAAAGTCACAATTTTTTTTGACCTCAAAATGTCATAAAAAACGTCATAGTATAGTAAGGCGTTTTTTTCGGACAAAAAAAGTGAAAAAATTTTTTGGCCTCAAAATGTCATAAAAAACGTCATAGTATAGTAAGGCGTTTTTTTTGGCCAAAAAAAGTCAAAAGTTTTTTTGACCTCAAAATGTCATAAAAAACGTCATAGTATAGTAAGGCGTTTTTTTCGGCCAAAAAAAGTCAAAAATTTTTTTAACCTCAAAATATCATTAAAAACGTCATAGTATAGTAAGGCGTCAAAATCGGACAAAAAAAGTCACAATTTTTTTTGACCTCAAAATGTCATAAAAAACGTCATAGTATAGTAAGGCGTTTTTTTCGGCCAAAAATAGTCAAAATTTTTTTTGACCTCAAAATGTCATAAAAAACGTCATAGTATAGTAAGGCGTTTTTTTCAGACAAAAAAAGTGAAAAAATTTTTTGGCCTCAAAATGTCATAAAAAACGTCATAGTATAGTAAGGCGTTTTTTTTGGCCAAAAAAAGTCAAAAGTTTTTTTGACCTCAAAATGTCATAAAAAACGTCATAGTATAGTAAGGCGTTTTTTTCGGCCGAAAAAAGTCAAAAATTTTTTTGACCTCAAAATGTCATAAAAAACGTCATAGTATAGTAAGGCGTCAAAATCGGACAAAAAAAGTCAAAATTTTTTTTGACCTCAAAATGTCATAAAAAACGTCATAGTATAGTAAGGCGTTTTTTTCGGACAAAATAAGTCAAATTTTTTTTTGACCTCAAAATGTCATAAAAAACGTCATAGTATAGTAAGACGTTTTTTTCGGCCAAAAAGAGTCAAAAGTTTTTTTGACCTCAAAATGTCATAAAAAACATCATAGTATAGTAAGGCGTTTTTTTCGGCCAAAAAAAGTCAAAAGTTTTTTTGACCTCAAAATATCATTAAAAACGTCATAGTATAGTAAGGCGTCAAAATCGGACAAAAAAAGTCAAAATTTTTTTTGACCTCAAAATGTCATAAAAAACGTCATAGTATAGTAAGGCGTTTTTTTCGGACAAAAAAAGTGAAAAAATTTTTTGGCCTCAAAATGTCATAAAAAACGTCATAGTATAGTAAGGCGTTTTTTTTGGCCAAAAAAAGTCAAAAGTTTTTTTGACCTCAAAATGTCATAAAAAACGTCATAGTATAGTAAGGCGTTTTTTTCGGCCAAAAAAAGTCAAAAATTTTTTTAACCTCAAAATATCATTAAAAACGTCATAGTATAGTAAGGCGTCAAAATCGGACAAAAAAAGTCACAATTTTTTTTGACCTCAAAATGTCATAAAAAACGTCATAGTATAGTAAGGCGTTTTTTTCGGCCAAAAATAGTCAAAATTTTTTTTGACCTCAAAATGTCATAAAAAACGTCATAGTATAGTAAGGCGTTTTTTTCAGACAAAAAAAGTGAAAAAATTTTTTGGCCTCAAAATGTCATAAAAAACGTCATAGTATAGTAAGGCGTTTTTTTCGGCCAAAAAAAGTCAAAAGTTTTTTTGACCTCAAAATGTCATAAAAAACGTCATAGTATAGTAAGGCGTTTTTTTCGGCCGAAAAAAGTCAAAAATTTTTTTGACCTCAAAATGTCATAAAAAACGTCATAGTATAGTAAGGCGTCAAAATCGGACAAAAAAAGTCAAAATTTTTTTTGACCTCAAAATGTCATAAAAAACGTCATAGTATAGTAAGGCGTTTTTTTCGGACAAAATAAGTCAAATTTTTTTTTGACCTCAAAATGTCATAAAAAACGTCATAGTATAGTAAGACGTTTTTTTCGGCCAAAAAGAGTCAAAAATTTTTTTGACCTCAAAATGTCATAAAAAACGTCATAGTATAGTAAGGCGTTTTTTTCGGTCAAAAAGAGTCAAAAATTTTTTTGACCTCAAAATGTCATAAAAAACGTCATAGTATAGTAAGGCGTTTTTTTCGGCCAAAAATAGTCAAAAATTTTTTTGACCTCAAAATGTCATAAAAAACGTCATAGTATAGTAAGGCGTTTTTTTCGGCCGAAAAAAGTCAAAAATTTTTTTCACCTCAAAATGTCATAAAAAACGTCATAGTATAGTAAGGCGTCAAAATCGGACAAAAAAAGTCAAAAATTTTTTTGACCTCAAAATGTCATAAAAAACATCATAGTATAGTAAGGCGTCAAAATCGGACAAAAAAAGTCAAAATTTTTTTTGACCTCAAAATGTCATAAAAAACGTCATAGTATAGTAAGGCGTTTTTTTCAGCCAAAAAAAGTCAAATTTTTTTTTGACCTCAAAATGTCATAAAAAACGTCATAGTATAGTAAGGCGTTTTTTTCGGCCAAAAATAGTCAAAATTTTTTTTGACCTCAAAATGTCATAAAAAACGTCATAGTATAGTAAGGCGTTTTTTTCGGCCAAAAATAGTCAAAATTTTTTTTGACCTCAAAATGTCATAAAAAACGTCATAGTATAGTAAGGCGTTTTTTTCGGACAAAAAAAGTCAAAATTTTTTTTGACCTCAAAATGTCATAAAAAACGTCATAGTATAGTAAGGCGTTTTTTTCGGCCAAAAATAGTCAAAATTTTTTTTGACCTCAAAATGTCATAAAAAACGTCATAGTATAGTAAGGCGTTTTTTTCGGCCAAAAAAAGTGAAAAATTTTTTTGGCCTCAAAATGTCATAAAAAACGTCATAGTATAGTAAGGCGTCAAAATCGGACAAAAAAAGTCAAAATTTTTTTTGACCTCAAAATGTCATAAAAAACGTCATAGTATAGTAAGGCGTTTTTTTCGGCCAAAAATAGTCAAAATTTTTTTTGACCTCAAAATGTCATAAAAAACGTCATAGTATAGTAAGGCGTTTTTTTCGGCCAAAAATAGTCAAAAATTTTTTTGACCTCAAAATGTCATAAAAAACGTCATAGTATAGTAAGGCGTTTTTTTCGGCCGAAAAAAGTCAAAAAATTTTTTCACCTCAAAATGTCATAAAAAACGTCATAGTATAGTAAGGCGTCAAAATCGGACAAAAAAAGTCAAAAATTTTTTTGACCTCAAAATGTCATAAAAAACATCATAGTATAGTAAGGCGTCAAAATCGGACAAAAAAAGTCAAAATTTTTTTTGACCTCAAAATGTCATAAAAAACGTCATAGTATAGTAAGGCGTTTTTTTCAGCCAAAAAAAGTCAAATTTTTTTTTGACCTCAAAATGTCATAAAAAACGTCATAGTATAGTAAGGCGTTTTTTCGGCCAAAAAAAGTCAAAAAATTTTTTGACCTCAAAATGTCATAAAAAACGTCATAGTATAGTAAGGCGTTTTTTTCGGACAAAAAAAGTGAAAAAATTTTTTGGCCTCAAAATGTCATAAAAAACGTCATAGTATAGTAAGGCGTTTTTTCGGCCGAAAAAAGTCAAAAAAATTTTTGACCTCAAAATGTCATAATAAACGTCATAGTATAGTAAGGCGTAAAAATCGGACAAAAAAAGTCAAAATTTTTTTTGACCTCAAAATGTCATAAAAAACGTCATAGTATAGTAAGGCGTCAAAATCGGACAAAAAAAGTCAAAAATTTTTTTGACCTCAAAATGTCATAAAAAACGTCATAGTATAGTAAGACGTTTTTTTCGGCCAAAAAGAGTCAAAAAATTTTTTGACCTCAAAATGTCATAAAAAACGTCATAGTATAGTAAGGCGTTTTTTTCGGTCAAAAAGAGTCAAAAATTTTTTTGACCTCAAAATGTCATAAAAAACGTCATAGTATAGTAAGGCGTTTTTTTCGGCCAAAAATAGTCAAAAATTTTTTTCACCTCAAAATGTCATAAAAAACGTCATAGTATAGTAAGGCGTTTTTTTTCGGCCGAAAAAAGTCAAAAAATTTTTTCACCTCAAAATGTCATAAAAACGTCATAGTATAGTAAGGCGTCAAAATCGGACAAAAAAAGTCAAAAATTTTTTTGACCTCAAAATGTCATAAAAAACATCATAGTATAGTAAGGCGTCAAAATCGGACAAAAAAAGTCAAAATTTTTTTTGACCTCAAAATGTCATAAAAAACGTCATAGTATAGTAAGGCGTTTTTTTCAGCCAAAAAAAGTCAAATTTTTTTTTGACCTCAAAATGTCATAAAAAACGTCATAGTATAGTAAGGCGTTTTTTCGGCCAAAAAAAGTCAAAAAATTTTTTGACCTCAAAATGTCATAAAAAACGTCATAGTATAGTAAGGCGTTTTTTTCGGCCAAAAAAAGTCAAAAATTTTTTTGACCTCAAAATGTCATAAAAAACGTCATAGTATAGTAAGGTGTTTTTTTCGGTCAAAAAGAGTCAAAAATTTTTTTGACCTCAAAATGTCATAAAAAACGTCATAGTATAGTAAGGCGTTTTTTTTGGCCAAAAAAAGTCAAAAGTTTTTTTGACCTCAAAATGTCATAAAAAACGTCATAGTATAGTAAGGCGTTTTTTTCGGACAAAAAAAGTCAAAATTTTTTTTGACCTCAAAATGTCATAAAAAACGTCATAGTATAGTAAGGCGTTTTTTCGGCCAAAAAAAGTCAAAAAATTTTTTGACCTCAAAATGTCATAAAAAACGTCATAGTATAGTAAGGCGTCAAAATCGGACAAAAAAAGTCAAAATTTTTTTTGACCTCAAAATGTCATAAAAAACGTCATAGTATAGTAAGGCGTTTTTTTTGGCCAAAAAAAGTCAAAAGTTTTTTTGACCTCAAAATGTCATAAAAAACGTCATAGTATAGTAAGGCGTTTTTTTCGGCCAAAAAAAGTCAAAAGTTTTTTTGACCTCAAAATATCATTAAAAACGTCATAGTATAGTAAGGCGTCAAAATCGGACAAAAAAAGTCAAAATTTTTTTTGACCTCAAAATATCATTAAAAACGTCATAGTATAGTAAGGCGTCAAAATCGGACAAAAAAAGTCAAAATTTTTTTTGACCTCAAAATGTCATAAAAAACGTCATAGTATAGTAAGGCGTTTTTTTCGGCCGAAAAAAGTCAAAATTTTTTTTGACCTCAAAATGTCATAAAAAACGTCATAGTATAGTAAGGCGTCAAAATCGGACAAAAAAAGTCAAAATTTTTTTTGACCTCAAAATGTCATGAAAAACGTCATAGTATAGTAAGGCGTCAAAATCGGACAAAAAAAGTCAAAATTTTTTTGACCTCAAAATGTCATAAAAAACGTCATAGTATAGTAAGGCGTTTTTTTCGGCCGAAAAAAGTCAAAAATTTTTTTCACCTCAAAATGTCATAAAAAACGTCATAGTATAGTAAGGCGTCAAAATCGGACAAAAAAAGTCAAAATTTTTTTTGACCTCAAAATGTCATAAAAAACGTCATAGTATAGTAAGGCGTCAAAATCGGACAAAAAAAGTCAAAAAATTTTTTCACCTCAAAATGTCATAAAAAACGTCATAGTATAGTAAGGCGTCAAAATCGGACAAAAAAAGTCAAAATTTTTTTTGACCTCAAAATGTCATAAAAAACGTCATAGTATAGTAAGGCGTCAAAATCGGACAAAAAAAGTCAAAATTTTTTTTGACCTCAAAATGTCATAAAAAACGTCATAGT
The DNA here is from genome assembly GCF_017976425.1 of Toxotes jaculatrix. Classification (NCBI taxonomy): domain Eukaryota; kingdom Metazoa; phylum Chordata; class Actinopteri; family Toxotidae; genus Toxotes; species Toxotes jaculatrix. The sequence goes on along the minus strand of NC_054401.1, from coordinate 3,597,787 downwards.
ATAGTAAGACGTTTTTTTCGGCCAAAAAGAGTCAAAAATTTTTTTGACCTCAAAATGTCATAAAAAACGTCATAGTATAGTAAGGCGTTTTTTTCAGCCAAAAAAAGTCAAAATTTTATTTGACCTCAAAATGTCATAAAAAACGTCATAGTATAGTAAGGCGTCAAAATCGGACAAAAAAAGTCAAAAAATTTTTTGACCTCAAAATGTCATAAAAAACGTCATAGTATAGTAAGGTGTCAAAATCGGACAAAAAAAGTCAAAAATTTTTTTGACCTCAAAATGTCATAAAAAACGTCATAGTATAGTAAGGCGTTTTTTTCGGCCAAAAAAAGTCAAAATTTTTTTTGACCTCAAAATGTCATAAAAAACGTCATAGTATAGTAAGGTGTTTTTTTTGGCCAAAAAAAGTCAAAAGTTTTTTTGACCTCAAAATATCATTAAAAATGTCATAGTATAGTAAGGTGTCAAAAAAAATGCCAAAAACAGTCAAAGTTTTTTTTCACCTCAAAACGACGTAAAAAACGTCATAGTAAAGTAAGGCGTCAAAAAATGACAAAAAAAGTCAAAAAATTTTTTTGACCTCAAAATGTCATAAAAAACGTCATAGTATAGTAAGGCATTTTTTTCGGCCAAAAAAAGTGAAAAATTTTTTTGGCCTCAAAATGTCATAAAAAACGTCATAGTATAGTAAGGCGTTTTTTCGGCCGAAAAAAGTCAAAAATTTTTTTGACCTCAAAATGTCATAATAAACGTCATATTATAGTAAGGCGTAAAAATCGGACAAAAAAAGTCAAAATTTTTTTTGACCTCAAAATGTCATAAAAAAACGTCAGGCGTCAAAATCGGACAAAAAAAGTCAAAAAAAAATTTCGCCTCAAAATGTCATATAAAACATCATAATATAGTAAGGTGTCAAAAAATGCCAAAAAAGTCACTTTTTTTTTTTGGCCTCTAAAAGTCATAAAAATGGTTATAGTATAGTAAGGCATCAAAAAATGTCAAAAAAAGTCATTTTTTAGAACGGTCTCAAAATGTCATAGAAATGGACATAGTATAGTAAGGCGTCAAAATCGGCCAAAAAATGTCATTTTTTTTTTAGGCCTCAAAATGTCATAATAATGGTCATAGTATAGTAAGGCGTCAAAATAGACCAAAAAAAGTCATATTTTAGTAAGACCTCAAAATGTCATAAAAAACATCATAGTATAACAAGGCTTCAAAATCTGCCAAAAAACCATACTTTAGTATGGCATCAAAATTTCCCAAAAAATGTCATAGTATAGTAAGGTTTCAAAATCAGCCAAAAAAATCATACTTTAGTATGGCCTCAAAATATGCCAAAAAATATCATAGTATAGCAAGGCCTTAAAATAGGTAAAAAAAAAAAAAGTCATATTTTAGTAAGATCTCAAAATGTCATAAAAAACATCAATCGTAAGGCTTCAAAATACGTCAAAAAAGTCATAATTTAGAACAGCCTCAAAATATGCAAAAAAAAAAAACAGCAAGGCTTCAAAATCCGCCAAAAAAATCATACTTTAGTATGGTCTCAAAATGTCATAAAAAAAAAAGGTCATAGTATTGTAAGGCTTCAAAATCCGCCAAAAAAGTCATACTTTAGTATGACCTCAAAATGTCATAAAAAAAACATCATAATATACAGTAGATACAGACAAACATGATTTAGGCTCAATAACTTTACCATTGTGTGTTTACAACCGTGTCCTCATTTATTTTCAGTAATTCTTCCCATACATATAAACAACCTGTACAAAACAGCTGAGCCTGCGTCTTTTTCTACTTCTTTTTTCTTTCCTTTTTTTTCACAACATACAACTTGCATCATGATAACAACAATCAGCAATATCATACACCCACTTTGCAATAGTCAAACTAAACATTTTCTGTGCAATACAAAATAAATGTACACATACTTTGATTTTTTTTTCCAAAAAAATAAAAAAATCGCTTATTTACAAATCCCACAACAAAAAAAGTAAACATTCTCCACACCAGTTTTGCTTTTACGTTGAACTCAGCAGAAGCATGTTCTCTTGTTATTAATAAGTTGTATACTTTTTGTTTGCACAGATATTTTTTAAATGATATTTCACCTTGTGTATTATGGCTGAAAAAGGACCTATGATACGGTTACTATATGAAAAAGTTAAAAACTCATAATACTTTCCCCAAAAGAAAAGTAAATGTAGTCTGTCTTACTGTTTATATGTACTGCAGTGTATAATGTAAGTATTAAAAACTGTATTACAGGACTGTTAGTATTTAGTTCTTGTCAGTAAGGCAGAAATGACATCAGTGTGATGTGAATGGTTTGAATTTATTGATCTTTCTTTTTCTTTACTCACTGCAACATTTCATCTTTTCCACAATGTTAACCTGCAGGTACAAAAGTAAAGAATTTGAATTTAATCTGGATTTTTATGGTTACAAAGAGCTTTAAAGCAGGCGATTCGTCGATAGAAGTCACCTGCTGATGTCATAGTTAAATCTTTAATTGCATCTGGGCAGAAATACAGTGATAACACCAGACGAAATCTACAAACCACAAAAGGTACTTTACTACAACCAAAAAATCAGTTGTGAGAAATAAAATCTATACATATATTTACTTGAGATTCACACCTGTTTCGCAGAATGTGACACATCTAAGCATCTTTTCCTGTTGGCTTTCCATTGAATGTTCTCGTGTTGACCTTAGCTGATCCTCCGCTGTATGGTTGTGTCTGTGGAAGAGGCAGTGTTTTATGGCAATAGAAGGTAGAAGTCACATGTGCATATCATGCTGCACTAATATAGTGCAATGTAGTGCCTGAAACAAAGCAGGGGTGGAGGCAGGCAGGCAGTAGTTTCCATGAACAACTGATTGCAGGCTACTCCTCCATCAGCATCGCACAGATCAGTTTATCCCACAAACACAGGCCTGTATGCCTCTGAATCAAGCAAAAGAAAGAAAGAAGAGAAGAAATGCCTCCCTTTTGTTCAAGACTGTAAAAGAGATTTGAGTCAAAACCCAGTTGAGGATTGAGAAAAAGGAATCCAAACCTTTTTATGGAGATTTTCTTCTCCCTCCTCCTCTTCCCTGCGGTGACTTTTGGCAACGTACGAACCGTCAGAGCATCCTAAGCCTCCAGCTACTCAGCATTTTTAGGGACAAGCAGAAAAGCGCGGGGGAAGAGTTGGAGCTTCTGCTGCCATGTTCAGAGAGAGCAGGAAGCGAGCTGCGTCTGTCTTCTGCACCCAGCCTTTCCTGCTTCTGAAACAAGTCTTTTTATTACAGAGATGTGGACGTGGAGGGGGCGAAGAAAAAAAAGGCATTTCGTTGAACACGGCAGAGGTCACGAAGGCTCTTGCAAAAGAAAAGATAAGAAAAAAAAAAAACAGAAAGGGGGGCTGAATGGAGCTCTCCTTGCAATGGTTAAACTCCACCAGTGTCTCTGTTAAGAGGATTTTCTGTAATTTCTCCGCTCTGTGACGTGTCCATTCACGCTGCAAACATCCGTGTCCCTCACTGTAATGGCATGATGAAGTGGGTTTCTATGACAGGTGAAGTGCTCGGTGAAGCGTCTCCTGGAGGACTACATGTCCGTGTCCCCGTCGTAGGCGAGAGTCAGAGGTTTTAGTCGGTTGTTTTGCTGCCTCTGTCTCTGAGGTCTCTTTGGCTTTTTGCTGTGAGAAAAGATTAAAACAGAGTCAGAGGAGGAACTTTATACATTCTCAAATAAACTACCCTGACCATAAACTACCACATTAATCGCACAATCACATATGTTTTGGGTGAATGTGGTTGTAATTATGAAAGACAAAATGTGGGTGGAAAGGTCCACATCACATGAGACAGTGACCTAATGAAAACTGGAGTAGATAGTAGAGCAGTAATTTTCTGTAGATAAATCACTGTCTCTCAGTTACATTTAATTGTTTCATGAGATGTTTCATATCATATCTCATGAAAAGACCAAAACTTAGTCTGTTAATGTTAGTCCATTAGTTCCCACTGAAGATGTAAATCTTTAAAAACTGGTCACAGATCAATACATTTCTACAGAATTCCCTAAAACATTATCAAACAGCAGTAAGTAGTGCTTTTGTGGGGACTATTTTCAGCTGTGGATAATACAAAATTTTTGCAAAACTTGTGATGGAAATGTAACCGGTGTCCCTCAGTGTAACATGCAGCAGAGGAATAAGCTTCATCAGGCTTTGGACACACAGACGTTTGTTAGAAGGATCAGGTCCTTGAGCGTTTTGGTCTTTTCAGAAATTTGTGGACCAGAACAGATTCTCACCAGACTCCTCAGTTAAGAAATAGTCAGTTGGCTGCTTTGAGAAATGATCAGAGCAGCCAACTAACCTTCAGACCTACAAACTACTGTAAACTAGTCAGGAAATCACAGGAAATTAAGAAATTAAGTTGAGAACTGGCTAGAGTCTAGACCACGATCACTGCACAGGGGGTAAAAAAAAAAGCATGAAAGCAGACTGATTTATATTAACCACCACTAGCTGACAGGTTTCACAGGAACACGGTTTGTTTTCATGAAGAAGGACACGTGCGTCTCGATCCGAAAGCATTAAAAGGTATTAGTCACTTAATTTGCATGCAAACTCTGTGCACATGCCAGACACTTGCTACTTTGCCTCCAGGGGAGAAAAGCACCTTTAGAGAAAGACGTCCTGATTTCTACCTTTGTACCTCTCTGAGCTGTCAGTGCTGCCTTAAATGCAGGATAGCTGATTCATGTCTCAAAGTAATGAGGTGTATAATATAAGAAATATTCAGAAATACAGTATTTTATATTCTCTAGAGAGGCTGTAAAAGAGAGTAAGGCTAATATTTAGCTGTGCTGTTTCTTGTATATTATCAAATCAGAGTTATATCAATGCTGTAACTATGTCTTCAGGTGCTTGTCCAAGCAGGACAGTCCATCTAATACTTCTAAACATGAAAAAACTTTTCACCAAACTTTCACCCAAAGCCAGAGAACAGGGACATGTGACGTAATAATCTCTGGAGAACTGAGAGCTTGTTTTGCCCAAAACCCACAAATATGAAGTTTAACATCATAAAAGTTAAAAAAAAAAAAAAGCTGCAAATGTTCACATTTGAGAAGCTAAAAGCAGCGAATTTTCAGTATCTTTGCTTAGAAAATGACTCAAACGATTAAAAAATAGTCACAGATTCATATTGATCGACTAACTGATCAATGTTTTAAAAGCTGAATATTCCTACAGAGATATAAGTCCAGTGAACTCCAGTTTTACACAGTATGTTTGCTCAAAGCTGAGTACAGAGAAATAACATTCATATATGTAATGTGTAAAAAGGATGAAGAGCTTTGAATATGAAAGGACATGATATGGAAGGTGGGGAATGTGTTGCCCTACTTCCTCTTTTGGCCACAGGAGGGCAGTGTGAGCTCATGCTAGTGAAGAACAATGAAGCTGACTTCAGTGTCTGTGGATTTAAATTTGATTTGTGGCACAGACACAAATAAAAAAAAGAAAAATCCCTGCAGTAAAATTCAGACGTCTCCTTCGTCTCATCACCTCTGCGAGTCTGTTGTCATAATGTTATAGGTCTGTGAAGACATCTGTGCTTTCTGCTACAGCTTTAACAAATCTATATTATACTCTATAAACACACTGACATACCCAAGAGTAACAACACAATGTAAGCACGGACTCTACACTCCACTACAGTGAGTTATTTTAAACATACATCAAACTGTCATGGCATGAACGCATTAATCAGGTATGGGTCACTTTTAAAGGGAAGGTATAAACAGGTGGGCAAAAAAAAAAGACATTTCATTTTATCTAAACAGGTGTAAAATCAACAGGTAAACACCATCTACGTGTCCACACGCTCTAAAAAAATCTACAAGGACTAAAGACAAAGTGGGTGGTTCGTCCTCACCTACACCAGCACCTTCACTCCGCCAGTCAGGCAGGACATGTGACACTTTTCAGAGAGGTCACAGGAAAAGGTCAAGGACTGCAGGTACTTATACTGGAGGGTGTGATGGGAACAGGAGGGGTGAGGGGTCGGGGTGGGGGTTGAACCCTCCAGCTGCTCATTAGCTGCTGCTGTTTTGAGCCAGCTCTTGGCAATTGGGACAGGTGTAAACCATCTCATGTGCATTTTGGCCCATCCAGACCGCCGTCCCATTGCTGTCAGACTCTTGGGCCTTAAGTGAGCGATGCACCTTGGCACAGTAGCTGCTGCTCTCACGTGGGGGCGGCATGAAGGAAAAAATAAAAAATAAAGAAATAAAAAAGACAAAACAAAAACTGTGACGTGAGGGAGGGATTGTTTGACTCAGAGCGAGTGAGGAAAATATACAGAGGGACGGATTTCATGAATGAGGATGGTGATAAATGGGGGAGATTAAACCGGTCAACTCACCAAGCTAGGTATATCATAGACACTATGAATATGAGGAGCACAAAGGCTCCGGCTGCTACACCATACACCCACATTTTCAGCTTCCCATCTGTGGAGGAGGAGGCGTGTCAGTTAGTCTGTCTGTTTACACTTCAACATGGCACCAGCTGCCATTAAAAAGCCTGAAACAATTCATTCTGTGAAAGCGTCAGAAAACGTCAACACATTGCTGCAATTTCTAGTTTTTTCAGCTTTTTTTCCCCTTCTTTTGTTAACACTTAACAAAAATACAGCCCATGATTTACAGCGTGACTTCACTGTTTGAATCAAGCACAGATTAAATCCTAATGGTACGGTTCCTAACGGTACTTGAATGGAGGTGCGGTGGAATAAAACAAGGCCGTGGTAACAAACCAGAATCTTAGAAAAAGGAGAAATACATTTTACTAGAATGTACCTACTAATTATTTTTAGTAAATACTGTACCATAAAAGCTGACCAGGACTCACCTCTAAAAAGAAATTAAACAAACTGTGGCATATGCAAAAGTCTGAGCACCCTACTAAGTCAGTAAGCCCTCTTTGCCATCTCCTAAGCATGAGGGTTTGTGTGCCCTAACAGTGCAACACAAAACAGTTGCTGATTCATTTTTTGTCAATTGATAGTAAAACATTATACCAAAATTATTTTGCTTCTGGTTTCCCAGAACCGTAGGTACACAGTATTTACAAAAATACTTGGTATAATTTATTCCTCTGTTCCTCTGAAATGCCCAGTTGTTGCTCCTTTGTTCCCCACAGTCTTGTTTTCTTCCACTGTAGCGACTTTTAAGTGCAGTCGGAACTGATCAGTGTTTTATCAGTACCTGATTTATATAATGAAATTACGCTGTAAACGGTGGGCTGCGCTACAAACTGTTGCCTTTGTTTTCTTTCTCCCTCAAAAGGCAAAAACATGTTTTGACTCTTACTGTGATTTAGTCAATAATAGCAGAAAGTATGCTGCAAAAAAAAAAAAGGAGCAAACATTTGGAAGATAAACGATACACGGGCTGGTGTATGTGGAAATGTTTGTGCCTGACAGACGTTAACTCAATCTGTTGTGCACTCTCGCATCCTAAATGTTTATTTTGCTGTCATGCACCATCAGTCACAACGCTCTGTGCAGACACAGTTCTCAAATGTTAATGTACCAGCAGTTCAGAGAAGGTGGCGACGTTCATACATGCATCTGAGTCTAAGTCTTGCTTATGTGAAAACCTGTCAGATACATTATCAGTCAGTTTTATTTCATGCACAGTTGAGTACAAATATGTTAAACCTAATGTTAATTAAACCCTGTCAACACTGAATCTGCCTGACACAAACTGAAAGTAAAGCACATTCTGCTGTTGACACGTGAAAACCTCTCGGCTTTATGCCTTAACTTCACTTCAAGGATTACATGCTGCTCTGCAGGTCGAGAAAAATTCTACAAACTCTGGGCTTTCTAAAACCTTTTCACTTTAGATAAACTTAAAAAGACACAGTGGGCACTCAAATAATGTGGAGGCTGTTTTTCCTTATCCACAAGTGCAAGTGGAAATATTTTAAATACTCTCTGGCCTAGTTCCTGGCTTAAAACTTTCACATGAACATTTCCTGTGGGAGCTTTGGAAATGATGTGCGATGTTTTAACGATCTCTGCACTCTTTATCTTGACAGAACGTCTGCTTGTCAACAAGTAATTTCCTTTTCATTATCAATAAAGAGCCTTTTTACATTCGTCACTGGCTGGTTGTGTTTTATTTCTGGTTTTAGTTGTAATACAAACCAACCACATCTGTATCCTTCCTCCACATTTCTGAATCAGCAGCATTTTCATGTGGTGGTTTCTGTAACTGTGACCTGACAACTGGAAAATGGGAGCTTCTGAAGAGCACATTAAGGCGGGGTTAGTTCCCCAAAACATGACAGTTAAGAGATTAAAGGTTTTCACTTGACAGCAACAAAAACGGTTCTTCAACAATTCTTTGTAACTGGATGAGTCTCTCGCAGTTTTTATATTTGTAATTTTAGTGAACACTGGGTAAAGATTTGGTAAAAAACAGTGCGGATTTGAACTACTCGTAAACAGTGTGTGATATGGTCTGACCTGGTCCGTAGGGCTGCAGGTACCAGGTCCGCCCGGTGCGTCCAGGCTGGATGGTGCTGGGTAGGGTGGGGTTAATGGCACGACTGGTCTTCACATCGCCCTTCTTGTCCCCTGCTGTGGGGATCTCCAGGACTGGGATGGGGGCGCATTGGTCCAGCTGCCCAGTGGATGACAGCACCTCTGTGAAGCCCTCCTCGCACATGCAAATCCCAGCCTGCAGGGGGCAGCACACAATCATGTTTGGTTTGAGCTACAGCACAGTGTGAGGAAGTGTTGAGCACTGTCAGAATGGAAGGGAGGGGGGCAGCTCTGGGCGTTAGTATAGCTTAGTGGTCGCCGACCTGTTACTGTTTAGTCACATGTTCAACCCCCTGACCGTCCTGAGCAGCCGTGTGCACTGTTGACACGTCTCTGTCTCGCTCATTCAATCTAGATAAAAGCATCAGCTTCCACAAAAACCAACACCATTTCAGAGCATGTTTGTGACCTGTTGGCCTCATTCCCATTTACTGTATTTCCTACTAATACCTGTTTCCAATTCATCTTGAAAACTAGACAATATTAACCTGAACTATATTCAGCTTTTTTTCTTTATTCTCGATTATCCATGATAGGTTGGCTGACCACGAATGCTCTTTTAAACAACAGCTTTCACACAGTTCCCTGAAATCTCAGCCGCACAACTCTCTGAGACTGATTTGCAAAAGAACAGCTCCGCTCGAGAAGCTGGGGGATTAAATGTCTTGCTCACGGACTTCCCAACCTACACTCAGCTGCCAGTTTATTGGGTACACCTGGCTAAAACCACTGCAGTCTAATACAATATTCAGTTTATACTGAAACTGTTTAGAGAGGTATTGATTGAAAGAAATTAAAAACTCCTGTCAGTAGAACACAATACAATTCAACTACACCACAAACTTCAGCCTTCAAAATGATCCTGCAGTTGAAAGGACGCGTCTCTAAAACAGTTTGAACAAAAAAAAAAAAAAAAAACAATAAACTGCCAAATGAGAGTAGATTTGTCTCTCCGGTCCACAGATTTAAGCGGCGACCCCAGAGGTCTGAAGGCCGTTTCTCCTCGGACCATTCTGACCTGCTTATTCTGTGGTTATAAAGTCTGTCGGCACCATCACCCAACACAGCTGATAACCAGCCTTTATTGCTAAATCCAAATTTGTTTCCAGCAAATACACAATCCCTTAAAATGGCTAAACTCTGAGATTCACCAGCTTCTGTATTCCTGAATTTGACGCAGTACAGTTGAGTGACACTATGGAGAAATAGGTTTTACATCTCCACGTTGCCGTCATTTCATTCCCTGCTGCATTCAAATCCAATTCTGGCAGCAGTGTGTCACAGTGAGGACATGGGCTGCCATTCATCCCGGGGACCTGTGCCCTCGGGTTTATGTCTTTTTATTGCTTTTTTATTCTGTTTACTGGGTTTTTATTGTGCATTTTTGTCACCAAATGAAATTTTTCTCTACAGTATTTTCTTTTTGTTCTTTTTATTGTCAGTTAAATTGGAGATACGAGAACAAAGAGACGCTTACCTCGCCGCAGAAAGACTTTGGCATGAGGCAGGGAGGGTCACAGGAGCTGTTGTCGAGTGGAGGGTTCATAGGAGGACAACCTCCTGAGGGTGAAAGGACAATAAATCCAATTAAGGTACAAGTTTTATAAATGAATACAATGAACACAATGAATATTAACTAATCATCTGTGTGTCCTGGTGGATCCACTGCTCTTACTTTTCATATTTAAAATAAAACAGGGTTTTATTACACAGCCCGTACGTTCATCCATCGGTATCTATAAGTCAATGTAGCTGATGTAGCCAGGTTTATTTCTGAGACTGTATCAGGCGAGTAACCATGTGTTTATGTTGTTTATGTAGTAATGAAGCTGAGGTTGTATGTGCTGCCGTCGCCCACCACCTTAGCTTCTTATAGAAATAAGTCTGTAGTTTTTCAGAACACTGTGTTATATTTCTAACATATTTTGTGTAAATTTTTACCACCCACATGAAACTGCCACTGACGGTTTAGACTTACTGTCAAGCTATAGAGCTGCTGCAACCTTTTGAATCATTCATCATTTCAGTCATTTTTTTAAAAAGAAAAAATACCAGCTAGCATTACTGCCTGTGGTTGTACATTGCAGTTTGCACCCGTGTCTGTTTTATTTTGGAAATAAAATGTCATCACTTCATCCTATTAGATGTTTGTGTGAAATTTTGTCATTCAGTGATTCACAAGAAAAAAGGTTAACATCACAGAAAGGTCTATTAAACCAGAATTTTGTGTGTTTTATCTGCAATTCTATGTTTTTAATCAGCTTGTGTCCCACCACATTTATTTTATGACCTCTTGTGGGGTCTCCGGCCTGAGCTTGGGAACCTCTGATGTTCATAATGCACAGAAAAAATGTTCCTTACCGGTGACGTTGAGTCCATCCGAGCGCTGGCACCAGATAAAAGGGCGAGTGGAGTTTGTACGAACGCTGCTGAACCATTTGTATTCGTAACATTCACCACCTGTAAGCAAAATAACAATAATCAACAACTATAGACTGTACAGTGGGAATCTGCATTAAAGACATGAATCATGTGAATGAAGGATTAATAAAGCAGCTGCTAAGTTATAAAAGGCCGCTGCCATATAATATAACTATCAGTGTGTCTTCACAGAAGGGTCCAGTTCAATGTTTTAATCTTCAGTAAGAGCTTTTGCTTAATGACTTTCTATCAATGCTATTATGACTTTATCAATATCTCCATCAGTGCAGTAAATGACCATATTTCCCTACGGAGTCCTGTGTAACCAATCATCAGTCCATCCCATTCTGCTGGTGTAAATGAACAATTTAACCTTGAACAAAGGAAAGATCTATTCTCCACAGGCCTGGGTACAGTATCACTGCTCCAGTCAGTGGCACAGCTCTATCTGCAGCTTTCACGGGACGATTTGTCTGCGGCTGAGACAAGTCCTCCCTTCACGTTCTTCACTTTTCCCATTTCTTCCTTTTTCTTGCTGTCGTACAGCCGAGGTCGTTTTTTAGACGCGTTAAATCATCATTGAATCACACACATCAGCCAAGACTTCCCACCATCGTTTACGAGCAGACTGGAGTTTTACTTCTATAGATACATTTTGTCAGATGAAGAGATAATGCCAGTGTTTGCGTTAACCCAAAAAAAACAAAGGTTTTTGAAACATAACTGAGAGTTTCTGGAAAAAGCTGATTGATTTTTACAGGCACACTGTAAAAGTTTTACAAGCATAGACATCATCAATTTCTTGCTCAAGGACACTTGGACTGGAGGAGTCAGGGATCAAATGACCCCTTCTACCATTTGAGCCACCAGGCTGACGAGTTAGCAAAACCAGCTGAGCTCCAAATATCACAAATCCAAGGTCATGAGGGAATGTAAAAACTCTCTGCCATTCATTTGTTAAGTAGCTAAAAGCTCAAACTTTTAGCCACGTGACGAAGTGTCGTGGCGATGGGGATGTTAACAACAGCAGCGATAAATTATCAGGACTGTTGCCATGGCAAAATGTACCTTGATGACACCGGGGTGAACACAGAACACAGATCTATTTTCTTATTTAATAAATCTCATAAAGTAAAGCACCATCAATCAATCAATCAATCAACCAATAAATAAATAAATAAATAAATAAATAGTCTGGGCTATGACAAAATAAAACATGCTCCCCTGGTCTCCTAAACAATTCAGACTGTTGCACCTTCAGAGTGACAGAGAAATTGCAAAGCTCTCTCTCCCCTCTCTGACACCACCCTCCTCCACCTCCCTGTCTCTTGTGTTGACAGTACTGTATTTTGGTGGTTAGTTTAAAAGGGACTCGTTTTGTACTAGAGGGAAATAATGATAAATGTCAAGAGATGTCAATCACACACCCATTTACATCTATTCATTTTTTGATTCTTTGGTCACCTGATGGACAAAAGTTTCTCCAGTCTGGCCTCTCCTTTTAGCTCTGCTTTGGTCTCAGCAGATATTGATTAGTGCAGCTTTAAACTGCTGCCAGTTTCAAATCTGAAAACTTCAAAAACAGCAAGAAGAGTGTTTTATCGAGGATTTACTTTTATGTCCCTGAAGCTGTTAGGCAGCCATCTACAGTTTTTACATGTGGTCCAGCAGTGAGCAGCTCCTTTGTTGCTTTTTTTTCGAGCTGCATTGATGTAAACTAGAGCAGCATGCAGATCAAAAATCTACTGACTTTAGTCTGTGCGCTGCTGTTTTTAATTTTTTTTCCATTGTGAATGTTCAGTAGACACAAAGCGTGGTAGGAATGAGTTTACACTAAAGTGTGCAACTGGGACACAGCTCTGGTTTTGTTTTTCTCAAGCGAGCCTCACATCAAACCGCTCCCTCCCTCCGTCACTGTCGTCCCTCTTCCCCCGACACCACCCCCGCCTCTCCTTCCTCCGCCTTCACTGGTCTTCGTTGCCCCCCACTCCCCACCCCCCACCCCCATGCCTGGAGTGATGCTGTGAAACCAGGTCAGGCTGGTGAAGACTGCTCAGGGGCTGTGTACAGTAGCCAGAGAGGGAGGAGAGGAAGAGTGGAAGGCGAGGGAGAAAGGAGGGGATGGAAGGAGGTGGCTGCTCTAACGACTGAGCCTTTGGCTGCTGTGTATGTGGAGCTTTGGTGGTGGTGATTCACAACCCAAGCTGCACCTAATGGGTGATAAATGTGCCTGGGGAGCCGCAGAGATCACAACAGTAAATGAGCGTCTGAGGTTCCTCCGTTTGGAGATCTGACTCCAGAAATCCCATCTGGGAGAGCAGCAATTGACCCAGTGTACAGAGGGAAAAACAAAGTGGGAGTAGCAGTGTAACACTTCAGTTTCTCTCAGTCATGTTGAAGACTGGGTACCAAGGTGGCTCGGCGGTTTGCACTGTCCCCTCGCAGCAAGAAAAATCTTCGTCTGATTCCTGTCGCCAAACCCTTCTCTACAATCTGAACACGTTTTCTCTCTGTGGGTTTCCTCTGCTGTTCCACTTTCCTCTGACAGTCCAAACATGCAAGTTCAGATGGATAGAAGACTAAATAGCCTGCAGGTATGACCCTGAATGAAAGTGCCTTTCTGTGTTAGCCCTCTGATGCAATGACAAGCAGTCCATCGTGTTTCCCTGCCTTCCACCCGACACAAGCTGAGACTGATTCCAGTTCTCCATCATCTCACAAAACAAAATTTAAATTAAGGTTGGACAGATTCATTTTTGCCAGATAATTTACATGCAGTAAAAGTTCACCTTTCAAAGAGAGAGAAGGCTGAAGCTGTCACTCACCTGTGCAGGGCTGGGACTCCCACGCCTGGTCCGGACACAGCTGCAGGTTTTCGGGCTCCTGGGCCAACACAGCTCGTGAGCGGACCTGAACCGAACCAAAGTCCACGCCGGCCCCTTTGACGCAGATGCTCACACACGAGCTCCAGTCTGACCACTCCATCAGGTAGCACTCACCTGCAGCGGAGAAGAGACAGAAAACATCAGTGGGACTGGAGATGTGAGGTGTTTGTGGCGGGAAAGGATTTTACTGAATATCTGTTTCAGCTGCAGACAAATGCAACTGTATCACAGTGACATTAGAGTGACAGTGACAGTGACAGCAGAGGTTCAATAATTAGTTGAATAATCAATTAGTCGATCAACAAGAAAAAAAAGGCACAAAACTATTTTGACAGTCGATAAATCTGATTTAATTTTTCAAGCAAAACTAGTTGCAAATGTCCAAACAGCTTCTCCAGAGTGAGGATTTACATCTTCTCACTGTTTTTAATCACAGTAATAGTAATCAAATAATTCATCAAACAAGAACTGGGCAGATTAATGGATAATGAAAACAACTGTTAGTTGCAGCTCTATTTAGCAGATTTTCCAATGTGGTGAAAGTTATTCTTTAGAAGTTAAAAGCTAGACATTCGGTAAGTAGTGCGACCAAACTTCTAGATTCAGCACGGTAAATAAAGAAGCTCGAAATGAAGCCACTGCTGACAAATTATATCACATTACTGCATCATCTTTTAACTGGTACCTGTTAAGTCTGGATTTTTCTTTTTAACATATGCCCAGTGCTCTGTAAAAAAAAATAAAAGCACTAGGTCTGGCCTTGAGCCCTATCACAAATCTCTTCATTTCCTGTAAGTCAGTGTGCAGCCTCAGATCCTCAGGCAGGGTGGCCCTTCTGGCTCTGGAGTTTAAGACTAAAAGGTGACCAGGTTTTTGGCATCGGGGGCCCTTCTGCTGTGGAAAGACCTGCCCGAGAAGCTCTGGCTGACGTGTTATCTCAGAATTCACATCTAAATTAAGCAGATTAGATGCATTTTATTTCATTTTCACTGTTACTTTATTTGTAGCCTCCATCTCTTATGCTACTGTCTTGTTTTTACTCATTTTCATTGCTTTTATCTGATTGTTAAACAACTATTTATGCTATGCAAAATGAATATATTGCCGCTTTAGTGTGGGTGTCCCTGGTGGAAATCAGATCTTCAGCTTTGGTAGTTTTAAAGCAGCGTTTTATCTATTTATCCGAGGGTGAGAACAGTTTAATCTGGGTGAGATGTTAAGGTGGGCAGCGGAGATGCATTCAGAATTTGTATTTACATATCGTATTATATGGCGGCAGAGATGCTTTGAAGAGTTTCAGGAGGAGGAAGGTGCAAGTTCAAGATGCAGGGTGGGTTGGTTTTGATCACAGCTGACAACTGCAGCTCATCAAACAGCAGGGGAAATAGCGCACAGGTCAAGGGTGGCAGTGCATTAAAGTGTGAGTGCTTGTTTGTCTCTCTCTCTCTCTGTGTGTGTGTGTGTGTGTGTGTGTGTGGATGCAACCTGCCAGAATTCCCAAGCTGTCCCCGGTCCTACACAAACAGCACTTGAATTTCCTCCCAAATCACACCATACTACCTCCCTGCACAGAAAACAGTCTGTGCTTTTGATTGCTGTTTGATACTTCACTGCTCCTGCAGTTTGGCAAAAGGGGTTGGACTGACTTGTTATCTAGGGCAGCGTTTTCTCTGTGTTTTCCATCTCAGGGAACAGCAGACATCTGATGAGGGTTTTTTTTTTTTTTTTTTCCTCCAAAATGAGAAATCTGCCAGTGGAAACACATGCCACATGCTCTTAAAATGTAAAATGAATTCAAACTGAGGTTCTTCTAAATGAGCTGCAGGTCAAAGATGAAGCGGGATAACATGCTTCATCCTCTGTTGTTTCAGAGATACTGACTGATGAACGATCAACAAAAATAGATACATAGCACTTTGCAAATGAACTCCACATTTGTATTTTGTCTTTTGGCAGAAATAAGGAACAATAATTCCCCCCTCAGGGACACTGAAAATAACTGTGAGAAAATACACTTCTGTTATCAGGAGTCAAAAAATCCATCTTTTCTTATTGAAGTGTTGTAGATGCGCAGCACAATTATCGAAGGTGCATCTTCACAGTATGAAGAGCGATGTTGTGTTTGTGAGAGGGGCAGTGAAGTGTTGGGCAGAGCTCACCTGTCTGCTCGGCTCGGCTCTGCACTGTAAAGCTACATCAAACCCAGCAGTTGACAAGCCTCCGTCACAAAACCTGACAACAGCTCATCAGACCCAACCTTTGAAGTGATAATCCCATCTGTGAGATTTTTTTTTTCAGTGGGGCACTGACATCCTGGGTGCTAAGATGATACTGTGGTGTTTTTGTGCTGCTGTGCTGAGACACCGCCTGTCAATCAAAGTTTGGTCTGCGTCTTCCGCCTTTCATTTTGTATTGATGAAGGCTTCGGTGATTACTGCTGTTATTGGTAAATACGTGCTTCTTCTACTTTTTATTTCCAAGAAAATGCTGTAAGTGCTGCTGCAAAGGATCCGTCATCAAGACGAGCAATACCCAATACTGGATTTTTAAATAACACACTGTGAAAGTTTTCACAAGCTGTGCATACTCAGAAGCAGTGTTCTCAATTACTCGCAAAACTATTTCACAACACAGACAGTGTCCAGAGAGGTGGACAGTTCCTCCTTTTTTGTGGTGTTTAACATGACCACTTCCTGTTTCATCTGCTCAGAGGAAGCTGCTGGAATCTCAAGCAGAATTATTCTACTGGAGCAGAATAATGCTGAGCACAATTTCTGAAGGAGAGGTGATGGAAAAACAAGTTGCTCAGCTTTGGATTATGTATAAATCTTTTGTTAAAAAACACTTAGGTACATCTGCCCCTCTTGCAACCTTGTAAGTGGGACCCAGGTGATTTGAATTTGAGACCCCTGCCATAAATTACTGTTATTTGAATAATGTCAGAATTTTGTGGGCGGCATGGAAAACGGAAGAAGTGAAGTTGCTAACAAAAAGCTGGGTAAATTTTTCAGTACTGTGGTGGCTTGCATGGTAAATAAGGATAAAGTACATTTCCATAGCACTAATGCTATAATTACAACAATAAATGCATTAATCACTGTGCAGTTTTGAGTTTTTGCATTTAACAGAAACAGTGTCCCTACTCACTTATTACGACTTAACTGCCTCTAGTTTGCCATTTTTTTGAGTGGTGTAAAGTTACTGTCGACAAAACCCAACATGTCCTGCAGATATTTCACATTAAAAGCCTACCAGGAGAGGACAACAACAAAAGAAATGGCAAATTACAACAGACTGGGATTCATCCGTGAGTGTAAATGTATTTCTGTTAAAGACAGAAACTGTGGTGGTGTTATAATAATCAATGACGCAGAGCAGCAGAAAATGTATTCACATGAAAAGGTTATAGATTATGACTTTAAAGCCAGGAAGCTGTCCACAGAGCAGCAGAGAGCTCACTGGTCTCCTGAGTGTGAGGAGAGATGATTTTGAAGGTGGAATTGACAAGCGAGGGCGACACTGTGGACGGAGGGAGGCGACGCCTGGCAGTCAACTGAAGGGAAAGTCTGAAACGCTCCTGATTTTAAAATGCTTTTTGTTTTATGTGGAGAAAGTAGAAGTTATATTAAACTCAAACTGCCAGACTGTTTGGCTACTTTGCTAACCAGACTGCAATAAACCTTAAGAGGTCTTATTTATGGGAAATTAAAAAAAAACTGCGCGTCTGTGCAGTGATTTGCTTTGTATGCTCATATAACATGTAAATCTCAACAGATGTCCAGCTCAGCATAAAGACTGTGCCCAGGCCTAATCAGTCACCGAAATAAAAAAGTCATCCGTAGCAGGTCGATCGTGGACTAACGCTGCCAGGTTTGAGGGTTTGTTACCCACTGGGGCTACCCATGCTGAAAATGTGCGCACACATGGCACGCTAACAAGCTCCGGGTGGAAGTATCGACCAAATGGCACAAGGCGTCGGTGTAGTTATAGGTTTGTATTTCCACACTTTATCTGAGTCTGCTTAACAATTGTGCATGTATAGTTCAGGGAGCTAATGTCACACACAGCTTTCAAAATAATGAAAAAAAGAACAAAGCACACATGGATCAAATAGAAATGAATTTCTAGTCCTTAAAACTTCCTTCTGTTTATTTCTTTTAAAAATCAGTTCTTTTATGTTGTTTTTAATGTATTAACCTGTATTTCTTATTTAATGCTTTTATGCAATATGTAAATAAATATGAATTTCCTTTGTACATGAAATACATCATATTAATGGCCTTACAGAGAATTTACCAACTATGGAGCCATGTCAACACTGAAAAATACTAAAACATATTTATATAGGAGATGAATGAGTGCACACAATCTACACATAACACACTGTTATTCAGTTAGGTTGTGTCTCAGTTTGCCATCTTGTCTTTTTTAAAAGCCCTTAGGTTTTTTGGTTATCTCACCCACACACATTATTGATCGCACCTCTTTTCCTGTGTTATTTTATCTCTGTCTGTCTGTGCGCTCGTGTGTTTTAATCACTTTGCTTCTGTGTTTCTTCACTGTACAAATAGAATAAATTGAATTGTACAGGTCACAGCTTTCATTTGGATTAGCCTCTCAGTCTATTTCACCGAAAGAGCAGGTGGTCCAAATAGTCTGTGCGTTCCACATAACACAGAAAATGCTTCCTGTCAGCGGTTGCCTCGGGCTTGGTCAGGAGCTTCAACAAACACAACTAACAATGTTCGCCGGTGGGAGGCATGTGAGGGATTGTCTTTTGACCGCTACAACGTGGAAACCTCTCTTCATGTGAGACTTCTCACTGTGAGGTGAAAAGAAGTGGCTGCAGACTTAAACAGTATCTCAGCTGCTTTATGGTTCTAGAACCGGGGATTTAAAAAAAAAAAAAAAAAAAAAAATCGAGTGAACTGGGAGAAAATGTGGAAAACTAAAAACTAAAAAGACCAAAATATGAGAAACAAACCTGTAAGCAGACTACAGGGGAATGTCTATCACGATTTAGGCTACTTACTACTCTGGCAGAGGAAAGTAGGGGGCTCTCTGAGTTGCTACAGGCAATGAAATACAGAAGCTACCAGTCGATTTAATTCTCATAAACCAGCACAGTTATACAAAGCATCCGCCATAACGTAGTCCATCTATTCTGCCTTCAGGTAAGCTCCTACCTTCGATTTCGAGGACATTTTTTTTTTTAGAGGTCATGAACAGATACTGGCATTGGTTAGAGATAATACAATCTGCCCTGTAACAAAAGTATTTTTAGTGGCTGCTGTGTGATATAAATCAAACTGCTGACAAGTGTCGACGGTGTTATGAATTGCATAGTGACTTCTGTGTTCTGCTGGCTGAACCTGAAAACAAAATCAAAATGTATCAGGCCCTGTTTCTTATACGCTCGTTTAATTCAAAAGGATGACACCGACCCAGGAGCCGAGGTGAACAACAAACAGTCGGCGGCATTTCAGTGAAATAGTCCCCCTCATTATGGATGAGCTAAAAAGCTATGCAGTGTATCAAGGTATAATTGTTATATTTATATAGGTATAAAAAGTTATACTTTTATTATATAAAATGATCAAATCTTAGAACTGAATCAGATGCACAGTCCTACAAGAAGCTCAAACTCTGACTTTGCTGAACAGTATTATTACCTGGGCAGGGAAGAGTGCAGGCTTCCTTCAGTCTGATCTGCTTGTCTCCGTCGACGGCGAGCTCCAGGCTGCTGCACAGCTCCTCGTCCACCAGGCCGCCTTCGTCGTCGCTGGAGCCGTCCGACACGAAGCAGGACAGGTTTCTGTAGCGCATGCCGTGTCCACACACCACACTCTGACAGGACAGGAACACCACAGAAGAAGATGAGCTATCACAGTCAGGGAGAGAAGTCATAGGAATCTAGCTGCTAATTAGCCAGTAATAAAAAGATGGCTTTTACTCAGGAGAATGTTGGTCATAATTCATAGTGAAGAACAGGCAAGAGCTTTGAGTTCAGATTCTAAAATAAAAAATAAATTGCTCATTAGTTTTCCTGTTTATTTAAAAACGTTTACTTCTGTTCATCATCGGCCACAACAAAAGATTCTGCCATCTCCTCAGTGGACAAACTGTAAATCACTGCTGAAGATGTTTGTGTTGTGATGCTTCAAAAAGGCAAATTTGCCAGTGATGTTCAGACACTTTTGTCCCAAAGAAACATAAATCAAACAAATACTTCTGTTAAAACTGAGTTTCACTGGGATGAAATCACTTTAAAGACAAATTAACTAAATAAGTTGACTAACAAGACTTTATAAGACTTTATAAGTTATTATCCTGATGATATTCAGCATGTTACCTCTCTACATAATCACCATCTGAAACCACGGACACGCAGAAAACTCTAAACAGGGTCAACCCATGAAGAGCTACAGGACCTGACAACATCCCTGGGCGTGTGCTCAGGGAATGTGCTGACCAGTTAGCAGATGTCCTAACAGACATCTCTCTGAGTCCACCATCAAAACCATCAAACCACCACAATAATCCCAGTAACAAAGAAACCAGTTGTGGCCCGTATGGACGATTACCGTCCTGTTTCCCTGACTCCCATAATGATGAAGTGTGTGTTTTGAATGGCTCACACTTCACAGTCAGGGCCCCCGCCCCCTCGTCACTGGATCCATTCCAATTTGCTTACCGCCCTAACTGATCGATGGAGGATGCAATATCCTCCACACTGCACACAGCACTCACTCATCTAGACAATAAAGACACCTACACCAGAACGCTGCACATCGATTTCAGTTTGGCAAAACTATTAATCAGTCGTATTATCCCACAGAAACCAGAGGAGAAACTTTCTCTGCTCGGACTCAGGACCTCTGCCTGTTGCTGGAGTCTGGATTTCCAGACTGAGAAACCGCAGTCACTTCATGTTGGCAATGATTCTGTTTACATGACTAACACACAACTGTGTCACCAGATTCAGGGGAAACCAGGTCACCTAGTGGGCTGGTGTATGGACGATAATCCGGTGCTCAACATTGACAAGACCAAGGAGATGATAGTCAACTTCAGAGGGTCACAGTCTAAGCATCCTTTCCCTGGAGATGATGATGAGGCTTTCTTTGGAAACTGAAGCAAGCAACACAGCTGAGAGTGTGCTGATATATTGCATCACCACATGCTTCTCCAGCTGCAATAACACTGACACTAAAGCCCTGTAGAGTGTAGACAGGGGAGCTGGGTGGATCATCAGAGTCTCCCTGTCCTCTGTTCACCAGCACCGATGCCTTCACGAGGCTCTGAGACATTGTCAGGGACGCCTCACACCCACTTCACAAATTACTCGATCCTCTGCCATCAGGCAGGCGGTTCCGCAGTATTAGAGCCAGAAGCGCAAGACTGTCAAACAGCTTCCTCCCACAGGCTATCAGGCTGCTTAATAGCCGATCCATCTCACTGTGACTGGCGGTGGCGTAACTTCATATAATGAATCTTGACTAGAAATATTTTACTCTGAATTCCTGTACTGGACTCTCCATTTCATTTCTATACAGTTTTTAATACATATAGGAATGTTATGCACCGTGGTCCCAGAGAAACGCTTTCTCACTCAGCCTTGTACAGAGATTTCAGGTAAAATGACAGTAATCTTGATTAATAACTCAATAAGTTAGTTGTGTAACATCTCAGCAGAGAGGGAAATAGTTAGCCAGTGGTTTGTGTGTACGTCTGATGACAGTAAATGTAGTTGGAAGTTGTTGGCTCTCTGTCTCTGTGTCTCTCTCTGAGATTATTAGACACTTGACAGAGTTAACTGAGAGGAACAGATGATGTAAATGAGTTATTAGGGGCGACACGTCTGCTTGTCTTCCCATAAAACTACGGCCACGCTCTCACAGTTTTGTTTTATGTCGTAAAGCAACGCAGCGGACGTCTTTAATGTTCTGACCTGGTGGAACACAATGCAATATGAAGTATACGGGCTGCCAAATTTCTTGGCATTGGCATTGGTTTGCAGTAATGTATCAGCATTAAAGGTGCATTAGATTGATTTTTGCCGTCCATCTCTCAAAATAACTGTATGAGCATAGATCCGATGAGGTTGTTCATCAATACTAAAGAGTCCATTATTTTTTGCCAGATGTTGAGACTCCTGCCTCCCAAAATCCACTTTTTGGCTCAAACTCTTGTGTGTATTGATCTCAGCTGAGCCGGGGACCTGTCAAAGTTGCGCATCTTGTATCTGACAGAGGTCGATACAATTATTAATATTTAATGTCCCAGGATTACGGTATAATGTTATGATTTATCGACCTACCTCCACCCGACACTCGGACCAGGGGCTGTACTGCCAGCGGTAGCAGGGTCGGACGGGGCAGGGCTTCCACTGCTCCATCTGAGAAGGGCAGGGCCGGCCGTCGCCCTGAGAGGACTGAACCACCGACCGCTGCCGCCACATCTTACCTGGAGAACACACACAAGGCACCATCAGTGTATTATTATCATTATTTATTTTCCCTTTGACATTTGTTGTGTCTTAATTTTCATTTTAAGAAGACTTTTTCATGCTCTACTCACACAATATGTCAAGCATTTGTGCTGCCATAGTTGCTCTGTGTTATCTGTTTGTAAATAAAATTGTTCACTAAAGTAATTATCTTTCAAATAAATAAAATTAAGTACCACTCAAGATAGAAAAACGACAGCAGCAACAACAACAACAGGGTCCTCTCTGGCTAATCCTTCATGCCAGTATTGAAACTTGAGTCTTGTGCTTTGCCAGCATGATATCAGATAAATGTTCAGTGAATATTTTTTTCTCTGCACCTTTAGAGGTTTGGGTTTGGGTCTAAAATAATACGATAATACTGTGTTTTCTTCATA
Organism: Toxotes jaculatrix; assembly: GCF_017976425.1. NCBI lineage: Eukaryota > Metazoa > Chordata > Actinopteri > Toxotidae > Toxotes > Toxotes jaculatrix. The sequence continues at coordinate 3,574,975 of NC_054401.1, read as the reverse complement.
ATAAACTAAATGCAAACAGATCCGACACATGCAGTGACCGTTGCGGGTTACCACACAGCAGTCATCCATTCCCTGTGTAAACAACTCATTTTAAATGCATGTTTGTTCTGAATGCTTTAAATTAATCTCACTGTGCACAAAAGCACTTCACTTAACGGAGCAGGCTTTTCCAAACAGTCTGGGATATGGCACTTCCTCTCTGCCGTCTTGATTAGTTCTTGGTCCACTTGACTAAAATGGCTTTTCTTCCACATCAATCAGCAAACTCTCTTTAAATAAATCCAATACATCACAGAAGCTAACACCTCAGAGACTGTTTGATTTAAGTGCAAAACTGATGCTATGAATTAACTAAAAAAAAAAACTCAACAAAAAAGCTCTGCACACGCAAATACGCACAGACACACACATCTGAAAACGCAGCCTTCCTGTCTACCTGTTTTAAATCGCCCACTCTCAGATCTCAGAACCCTTCATTTGTTGCATATCCCACTTTCATTTTCACTCTGCCTCGCCAGCAATCTGCTCACCTCAGAATGCACCTTTGCCAACCTACGACATCTTTCAACACGCAAAACACAAACCAGCCTTCCCACACACAAACTGTACAACCTCATATCCTGTTCCAACAAGAGAACATCCCACACACACGTACACACACACAAAAACACATCAAATAAGATCCCCTCTTGCTCCTTTAGCCTTTCTTAAACTTTTATCTCATTCCTTGTGATTTACCAACTATCGCTGCAGAGCATCTTCTTCAAAGAGCTTCCCACAGCCCCCGGGAGCAGGAAGATGTAATGGGATGGAATCAACTGCGTGAACCGCCGGAACAACAACCAGGAAAACAGGGCAACACATTTTCGCTGGTCATTTGCCGAGAGTGTAACGCAATCACTCTCTCTTAAATAAACACTTCCTCTTTTTTGTTTTTGCGAATTTTTCAAGCCAGATGTCTCCAGTGGGAGCAGGACGTGTCCGATACGGGACGTTTTTAGGTACCACAGTACGTTTTGCTGAGGATAGATGCTTTTCTCACAGCCACACCATGCTTTGGTACTTTGGTGTGGAGCGACACACATGAAGAAGAAAACTGTTGATGCAGAATACTCCTTACGAATAAACGGCATGTGAAAATGCTTTCTAAACTTTATATATGCAGGCTCCTCCAGACTGTCGTGTTTGTACTTGCATTTTCCTGCTTTACATTCATATATGCATGGATGGATAATGAGACAACGGGATTCTGGGTACAGACATGTAAATCCTATCCTCCCACCCCTCCTGTATGTGAGCAAGACAACCAGACCAAATGAGATTCTAAATAATTAAGGGACACATCATTTACAGTAATTTTGCGTCTCTTTCAGAGACATTTTACAAGGAGAACCAGAACTTTTCAGAGCTGGTATTAGTTCAAAAACTGTACCTTCAGTATTTCATTCACAGTGGAGAGGTTGTCTCTGTTTTTACAGTAGAGCTATTCTGGTATTCTGCTGTTTACTTTACCAATTTGACTGTATTTTAATTATTTGTGAATGTAGCCTCAGTGTGCAGCTGTAATATGAAGGAGAAAACAAACAAAAACAAATACTGGAATGGACTCGGTTGGCAAATACTCAATATTAAATTATTCAAATAAGGATCAGAAGGGGAAAAAAAAACAATCTGGACATTCCTTTTAACTGTGAGCATGTGTGTGACTGTTTTAGACCTTTAAGCCCCTTAACCTACAGTTTCTGCCTGTTTCCTTCATTTAGTTTAAGGCTGTTAAAATCATTTTACTCCACAGTACAAAACAGAATATATATTCTGTATTAGTTTGTTCCAGCTGTTCAGTGAAAAGAAATATTCAGACTTAAGACTCCAGATGTTCTTTTTATGGCTGCACCATCTTTTCATGGCTGCACCATTTAATAAAATGGAAGTATTCTTGCACCTTTCTTATTTCCCCCGAATTCAGTATTCAGACATATTTGGTATCCTTAGTATTTTTTTTTTTTTTTAATCTCCATTAGAATCAACCATACGTTTCTGTTGGTTTGAACAATGTTTGGCTGGACAGCACGAGTTTGTTATGACTGATCGAACAGTAAAAACTACTCAGTCTTACTTTGCTTGCTCTGACCTTTGCTTTCACTGCAATTCTATCTCATTACTGTACATGAAAAGTGCAGTGTAAATACGTTTCAGTTTTGTCATCATCGCGAGATTACGGTAATGATGATGATGAAAAGGTGACCTAGTGTTTAAAGATGTCTTATTAGCGAAAGGTCACAGATTTTCTCCCTGTTACCAGTTACTCCTGTCAGATCTTTGATCACACTGGAAACTGCTCCAGATAAAAATGTCAGCTAAATGTCAACAACGCTGGCACAGTTTCAGCTGATCAGAGAGCTGAGCATCGTCTTTTACACTATGAATCTTACCCTCTAGCCCGCAGGTCTGTGAACAGTCGGACCAGGACGACCACTCTGACAGCTGGCAGTTGACGGGACACTCGACCACGCAGGAGATGTTCATCTGCCACTTCTTCTCCAAATTCAGCTGCAGCACATTGAGGAAGTGAAGCGACAGGTCAGGCTCAACTCATTCACAGCACAGACGGACATTCATGGCACAGCCAACTCAGTCTGTTACTGCCAGACAGCAGTTTGACCTCTCAGCACTACAATTCCCAGAAGCCATTGCTCTGGCACGGGACAGAGCGAGCTGAGCAGCATCAGGCAGACAGGCAGAGCTGGGATATCGAAGCTGCGGTGAAAGCGCATCCTGGCACGATGTGTTTTAGTGAATGAGCCAGATGATGAAGCGGGCCAGGGGTTAAATAGCTGCGGGGACGGCTCTGCCACAGCCCGCCGGCTACAATTACAGGGAGCCAGGACACATTATGAATGAATAAAACACTCAGCCTGGAGCAACGACAACAATCTCTGCATGGGAATACTTCTGAATATTTCATGTTGCTGTGGGCCTAATAGTACTGGAAGGGTGCGCTGATATATTGTAATGAGTGATGTGATTAAGTCATTAAGAAAAATGAGTGTGTCAAACAAAGGAAGTATAAAACCAAACTGCCCGAGAAACACAGGGGGGAGAGGAAAGTACAAAAGGAGACACTTGAGGAATTTTTGCGGGCCTCACCTCCTCGCAGAATTTTATATCGACTGATTTGCCGTCGCTACGAACGCAGTCGAGCATCCGGGTCTTGATGCCGCTCCCGCACACGGCGTTAGGACTCAGCTGACATGTGCTCCAGTCTGAGGAGAAGCACACACGACACGTTCACGTTCAAAACCTCTGTGTCACCCAGAGAAAAATGAACAATACCACATGATGACAGGTCGAATAAATATGCAGAAAATAATTAGTATCTATTTTCCGTCACTGATTTCATCTGCTTTCTGCAAATAATAGCTCAAAATAAATGCCATTGAAAAATCCAACACATTTTCTTCGCCGGGAAATTTAACCTGAACTTCATCAGTGCAAACTCAAAGAAAAGGTCATTTTCCATCAAAGCGTACATCAGAGGTGTTTTGAAGTCTTTGGGGGCAAGTCCAGTTCACATCTCAGGTCAGTGGAGAGTCTAAAGTCAAGTCTGAAGTCCAAATCTTCATAAGGAAATTTAAAGTCAGGATGCAAATCTTTCAGATCTAAAAACGGACTCCTAAAACAAACAGCTATTTGAACATTTGATCAAAGTTGAGACAATAGTGATTTTTATTATGTAACTGAGATTGCATTCTTTTAAATGTGTCAGAATGGAAGCATGTCGCTGTTCAAAGCCTTCCCGATGCTGTCTAATTTATTTATTCATTTATTCTAACAGAACAACTTGAATGCTTTTGATTTCAATTCTCAAGTCTCCAGACACGTCTTAGCGCTGCCAAATCCAAGATATGTTCAGATGTGTTCTCGTATCTGTGACTTAAACCAGCAGCAACCGATTCTTTGGCCACTTGTAGGCAGTGGAAATGAGCCATTAATACAACGGTGATGTTTTATCAGCTTTTAAATTAATATGGGTAATGTGTTAGTTGTTATTTGTTTACACATCTAACAGACATAACATTAGCATTCATCTGAAGTTGTGTTTGTGTCCACCTGATGAATGTAAGTCCAATATTTACTCCTTTTCTTTGGGTCTGTTTTTGGTCTCTACCAACTCCTGGGGGAAATATATCGCTCGATTAGCTGCTAAATGCTCCATGTGATAACCAACTAGTTGCTAACTGTGTCTTTCTCCCGTTTGATGCTGGGCTGGTGGAGTGCAGCAGAATCTGAAGCTTTTTCACTAAAAACAGCTGCATTCTGCACCTGAAAACAACACTGAGGGTGAGAGGGAATCAAAACGGTAAAGCTGCAGGCTGGAAAACTGAAATAATAAGCCTAAACATGCTAAATGCTCCACTGACCTGACAACTACAGAGCTGGGTGGTAATTCTCTGTGGGTTCATCACTACAAGTGACCACATAGTTATCTAATCCATTGTTTGTATAAAAACAACAGCTTTAAGTGTGACTCACAGCCATGTCCCAACTCTACTGATCTGTTTACATGCACCTGCAAAGGACAAAATAAAACATGTATATAAAAAAATACATGTTTATATTATTCACGCTTCATGAATTCACATATTCTCCAGCTAAATTTTAAAGTAGTATATTACCCTCACATGGCAACTGTTACCTGCCACATTAAACAGCTCAAAATGTCACCACACACAGCAAATATTTACCAGTTATCAGCAGGTTGCTGCTGTTGATATTACCACCCTGAGTGAAAGCTAAGTTGGAAGGCAGGCGAGGGGGAAAACGAGAGGAACGTATTCAAGTTAGAGGCAAATAGCATTTCACTGACTTTCTGTTTCTGTAGCTGGATGTATTTCCAGTTGAAGTGGGATGATGAGCCGGGACAAAACACAAGGAGACGCTGTTCAAAAGTGTTCAAATGTTTGTTGAAAGAATAAATCCCAGACAGTGGGAAACAACTGTGGCGTGTCTTAGCTTTTGAAGGGTGAACACACAGAAATGCACTGCCACACCATGCTGCCTCATGGTACTTTGAAAGTTGTTTAGCCTCAGGTCATATGTGCTGATACACAATGTGTCCCACAATGCACAAAGACCTTTTTAAAAAAAAAAAAAAAAAAAAAAATATATATATATATATATATATATAGTATGAATCAACTATAAGCTGCTTTGCTGACATAAACTAAAAATTTTCATTACTTCACTGCACTGTGTCCGTATGGATCTTTTAGGGTGGACGTGCCGCGCATACAGGCGAACCACTTTAGTCACCCAGATGACTCGGCAGAATGGCGAGCATGCCTGGTACCTGCTGCACTGTAAGTTTGACTTCAGCTCATTACCTTAGTTGGATGACACACTTCTCCCGCCGCCATCCTTTCCCTCTGCTACAGGCTTAAAATAATCAGCCTGTGTGTGTTTTTTTTTTTTTTTTGTCGTCTGTTTGGAGTCAGACTCTAAACAGCTTCTGGCTGGCAAAGATCACTGTCGATAACAGATGATAACTTTGTCAGCAAAGAGGTCACTGAAGGTTTAAAACCACTCACTTAAATCCAATAAATCTGGCTGCCATCAGTGTCCTTTTATGCTAGCATCATAAGCGAGCTGTGCGGGCAGATTTAAGTTTCCTCTTCTGAAAAGTAACCAGGATTTAAAAGCAACATCACTGTGAGTTTTCCCTCAATAAACCCCACCAGACAGTTTCAGAGCTTTGAGAGGCTGAACCCTTGTCCCCCCCAAAAAAATGATTTCTGTGAAGTGAAAAGATCACATTTTATTCCAGACTTAGGTGCCAATGCCTTTAAAACCACAGTGTGCAGGCTGTTGTAACAAAAAAAAAAAAAAAAAAAAAGAAAAACACCCTGTAACAACAGGGAGGCTGAGGTATCACTCATGAAGTGTGCCATCCACTGACAAAGATGAGTGGCTGTTTTTAGCTGCAGTGAGCTCGTTTGCAAGCTCAACTCAGGGAATTGTGTCTCCTTCTGCCGAGGAGCTTTGTGGCTCTCTGGGGACTGAAAATAGGGAGATTGCAACAAGAAAGAGCGACAGTAAGAGAGAAAGGCGGCAAGACAAGGAGAGGAACACTGAAGGAAGGAGCAGCTTGGATGGTCTCTGCATCAACAATGAAAAAAAAAAAGAAAAAAAAAAAAGTGCTTTACCCAATAATAATCTCTGCTTGTATATTATGTACATATACCCTGGGATGCCTGTATGCCACTGTGAACCCAGCAGTTGGGATTTTATGTCACATCTCCCGGTTTAACAACACAAAAGGAAGACAGGAGGGTGGGCTGGTTGAGAATGTGGGGCAGCAGCAATGAAGGCAACACAATAAAAATTTCAACAAGTGAAATATAGGAACGCTGCCAATCTCTCTTGTTCTTTATTTTTATTGAAATAGTTCGTTACAGCTTCCAGAGGGAAATGTGAAAGAGTAACCTCTGTGACACGTGATATGGAGGTGTGATTTCCTGCAGATTAGAGAGGAGAGCTCGGGAAGGCTGCCAGCTCAAATCTCTGAGTAACCCTGTTTAAAGCAAATCACAATCTCAGAAATCACCACTGAGGTGCCACTGAGCAAGGCATTTAACCCACAGCGGCCAACTGTCAAATGTTTCACTTGTACTTGGCAGCTTCCAGGCTTTGATGGTTGTTACCGCAGAGAAAACTTAACGTGTGCCCGTTCAACCTTTCCTTGAAAAGTGGAGATAAACTGAAAAACAACCAACAAACCAAAAATTAGCCTGTGATCAGAGAGGAGCTTTGCAAAGAGCAGCTGTGAGCAAGACTCAAAAGAGCTCCATTAACTTTACACCATCATTATACAGCGCAAGCTCTGAGAAAATCTCACCGTTATCTTAGCTGAAGAAACAAAAGTGATAAGGTTGTTGAAAATAAAATAAAAAAAAACCAAAACAGATGAGCCAGTTATTGATTGCCTGTCCTGCAGTTAAAACAGACGAGGAGCTGAAATGGAGGCTGTGATGTTAGGAGAGTTTTAAAGCTGCCATTTCAAGTGCTGTTTTCATACTGGTGATGTGGTGAAAGTCGAGAAAAGTTCCTGCTCCGTCCAAAATACAAGGCACGCACGGTGCTTCCATTCTGAGGAGACGAACATCTGTCACTAAACTGAGCTTAGTTGCTCCTGCCCTCTGCAGAAGACACTGTCAGATTTTACATTCTTCAACATTTTCCTTTACCTGTGATGTTGTAGAAGTAGTTGAAACAGTTGAGGTTCAGGCTGCAGGGCTCCTTATCGGCTGTGTCAGGGCACTGCCTCCCCACACTGGGCGACCGGAGGACGTACGCCGTCCGCACCCGACTGTTGGTTCTGGTACAAGGCTGAAACAAAGAGTCCCCATCAAAATCTGGAGCCTTTAGAACGTGTAAATGATTAGACAGTCCATACTGCAGAGTGATAAGAACTGAATACAGAAGTGGAGCAAAGCCACAGAGCTCCTGCCACACTGATGCCCGTATTTATTGGACATTAAAGCAGATAACTGTGAATTTCGCTGGATTATTTCACAGCTTATTGGGCCACAATTCATGTAAGATTTCTTGTCAAGACATTCTCCCAGAGTCTGCGCAGGCTTGGTCCCGAGGGATTCCCAGTGTGTGGAATTCGATTTTTTTTCTAGCAGGAAATGACAGGACGGCTGAAACGGATATTCTCCCGGAATGGTAAACCACCAGATTCTACACAGTCATTGCTTGCACAGAAGAGAGTTGGGGGAGAAAATGACAGCCTTTTGAATAACTCCATCGTTGGCACGATGAATAAAACATGTGAGAGGCCCCGCTGGTGCCACTGCAGACTCCATGTAGAGACTGGAATTGTGGGAAGTCTTTGTGTCAAGCACTTTGGGAGAGAATGGGGTGTGATTAACAATGGCCAGGGTGCTGCTGTGAGAACAGCAGGTGAGACCAGAGCAGTTAAAATGACTTTTTACCAAGAATCAGAGGTGTCAGGGGCGGAGGAGCTGAACAGGATGTTCTGACACCTTACACGTCTCGTTCAAAAGGGAGAACGAAGATTGTGTACACGCTGTAGCCCGTAGGTGTGTGCTTTGCTGCCGCGATGGAATCAGGGGTCGGCGTTTCTTTACAAATCTCAGTTTGCAAAGTCTTCACATTTTACACTGAGTTGGAAAAGGTCTCTCAGGTCCTGATGTGGTGGATAAATTCTCATCTTCTGCTCGTTTCACCATCAGATGCGAACATTTATGAACTAAATTGGCAGCACTGCGTCTCTTATCATGAATCAAAATGTTTCTGAGATTTAATTCATTATTTTCACAGTGTGTGTGTGACTGTTTGCCAAATGATGATCACAAACTAGGACTAATGTTTTTAGGCAGCTTTATGTTTGCCGCTGCATCACTTCCGATGTGAGAGCTGTGTGTGTGTGTGTGTGTGTCACTAAATGTAAATTTGGAAACCTGCCCAGGAGGTTTTGAGTCTTTATCATAAATCATCTTCCTTCCCTGCTGAACGCACAGAGAGTACAGTATAATACAGGTGATACATAAGCCATTTTCTCCTGCTTCCCAGTTCATATATCTCTTTTATTCCTCCTTGGTGGACAAGAAATAACCTGTTGACAACGATTCACACACACACTGCTCACAATAACACAGGGCAGTTATGCTTTGAACTCCTTGAACCTCAGAGAAAATATTTCTGACGAGAGAGAGATATCAAGATGAATCTCAGTGGGCTTCACAAAAGTCTGACGTTCCCATATCTGCTCTGTGCCAGACAGCTGAGCTGCTGCTGTCTGATCTGGGTTCAGCTCTCACCAGGCTGCAGCGGCTCCAGGGCCCCCAGTCATTCAGAACGCAGTCCTCGGGGCAGGGCAGCCGGCTCTCCCTGGCCCCCAAAGGCATCTCCTCTGGGTCACATAGGTAGTCCTCCACAGACTCTGATGGGCCGTCTATGGTGTTCAGCATGCACCTGTGGGATTGGTCGATAAACACACTGAACTTTACCGTATTTTACCAAAGCTGTGATACACGAACTAAAGATGTTTTAACCGGACATGGAGTTGGCCCGCACATGAGATGCTTGACAACCTACAGTGTGTTTCTCACACAGTGGAGTGTGTTGCTCAGCAGAACAGAGGTCAATGTTATGGAAATGAAAACAAACAGACAAAAAACCTCCTGGATATGGAGGATCAGTGTAACACAGACAGCCTGAACATGGACAACATGCACTCTACTTTAAATTTTCATTTTATGCTTCAACCACGTGTTAAAATATAACAATAAATAAACAGATACAGAACAGAATTTATTTTCAACTGAATCCTGACTTTCTTCAACTTTAGACTTTCTTCAATTTTATAATTTTCTATTCGAAATTACAACTTTTTAGCATAATTTTTTATGTTTTACCAAAAACATGAAACTTTTCACAGGGTCGTTGTATCAGTGTTATTATATGTCTGGATGATCGTTAAGGTGTGACCACCTGCAACTGATGCTGACACAAAATGCTAAGGACAGAAAAACAGGTTGGTAGATACCTGACTTTTCTGGTCTGGACGCCTTCGCCGCAGTTCTCTTTCAAGTCCACGTTGCTGACCTTCCACACGCTCCACGGCTCGGCGACCCACACGTACTGATTACAGTCGCTCTGACATGGAACCACCTCATATACCTGAGGACAGAATAACCTTATTCATGTACTTAATGCTTTCAGATGGATTTAGTGGCAAATGGAGGCATAGTTTTACATTTTCTTACGCAAAGATAAACCTCAGTGTGTAGGGTTCAGTGACTCAGATCATCGGGGTCGTGGGAAAAAAAAAAAGTGACCTCTGCAAATGATATTTTATATAAATATTTTGTCTTATCCATGCAACTTTGTCAGTTAGGTTTTGCCTAATACGTAGTGATTCAGCTCTCTGAGGTTTAACTCAGCCAAAGAGATTATTTCTGCCCCCAGAGCAGCTCTGCCTCCGAGAAATGTCTGTATAAATAAAACTCTATAAAACTTATAAATAAAACCATCTGCCATAGTACCTTGTTTACTTACAGTGAGGATATTGTGACTGTGTACATCTCTGTCAGTGACCCATTGACACCAGTGACACTTAACATCTGCGACTAAATTACAAATAGCTGAGAAAAGCAGCTCTTACCTGGGCCTGTAGCAATGAGTCATATCCAGCGAGCATTGGGGTGGATTAAAAGGAGACAGATGGATTAATGAGCACATGCCAACTGTTCATATAGCGCAGAACCTATGATTAATGCAACATTCGAGAGGACATAATCAGAAAAGCCTCTGGTATAAATACCTATGTGAACTTAGCACACACACACACACGCATACACACATGCATACACACACACAGACAGACACAGACACAGACACAGACACAGACACAGACACACACACACACACACACACACACACACACACACACACACACACACACACGCACAACCACACACTGCCTGGCATAGATCTACACAACCTTAATCTGCATCTGCTGATACTCACAGGCCTGGAAAGCATTTCATTTCTGCAAATCATGGATTTTATAGCACCCCTTGCTTTCTGTTCTGTTACTGCTCAGCAAAAAGTGAGCGCAGCAATAATGAAGGGAAGGTAAAGGAAAGCTCTGCAGACTCGAGCTAATTTTTCATTAATAATTAATTTATTTCTCTCTCTCTCTCTCTCTCCTGTGTTATTATGTATAAGATGTATCACACTTGTAATAAGTATAAATATATTGTTGCACAGTTCATAAATATTCAAGAAACAATGGTGAGCAGAGAAGCTCCAGGTTTTATCTCTATCTTTTCCTTGGAGTCTCAGCTCCAGCGTCTTTACCTGGTTGATGTGGTCCAGTTTGGGACAAGGCCGGCCTCCGTTGTAAGGTTTCTCTCTGAGCCATTTGGAGCGAACTTTGACCCCGCTGCCGCAGGACTTGCTGCAGCGTGACCAGTTGGACCATTCGCTGAGTTTACAGTCTGAAGGACAGGGGATGATGCACGCCTCCTCAATATAACCTGGAAGGAGGACGTAAAGATCAGAAATCAAACGTGTTTATGGACGTGACGATTTGTAAGCCACGAGGTGCATTCACCCATCAGAAGAAACGCTTTTCAGGCTATTTCAATAAATTATTAGACATCGAACTAAAGTCTGTTATTAATTATTTCAGAGGGAAAAAGCCTTCACCAGAAAATTGATTCATAAGAAAAGCTTTGAAATAAAACCTTTGTTCTCTCTGCATCCTCCTAACAGGATCTCACAGGTTGAGAACGACTGCTTTAGAGAAAAACAGCCTCGGCTGGTTCGTGATTCCCTCAGAAGAATCTTGTTTTCTTCATCCTTTATGAAACTACATTTGCCCTAATTCCCAAAGCTCAGTTTTTCTTTTCAATCTAACAAAGGGCCATTAAAGTTCAAGAACTCTTTAAATGCTAGACTGGGAAAACGCCCAGCTTGTAAGAGCACAGCAAACTATTAACCGATACTTCACAAACTAATCTAAATGCAGTTATTGATTTTCAGCGTAGTGGAATGAAAACAGGGCCCACATTTAAAGCCCGACTTTATGGTCTGTTATATAAAAGTCAAAAAATCCAGCAAAGCAGTGTTTGAGTCTGGCGACAAGCTTCATTACTTCAATCTCTTTTTCCTCAGCACACAGGGTCATGACACAGTCAACAGTTTTAACCATCTCAGTCTGCTTGTTATTCTTGGTTTTTTTTTTTTTTGGGTTGCTTTTTGTTTTTTTTGTTTTTTTTTTATATTTCTCCATCTCTGGGCTTTGATTTCCTCTCTTTTTTTCCTCTGCACACAGGTCAAATGTGTTGAAAGAGATTATTCTTCTGAACCTTTGGCTTTGTACATTCCAACATATTTCCAAAGATTTCGCTCAGAGCGGGAGAGCGAGAGATATGAGAGGCTGATACATTTTTTTTTTTTAGGCTCCTGTAACGGCGCTGGCCTGTAAATCAGTTTAGCCTTTGATTAAGAAAATCGATGAGGTGAATGAGGCGGGAAAGTGGAGTGTCACACTGGGCGCCTAAACACTTCCTCTTTCTGATGTGGGCTCTTTTTAGACATGTGGTGCTGCATTAACTGACGGGTTTGCTGAAAACACACTTCCCACATAGGCTCCTCAGACTTTACAAATCCATTTTGTCAACGTATGTGAGTATTTTTCTCGCTTCTTTTTTTTTAACCTGAGAAGAATCTTGCGGAGCACATATGTTCCTCTGTAGCACCATCGTGCTTCACAGTGACACACTGAGCTGCCAGGTACAACAACTCGCATCCAGTGCTGTCCACTGAGCTCTGCTGGAGCACATGGATGATAACAGCAGTGGAGAGCGGCAGCCATTTAGATTCTTTATTCATAATGTCTTTATTACCAAACAACAACCAAATCTCAGAACATAGTTTAGATAATGTTAACATTTTTTCCAGATGATTTAATTTTCCCTGCTCCCTGGTTAAACTAAAATCAAAGCAGTGACAGTGCAATGTGTTTTGCAAAGAGAAAATGCATTTCTTATAAGGTGAGCATTTCTTTAAGCCAGTTTCAGCCTTCACTTTGGTAAGTGATGTGATGACTTTGGCTCCATAATAAGGAAGTGACTGTAAAGCACAAGAGAATAAGTTGGTGTTTGATATAGTGAAGCTCAAACAGCTCATAAAAAAAAATAAGAAGAAGCAAAATCAAACAGAGAACTGGACGTTTGCCATTCCTCTCCAGCCACACACATTATTACAACAGGTTTGTGAGGGTTTTGTGTGATGCAGTACAAATATTGGCCCAAACGCAGCCTCAGCACTGCTGAGGATGATCAACCTGAGTTTTCTTAAAATTAAAATAACGTCACACTCCTGTGTCCTTTCATTTTTCTTTCCTGTTACACTCTTTCAGTATTCAGTGCACTCGGAAAGTTTGCAGAGCCCTCGACTTTCTTCACATTCTGTTATGTTCTTATGCTAAAATCATTTAAATTCATTTTCTCCCTCATCATGTATTAGGGACAACTCTGTCTGAATGTCCCTGAGTGTCAAAGCCAGAGCCCTGACTTGAACCCGATCGAACATTCCTGGAGAGACCTGGAAATGGCTGCTCACCGACGGTCCCCATCCAACCTGCCAGAGCTTGAGAGGATCTGCAGAGAAGAATGGCAGAAAATCCCCAAATCCGAGTGTGCAAAGTTTGTCGCGTCACACCCAAGAAGACTCGAGGCTGTAATTGCTGCCAAAGGTGTTTAAACTAAGTCCTGAGTCAAGGGTCTGAATATGTCAGATGTCAATGTTATATTTCAGCTCTTCCTTTTTAGTAATGAGGGAAAAAATGAACGTGAATGGTTTTAGGAAAAAGCTACAAAGTAATAAAATGTGGAAAAAGTGAATGCACTGTATCTACAGACGACTCCTCCCAAAGATGGCGGCACCCTGCACCAGCCTGGCTCAGCTGAAGAGGACAGTTGAAGGGTGGTGCTGTCACCAACTCCACTGGCCCAAAACTGAGCAGCAAGATGCTTTGCAAGCTAATATCATTAGAAAATAAAAAAAGTCTGCTTAATCCAGTCAAGACTAGAGTCCTGGCAGCACTTTGGCACCAACTAAATACTCAGTGACACCCATACACACACACACACACGCACACACTTCTGCCTGACCTCCTTACACTCTGGCGCCCCTTAGTACAGATCAGCATCTCTACATCAACACCTTGCTGAGTTCAGCATACGCTCTGAAATAAGCTTCATCACCTTTGACCCCCCACTGCAGTCCCTACAGTCAAGTCCAGTCATTCTAAATCACCGAACATGTCACTTGAAGTTCACCCAGTTCGAAAGCTGCGGCACCTCAGCCCGCAGTTCACTTGTAGTTCAACTGATATAAACTTGTTAGGTGTCTTGCCACGCTCTCGGGGAGGTTTTTGGGCCGAGTCCAGATAGGAGATCACTCCTGTTGCCTTTAGAAGTCAACTCAACCTGGCACAAGCTCTTGCTGTACATCCCAGAGCAGTTGTCAGTGCTGTAGGAAGCTTTCCTAACTGCTGCCCCACTTCACCTGAAATGTTTCACTGCCCGGCCAATTCTCGAACCTCCCAGTGATAGATGGGATAAGAGCTGAAATTTACTAGAAGTAAACAAGTTTTACTGTAACAACCAAAACCAATCAACATTTTGCTTATAACATAATTTTGAAAACATTATATTAAAGTAATTAGGCTCAAGGTACCTCGTTAAACAAATTACCTACTTCACCATCACCAACAGCCACAGCTTCTGTGGCTGTGTCCTTCCTTCTTTTGTCTTTGCACATGGAAGAACCGGCTGGTATTTCCAGTGTGCTGGCACAATGTTTAAACTCGAAGGTGATAAATTGATGCAGAAATAGAAGACAACCACTTAATGTGGCTCATACAAAAAGTGCAAAAGATTGATCACCTGCACAGTGATCCATTGGCTAAAATTCCCAGAAGCTACACAATTTCTTGGAATCCCTGGCACTCCTCCCAGAAACTTTCTGAACTCAGCCATATTCTATATTTTTCATTTTTGTAGAGGCTGTTTTGACAAGTAAGAAACACAGTAAAAATCTGGCTGCTTTGGGCACGGCTGCTTTAAGATGGGCTCCGACATGACACAGTGCGGTTTCTGACACTAACGTGCTTTTCTCATTATATCTAACCGATGTTTTTTTTGTTTTGGCTTCACAACCTGTAAAACATTCATCATAATGAGATCATAATGCCTCTGTAAAATAATTACAAAATTATGCTTTTGGTGGAACTAACATCAATCACAATCAGTGGAAATGCACATGAGGTTGTAAGTGAAGCCTTTGGCTCCAGGAAACTAATACTGCCTGATTCCTGACCCGTTACACCCACTGCACAATCATCTCCATGGCAATGGGGACAGTCTAATCCCTGGGAATTCAGAAAATAACTGGAGGCTCAATGCTCAGGCTGGAGAATAGAGGAGAAAGAAAGAGTCACAAAAGGCCAGAGGGACCCTTTCGTGTATAGCACGAATGTTATCAGACACTGACCTTAGTCCTCAAACCTTGACAGCACACTGCTAACATGTGGCAACACTCAAAACAGAATAAACTCAATTATACGGTACAGGATCCTAGTGTGTTTTGCCTTGTTAGTACAAATATGGGTCGTCATGCAACAACAAATCTGTTTACTGCAGTTCTGCTCAGGTTCACAGGTCTTCAGCGAGATGTTTTTTCTTTATGGCTTCCCGCAGTGACTGCGTTCCCTCCGCCTTTACCACATCCTGCCAAGACGAGGCCAAAGCCCCCCGAGCCATCCTGTAACAGTCACGGTGACGGGCAAAGCATCATGGGTCACTTGTTGTTATTAATATAAGAAATACTGTAGGTGAGTAATGTTAAATAAATAGGACATAGCAGGGGACTTCTAATGGGATTTTCCCTGACTGCATTATGGCCTTTGGCCCAATGCAATGGTATTTAGCAGCCATATTAATGTTTTGATGTGTGCTTACATTTTTGTTGTGTAGTAACATTTTGTTAAGCAGCTACACTGTTTTGTTCAGTCGTTAGATGAATTTGTTGAGCACTTTTTCATAGTTACATTTTTGCTGTTAAGTAGTTATATAATAAAGATATGAGCTGAACTGTTTTCTTGGTAGTTATACTCAGTTCACTGTCATACATTAACACATATGTGCAGAGACTCTGCCATGATTTCTGTATATATACAACACAACAACACACTAATTAGATCCTCATGTGTCTGACTGCAATTATGGCTGGGAACTAATAGAATCAGGAATTTGTTGTTTGGATGTTAGTCACTTTTTGTGCAGCTGATTCTTACATCCCTTTGACCATTTAGATGGTTAAAAAAAAACATATACAAATATCCAAATCCTTTTTAATGTATTGTTCTCTGAAGTCCACAATCCTCAGTATAATATTCACTCTCTCTCACGGACGAATGAGGAAATCTGAAAAGTGAGCAATACCACAGAGCTGGGATCAGCGTGCACTTTTAACGATAATCCCCTTTTTCCTGTTGATGTCTGTGGAATACAGAGATAACAGTGGCACAGTTTGCCTGATCGACATCGTAGCCGAGGGCACTGTGTCAGCTGCAGAGTCGTGGAAGGACCCTGTCTCCTCCTCTGTCAAGATTAAAAGTGATGATGGCTGCGACGGAGAGAATGGCACAGAAAATGAAGGAGGGAGTGGCAGAGAAAACGGGGAAAGAGCGGCCGGATGATGGGGATAAAAGAGAGATTTAACGATATCTTTGAGATTCACATGTACTAACACCGAGCCCCATGAATGTGTTTTTGTTTTTTTGTGTACACCTCAAGGAACATTTCTTTTTTTTTTTTATTTCCCTCTAAGCTCAGTGATACTTATAGATGAATGCATGGCTGCACACACACACACACACACGCATACGCTCACATTCACATAGGTGTAAAAATACATAGAGGCTGACACACACAAACACACACACAGCCCCATCTTTACGATGTGCACTTGTCACACCCACACTCAGATTAACTGACGCATATCAGAGTCTATGACTCACACAAGGAGACTAAAACCGTGTTTATATATGCACAACGCTGATGTATTCATTCGAACATCTCCCGCATTCTATTTCACAGCAATTTCACAACGAGCTTCTGAGCCCGGATTCTTTGCTTGAAGTATTTTGGATCTAAGATAAGACCTTACAACGAGGAGACAAATGATTCTGACAGCGTGTGGGAAAAAGGCCTCCTCGTGTAGGAACTCGGCATTCACAATGAGTCGCTGGCCTCCGTGGGAGGGGCTCTCGTATGTGCACAAACAAAATCTTTCGCTTCAGATGAATATTTAACAGAACAACAAGTTATTCTTGCATCTGCAGAAATTCCGACGTGCTATAGTATATTTCTCACCTGAAACGGAGAAGTCAAAGCAGGTGAGGGGGAAAAAAAACATACTGTGCTCTATTTCTGTGATTTAATGCAGATTTCTGTGTGTTTCCATCGTCAGGGGTTACAGGCCAGTCTCAGACAGCTCACCCACGTCATGAAAAAACAGATTTTCTCAGACCTACTGTGACTCTGACCTACTGTGATGCAGTCAATCAGGATAGTTTTGGTCTTATTACTCCAAGTCAATAAGACAGCATCATCTCTTTCCACACACAGTGTCTCTAACATCCATTTAATACACTGTAAACAGTTTTCACCGTTATGAACATATTGTCTTCCAGTCTGTCCTCACCTTCCTGCACACATCTGAAAATCAACCCTTTAACAACACAGAAAGCTGTGTGATTAAACCTCTGTGCAGTCACGAACACACACACACACACGTTTACTCACCGTGACTGTTGCAGCGTGACGTCTCCACCAGCCTGTTGTCCTGGTCGTAACACACCATGGCCTGATAGCGATAGCCCTGTCCACACTCCTTGATGTCCCCCTGGACCTTCATTCCCAGGATGCTCTCCACTCTGCCTCCCTCAGGCAGGATGCAGTCTGACCAGTTCCCCACCGGCTGGGCGTTGTACTTGTCACACGGACAGTACTGGGTCTCACTCAGAGGGTACATTTGCGTGTTCTTGCACTTGTCCTTCTTCTTACTCCTCCCTAAAGAGTGAAGAGGACCAGAGATGAGCCAAACTGCCTTAGGAGAGGTGACTCCACATGTCTGCTGGTCTGTTGTCTGTTGGTGGATTTCTGTCACCGTCAGTCTCATCCGGATGTGCTGAGGCTACATTCTAGGCCGTGTTTGGTATAAGTGTACTCACGAACAGCAACAGCAGCTCCCGAGGATGGATTACGCTGGCAAAATGGTTTCAAGCAGAGTGATCTTTTACTGAAACAGCTTGACATTTTTAATCCTCAGACATGTCAAGCATCGCTGATTGACATGAAGAAACTTTTTTCCTGTGCCAGTCTATCATTAGGAGCTGTTGTTTCCCATTTAATAAGGAGATGAGGCATCTTTACCTGCAGGTTCCAGTGTCTCCATCAATCTACTTTGACTGTCTTCTTGTTTTTTTTTTGCATTAAAGTCATTCCAGCTAAGGTCTGACAGCTTTTTCCTGCATTAGAGCCATGCATCTAAGCAGCATACTGCTGATTAGCATGCTATAATCTGTCTGTGAAGGTCACATTAATCAACAGGCATGTTCTGCTCCACTTTTACTATCCACTTAAAGGAAACTAAATTTGTGTAATCTTGGTTTTGTTTTGAAATAATCTAAGATCACTAAACTCAACAGGAGGATGCAGACTTAGTTTTTTCCCCAGTAAAAGGATCTGTGAGCGCCTGGCCAACATCTTACATACTGCTGATAACTTTTCCCAAATATAGCTATAAATTCCAGATAAAACTACAAAATCCAGGCTCTCTCCTGTCTGGTTTAAACCTAAGAACAATTAAACCACCTCTTCAACATCTCTGCTCTTTTACACTTGGGTGAATGGGTCAAAAGACTCTAAACTTCTAAACTTTCACGTCAGGGGAAAATAAAAGCCATTCAAATCCATGTTCTCAAAGTTCAAGGTTGACTTTTCACCCCCGAGGAACCTTTTGTGGAGGTGCCTTAATGCATTGCACCGCTTCTGTCATTTCGCTTTTATGACTGTGATGCACAGGGCAACTCTCTGGGGACACTCTGATGGATAACAAAGGCTGAGGAGTTATTTCAGATTTGTTGCTTTAATCCCACTGGAGCATTTAGCTGGCAAGAACAATCTGAACAGATTTATGACCTTGTGTTTCACTTTACTGCTGGTCTCTTGGAGCATTGCCCACCAACATTACCCCTCAAACTGCCTTGTACCTCATCAACACTTAAACAACAGTGCAAATAAGCTTGTCTGAAAACAGTTCACAGCGGCGGCCCACTGTATGCTCTCTGTTCTCACCTATCAGTGCCCTCTTTCTGGTGCGGACCCCCACACAGTCGGCCGTGCAGGACGAGAACTTGGACCAGTTGGTCAGCTGGCAGTCGTCCTGGCAGGGGAGCTGACAGCGCTGAGTGATGGCTGGCATGGTCTTGGCGAATTTCAGACACTCGCTGATGTCGGCCTGCGTCCCGTCCAGCTGGCGACAGGACACAGCTGGAAGAATTAGAGGAAGTCGTGTCAAAAAGGCTCCATTAGAACGCGTGGGCAATTACATGGTTTGATGTTTGATTGTTTCAGCAGACGGATTAATAGGTAAAGCAGGGACTGAAGAGTGCACGACAAAGATGTATGACAATAAAGGAGGAAGTGAGTGAACTATAGTGGTGCTACAGTCCTACATTTTTACATCATGGTGTTGCTACTGTCAGAGGGACACTCCACTAATTTAGTGTTTCACTACAATGAAGTAAGTGATGGCACTTGAGTCTTGGCTCTGGAGGAGCTTCATCTTCTCTGAGAGAAGACACACGAGACACTACAACTGTCTTCACAGGCTGACAGTGGCTCCCTGTGACTGGTGAAATTACTTTGATATGTAAAGTGCACATATATGTAAGCGATCCTAACACTTCTTCGCCTGCTGGTGAGCTACATAACATCAAATGTAGATTTAAAGAGGGGAACTAAACAGTTAATGAAAAAATAATCAGAACTGTACAGTTTAGAGTAGATATCACGAGGGGCTAAATAACTATTGTGATCATAGCTGACACAAATGCATTTGGTTTGAAGCCCACAAGTCAGTTTTTCTTGGCTTGCATCATCCCGTTCTTTGTTCTTTCAATTAAGGGTATTACTTTTGTTGCTGCGATTTTTCATTTTCTTGTGACGCAGACGTTCTGCAGGGCTGTACCTTCATAGAGAAATCAATCTCTAAACACATTTTTGCTGAACCCCCGTGGGCACTGCTCTCGGCTTGGAAAGCCTCCGTCTGATGGTGTGTGAGGTCAGGTCTTATCTTATGCGAGAGTGTGTGTGCGTGTGTGTGTAAGAGAGAGAAAGTGGGAGAAGAACACATGCTCCTGGTTGTTCTGTGTGTTTAATAGTGCCACTACAGTGTTTTATTTCCCTCTAAGGAAAGCCTCTGTCAAGGTAAGAAACACAATACACTGTCAGAAAACACAGAGCAGAAAAGACAATGTGTCTCATTTGGTTTAAGTCAATGACAGAATGATTTCTGCCATTACAAGTGTCAGAGGTGTGAAAACAAGAGCAGGAGGGCCTCGGTATCAGGTGTCACATGGCATCAAATCAGTGAAAAGCTGCACAGAGTCTGGAACAGTGCGGCGAGTAAGTCTAATGGGGACCTTAAAGCATTTTCATGAATAGGCTGATTCTTCCGTCCATTAATAAAAGTTAGGTTAGCGAAGAAGAAACAGAAATATAAGCACTGATAATGGCCTTCTATAGGAGCTGGAACATAATGAAAGTGATCATTCTGCGTGACCCCCCGAAATTGGATTTTTCTGAAAGCCTTCCAGGACTACATGGTACATCCGTCCTCTATAAAAAGGCAAAAGGAAATATGCTTTTAAAGAAGGAGAGCCACAGCTCCTTGAAAGCACCCGTCACTTATGTGTGAAGCCCATATGAACAGGGGGTGGAGCTGTCGTATGCTATAGGCGAGGTGCAGCATCTTCTCCCAAATTTCAACAAGAGACATTTGATTAAAATTGCATGACAAGAGCCTGAGGTGGAAAAAAAAAGCCAGCAGTGAAACAACCACAACTGTCAAACGAGTCTCAAGAGGCGCCATCACGAGTTACGAACACATTTCCTTCCTAAACTTAGAAGGACTAGAAAAAAGAAAAATGAAATAACCGGTAAAAAGAAAAAGAAAAAAGTCTCCTGTTGATGTTTTTAGGGGTGTCAGCCTCAGTTTGTGTTACTTCTTGTAAGTGGGAGGATTTGATGTGTGCTCTAAGTAAATTGGCCTTTTCTCTAAACCGTGGCACATCCGCCCGCTGCCTCGTGGCCCGGCTCCAGATGCACCGCAGCAACGAGCAAAAATTTAATTTACAACGATGAGCAATGGTTCACTCATGATGAAGAGGGAAACGGGAGGGAGGTGGAGAGTTTGGGTTTCTATACCTCTTGTCTGAAGTCCTGGTCCACAGGTCTCCTGAGCACCGGGACTGTCCTGTCTCAGGAACCATGGGACCAGCTGGCACTTCCTCCATTTGTGGGTCTTCCATCTGGAATAAATCAGGACAGTACAGTGCAGCCATATCAGTGCATGTAAGTAAGAATGTAAGTATGTAATAAAGCACTCAGCACACTGCAGGGCTGAACTATTTGAATAAAATATCTAACTGCTATTTTTTTGAGACCAATACTGTGACTACTTTATACAAATTAAAACTACAATTCAATTCAAGTACAAAAAAAATCTGACATCAGTATTATTACTTCAGTTCCTTTACCTGAAACCCGGACAGACTTTGGGGACCTCACAGTCCCTCTCCTCCTCCAGCACCTCTGGACAGTCCTGTCCTCCGTTGGATGGCAGCTGGATGATAAGACGTTTCCTTGATTGCTTTCTCTTCACAGCATTACCAGCTGAACAGACACGGACAATTGTTGGATTAAAATAAGAAATGTCTGCATGGGGAAGTGGTGAGAAAAATGTCAAAATGATAAGCTTGGCTGCTGTGTTAATAGCCCTTGAAGAATGGACTTGGAGGCAACTATTGCCAAATCTAATTGACAGCTATCGTAGACAACGTGCACGTCTGATTAGCCGGGATTTCAAGCCAACAACGATGATGTAGAAAAATCCCATTAGACCTTGGAATTGACTCAGATTAAATTTATGGTATTTACATGTGTGGAGATGCCCTCGAGTAGTTCATTAAAGATGAAACGAGCCTCTGGGTAGTCCTGAACCTCTGTATGTGGGTGGTGTGCGTAATTCTCTGAACAAGGTGAAAATATGAACAGCACTCACACACTATAAAACGCACTGCCACTGGTTCGGGACGCTCAGAATGAAGAGATTTATGCCAGAGTGTCACATGAAGAGGTCATCAAAATATGGATGATAATGATTTTCAGTCGTAAATCAATGTAATGTATTCGCCGCTGCTCAGCAGCTGGGGCAACGGCCCGACAAAGGTGACCTCGTCTGAGCCATGTTTTTCTCTCACGGCATGAAAACAACAACCACGCCACGCACTTGCTGACACTTGTAGCCACGGGCGGGTCAGCTTGCCACGCGCACTAAAAGAGGTCAGCCTAAAGACTGTCTTACATGCCAATCTGTCAGATTAATTATGTGTAACAAGACTTGAGTGCATGTGTTTATGTGGTAGTTAATGTGTCTGGCTCAGTGCAGTAGGTCCCACCCCTGTAGTTTTTCTACACCATTAAATTAAACTGGCTTCTGTGTATAGCTCTAGACCGGATTAGAGTCAGAACAGTACATGTTTATTTCATGATCATTGTTATCATGATCATGAAATAAAATTAAAAATTAATCCAAATTATGAATAAAGGGAAATAAAAGACCTGAGCGCTTAATAACCATGACTCATTTTCCAGTGATCTCTGAGGCAGTGCTACTCCACATCAGCTGGGTCATCTCTTCTTGCAGGTGATTGATTTTTTTTTTTTTTTTTTTCCCACTGTACCTGCGTCGCATGTAACAGGACATGGTGTCCAGTCGCTGAACGGGGTCACGATACAGTCCTTCTTGCAGGGCAGCTGACATGGTCGCACCGTGCTGGGGCGAGGGCCGTCTGGACACCTAGACAACAAACACACACAGCAGGGCTGTAGAGTAACACTGCTGGGGGCCACATGCTGGGGTACACATTCACCAAAACACAACAGAGAGAGATCTGAGCCCAAAGAACTGAATTATGTTGATATACAGCAGCAGATTCTCGCTCAGTGATTTCTGGGAGACACTTACGCCCCCCGGAAAACACTGTTATTATGAATGAACCTAACCCATGGTAAAAACCACCTTAGGTAAGTATTAGACTGAAATCACTGGGTGTTGAAGAAGAGCACTGGTTATCAGGCCCGTCTCTGGATATTTTAGTGCTCTAGGCGAGAGATGTCCGCTGGCGCCCCTGAGGGGTCTGATTCTTTATATTTGAATATTTTATGACAATTATAATAACTTTCAAATTTAACATCGTTCAGCTTCTGTTCTGTGTCATGACATTAGCATCACCTGTCAGCTCTCAGGCTGTCTTTACATGCTCACTAGCCTCTTATGTTTTATCCTGGTTTCATCATTATTTGCTTTCTTTTGTCAAGTCACTGACTGTGTGACTCGAGCTGAGGAAACATACAGTATCATCCCTCTCATGATAATGATTTATCCTGTGGATCATATCATACAATGTTCATGAAGACATAAGTAACCAGGTCGCACATGTGTGATTCTTACACAGTGACGTGAGTACATGAACCATGGGGTCGGAAAAGTGGAAAAACAGCAAGTTAAATGAGAGCCAGCCCCCAGCAGAGTGTCCCTCTACAGTCTCTCTGTAGTCTCCTCTCTATCAGGCATCGCCAAAAAAATCTTTTCCTCCTCCTCTTTGGTATCCCTCCAGATGGTGGCGCCCTGGGCGACCACCTAGGTGGCCTATGCCTAAAGCCAGACCTGCTGGTTTCACCTCACCTGGCCTCAGAATCATCTAAGAACCAGAATCTTCTGCTTCTTCGTTTTAAAACTGCAGTAGGAATTTTTTTTTACCGTTTCATCCTCCAAAATCACAACGTAAAGTAGCAGGAAGAGCCTGTAAATTAACTCTGTAAAGCAAAATGAAATCTAAAATGTGGCATATTTCTATTCAGCACTCACAGGAAACAACAATCTAACAAGAGAAAAAAGCTTCGCACACAACTGCAGTATGAACGTGTAGTCAGAAAAACAAACCAGTCACCACACACTGAGCCCATAAACATACATGGTTAAGGATCTTTTTATTAGCACTGATAAAACCAAAGTGTTTTGCTCAGCGCTTCATCAGAGCTTATGAAAAGTCACCTTTTCATAGTAAAAGACCATTGAACATACAGTATATTTTTATGGGCTGAGTGTGTGTGGTCATTGCTTATGGTTTATTTTTTCTGGCAGTAATATAAAAACTGGAACTGTCTCATAGACCAAAATGAATGAGCTCTTCATTCAGACCGAGCTGAATTTTTTTTTTGGGAGAGTTGGTAAACGTGTGTGATCTGTGTTTTTTTTTTTTTTAACATTACTTAAATGATGCTGTTGTGATTTCTGGTCACTGATGTTCAACATGTTCGGGGTCATTTGTTTGGACCTGTCAACAAGAAAATGTGTCCGGTGCAGCTGTAACTGAAATATGGATGGTTTTCCCCAAACTGCAAAACATCAGTGGCTTTCATTTAGTGACAACTCAGCTGACATTTAAAATGGTGACTGCTAGAAATATAAACTATGCCTTCAAGCTTTAATAAATATCACTGTAGAGGTTTGGTGCACCAACCATCTGGGTATTGCTTGAATACAGAATGTAATTATTCTAGGCACAATCTAGGGCAATAAAAACTGATGAAAACCTACGTAATCACATCCAGTTTATGACTGATGTATGCCATCTGGCTGACGGCCCTCCAAAGATATAAAGAAGAGATGGTCATATAACCCCAACAGAGCACTGTAGGTGTTACAGGAAATAGTTAGGGGGTACTTTACATTCACTTCTCTCTGCTGGGGAAACTCTGAGCTCCTTAAGGCTACAGACGGCTGACTAGCAGAACAGCCTCAGGACAGAAACTGCCTTGTTTTAACTGGAGTGTGCTATCAGTGAGTGATAATCCCTTTGATGACACAGAATACAGGGTCAAGCTGAGGTTTTTCGAACAGGGGTTATAGTTAATCTTCAGTCATTTAAGCACCTAAGGTCCCCTGTGCATACTTCTGAACCAAGATAAACAGGTCAAGACAGACCTGCTGGAGGACATTTTGTAATCTGATCTCTGCAGTACTACGTGCCCGGTCTCGCAGCCGGATGTTGCCGCTCTGTTTCCTCATCCTATGGCTGACACAGCGATCATCTGGGTCACGTTTAATGTTGCTAAGAACGAGCGTTCTCCTCTGGGCGTTCCATACTCGTTAGCATGGTGTTATCAGAGAACCGATAGGAAGCCTCACAGGCAAAATGTAATAATGTAACTGTGACACAAGGAGAGATTTATTTTTAATACCAATAGACAGAGCTAAATCCTTCTCGAGCAGAACAAATCCTCTGGTGTCTTCATACAAGTGAATGGTTCCCAGGAAAAAAAGACAAAAAAAAAAAAACGAATGAAGCAGGGGGAGAGTACGTTTACGCTTCCTGGGTTCAGCTGATGCTAACGTACGTAAAGAAGTGAATGAACGGGTGTCTCATTCGAGGACACTTCAAGAGGACGCAAAGCTGTTGAATCCAACCTTCGAACTGAGACTGGAGAACAGTTTCTACACTAGACCCCGGTCCCCGGCGCTAACCAGGATTCTATCATTTTAAATATAAAACCTATTTTATGACGTGTGAAGACAGAAATAAACAGTGCAAAGAAATCTACAAGATCTAAATACAATAAAAGTGTATACAGAATAGAGAGAAAAGCAGCTTATCATAAAAACAATCCAATGAGCAGGAGGCAGATATCAAACCTGCAGGTTCATGAACCAAACGTATTTAAGAAAGATAAAATGTTTGACTGTCAACACTTCATTTAAAAAAACAAAAAAAAAACCAATATCAGTTCACAACAATAAACCCGTTACTTCAGCCTCAAATGATTTTTCTGTGAGTTTACTAAAAAAAAGGAAGCGGAGCACCTGAAGATGGAGCACAACCACATCAGATTCTTGTTTTCATTAGGATATAGGTGCTGTAAATCTGAATCCAGGTGCAAATTGGATCCCCTGCACAGATATCACAACAGTGTCACAGCTGAAGGTGCTGGAAAATTAACATTTCACATCAAATGAAACAAATGTAGTGTAGAATTTCTTTAGCTTGTTTTCTGTGCAAGTGAAGAAATGTTCAATTTCTTATTTATTGGTTCTCAACTCCTTGAAAATTTGCATCAGACAGACAAACATCTCTCCTTGTCACGACGGATCGTGGGTCTTAAGATGCTGTGACTTCAAGAGCTGTTTGACAAAGACGGGATTAAACCTCTGACCTTGTTATATTCCCTGTGCTACTCAAAAAATGGCAGATGTCAGAGGATGAGCTACAATTTAACGCTCATACGAGATCTTGAAAGGACACAAGCATTAAAACTATATTCCTATTTAGATGAAGCACTGCAGTGTAAAAATACTGCTTGACTCTCGCCTTTGATCCAGGCAGAACACGCTCTGAATACCAAACTCCACCTTAGGGGACTCTGACGTGCAGATTACCTGCGTTTTAGATTTCACCTTTTCAGTGCTCCCTTCCCCCGTGTCTACACTCACACACAAACACAAGCAAATGTTCTCAGCAGAAAAGCAGCAGCATTGATTGTTGGATCAAACGCCTCACACACAAACTCTGTTTACGTTTTGCTGACAAGAAGAAGAGTTTCTCCTGGTTTTGATTGAATTATTCCTGTTGTCTCTCAGCGGTGCAGGTGGGGACAGGGTGGAGGGCTGGGCATTCAAAGAGTGTCACTGCGACTTGGGAGACCACAGTTCACATCTTGTCTCCTGTGGGCAGTCAACATGGATTCTGTCCCTCTGTCTCTGTCTCTCTCTGTGGGTTTACTCTGGGTGCTCCAATTCACCCATAACTCCTACTCCTACTGTGAGCTGGAGAATCAAAACTGTCCTTTGGTGGTAAATATGAAGAGTGACTGTGTTTGCCTGTGTTTTAGCCTGGTAACAGACTGATGAGCTGCATGCTGAGACTGGCCCAGCACCCTGGAAAGCCTAAATAAGAGCAGTACGACTGGGTGGATGGTCACTTAAGTCTTAGATTTGTGCAGGTACAGGGTGAAGGTGGGTGTTTTTCCCCTTCATTTACTATAACAATCTCACCTGGTGCAGCATTCATTCATTCATTTTGTTTTCTACAATCCCCTTTGCAACATCCTGTGTGTTTTAAGTGTTTTACATGTAGGGCAATGAGTTGACTCATAGCAGGTTTTCCTCTGCAGAGAGAACCACCCCTTTTGCTCTCCTTTTAGTCTAATTATATTGTAGCCCCACTAATGATGGGTATTATCCAAATTTCGATGATTAAAATCCAATTACATTCCAGTTTCAGGGTATGAAAAAAAAAAAAGCAGGCCATGTTTGTTGGCAGAACGCAGCACCAGCCAGAGGACTTAGAGCACAGTGCTTGGCTGGGAGACTCTGTCCGTGGGGGTGTGAAAGCTAGTTGTAATACTGCACTGTCATTTATGCATTTTTTTTATTTTGTATACATTTTGTTATTCCGCTGCTTTTCTGCTTTATTCCTCCTGTTGTCATTTTTGTCTGCAATATTATTTTTTTTATTTTTGCTTGTCATAATGTTTTTATTGTTTATTTGAAGAAAAAAATGTTTATTTACAAGGCGCTCGGGGTATTTTATCCTTTATCTTGCACAATTTTCCATTATACGCTTTCCTTTTACTACGTCCCACCAGTTCACTTGTATGTTTATCACTGCAGAAATACACTGAAGTGAATGAAGCCATCCACTAATGGCATCTGGTTTTTAACTGACTCGCTGGTTCCAGTCAGTGTCACAATCTCATAATGATCTTTAAATGTCATGATTTGTAGCGAGGCAAAGACAAACACAACATGGCACTGGGAGCTTGTCCCAAAGCACGACATTAAGACGAGCAGCCAGGCTAATGCTTATGTTTTTGCTTGCCGCTATTAGCGCGTTGAGTAATCTGTTCAGTGAGAGGCTGTTTTTTCGAAAAATGAGCAGATGGTTGAGCAGGATGAAGAGAGGAGATCCAAACAAAGAACTGACAGTAGTTTTAAGAGAGTGTACGCACACACAAAAAAGCAAGGTCTGGTGGGAAAAGATAAGGCCTAATTAATTTCATTATCAAAATTACGGACTACAAAACAAGAACATCATTTGTTTAATTTAGCATAAAACGGTTGCCGTTCTTCAGGGACCCTTTCAGCGGTGTCTTTGGCCTCCGTCTTGAGGCCTTTTAGTGATCTATCATAGTCAAAAACAAGGCGAAAACACAGCCTCCATTAGAACACACGGCGGGGAGATGATTGACTGGGCTTAATACAGCTCCTGTCGAACATCATAACCATGAATCATTCAGTTTCCTCTTTCACAAATTCCACAGCATCAATGTGATTATACAAACACACATTTGGTACCATTCAGCACACAGACTGTCAGAATCAATAAGCAGACGTTGTTGTTTTTTTTCCCTCACACCACAACAGCTTTCTCGATAGGATGATAGCAGCCCAAGCCTGAGGCACTGACATATTTGTCTCTGTTGTGTCTCTGGTTTCCATTGGGCTCTGACAGTCGGTGTTTATGTGCGTGTGTGCTGTTTGCGCGTGCGTGTACGTGTGACACGCACCGTGTGAGGGTTCACTGCCTGAGGCTGCGGGAGGAAGACAGCTCAGATCCATCTGTGAACGAGACAGGGCACATCTGCATATGCAGGGTGCAGGCAGCCATGTTTGTTTGTTCTGCTGGGATCCCATGGGTGCACTGATCAAGAGTACCTGCCAGTTGGACTGTGCCAGATGAAGACATGCAGGTTGGAAAATAAAAACAACCATTTCAAGCCACCACTGAGTTCAGGCTAGGAGATACTGGCTCTGAGCAACAGATGGCGAGGAGACCTGAGCTGCTGCATCATTATGCTGTTGCTTTGGTCAAGACGGTGGTATAAACCCAGGACACATGGCACTAAAAGTCTGTCAAATCCACTGGGGAAATACAACGAATCAAACGCTTTCATGAGAGAAGGACCATAACCTTTTCACAACTACAGACAGGTGACAAATTAAAAGAAAAACCTGAGCAGATGAGTGGAGAAACATAATGAATGCAGAGGCACAGGGGCTCACTGAAAGATTTGATGAGTATGAAAATGATAAATCACACGTGATGGTCTCAACCCTGAAGCTGAACACCTCTGGGAATCTTTGAAGAGAGAACATGTGAGACGGTTCTCTCCACTGCCATCATCAAAACAACACGAGGAAACATCCTCGGAAAGGAAAACGCAGCTCTGTACTCTGTGTTTTATTACACTGACAGCTGATCTGCTGATTATTCTCTTGACTTTTCACTCACGTGCCCATGTGATGTGCAAAGTGCCCATCCAGTCTCTCAAGCAGACGATTAGCACATGGGACAGGGAAGGGCGGCATATCCTTACATTTGATGGGTTTGGGTTAAACTAACTGTTTTGTTACGGTAAATGGAGCATCGTCGTTTGACTGTGGGTTTGAAATGGGAAACGATTAGGGCTCTGAATCCACTCCAACCTCCACTATACATGGAATTTATTACTCTATAACAATGGCACCTGACTTCTGCCTTCACTCCTTGTTTGCCCCTTGTTTTGGGGCACTTGCTCGAATGACTGATGCTGATGATCTAATTACACTGGATACCAATAAGATGTATTTTGTACGTCCTTTGTCGCCGTCAGCTCTTGACTTAATCGCTGCAGTTTGTGTTCATTGCGTGTTGCTAATATATTTTCAAAACTGTTCCTCTCGACATATTCATCGGTTTTATTTGGTTTTGTTTTGTCTCTTTAAACTGATGCTCATGCATGCTGAGTACGGACGATTTAGCCTCTTCCGCCTCTGTTAATTGACTCATGTTGCTTTGAAAACTTGCTTATCAAAGTGTTGATTGCCAGGCCTCTTTTATAGCTGACAAATGCAGCTAATTGGCAATCAACCTAATAGGACCCATCTTGGTGCCACCATTTGTCATTGCGAGTTGAAGAGTCAAAGTCATTTCCCCATGTGTGTGTCTGTGATAATTCTGGGCAGCAATCAAAACTTTACTGTGTTCACAGCTACAATACAAGAGCAACGTTCTACACCCAGAGAGCTTCTTTCTGTTGCGGTGCATTGAAGGTCTACGTGCTGGCTCACAGCCTGTTCCTGGACTCCTGCCAGTGACAGTGGCCTGACGAAAATCCACCTCAAGACTTCCTCAAAACAAAACATCTTTGAAGGGTTGCGCCAGGCAGAGTGCCTACAGAAGGATATTATAACAGACAACTGAGGCATAGCTGAGGCTGTATACAGGCAGGGTCAGAATAAGAGAAGCTTCTTCAGCACCATGAGCAGCACCACTGGCCCATGAAGGCAGGTGAAAAGAAGCCTCACAGCCTTCGGAGAGACTCCTGTTTGGCAGCACTCTCAGCATCTGTCATTCTGTGCTCTCGCCTCCAGGCAGACGGAAACTGAGGCTGTGGTGGCCTATAGCGCCCAGCATGTTTGATGGCAATCCATCGATGAGCAAAACAGCGACTTGCTATCCTTAGCACCGCAATGCTAGTGTCGCACACAACTGCAGCAGGTCAAAGGTAATTAATGGAGTAGCTCATTGAACAGTTGGGCTGACGCTTCGATGTTGCAGTTTTCTCTTCATCTGTTTACACCTGGTCTGATAGTCGGATTTTTTTTGTTGTTTGGTCTAACGTAGTCTTTCCCAAATTTTTATTGGGTCTCAAATTGGCAGCGTAAAATACAATATATCAGTGCTAAGATACATTAATTCATTTTCCTAATTAAAACAGAAGAAGAGCGTTTTTCTTTGCTGCACTGGTCTGTCCACTTCAGATGCTGTGTGCTGAACAAAATTTATCTTTTAGGTCTTAAGCAAGAAAGAGTTTGCCCCCCCCTCCCCCCTCCCAGTCTAACAGACTCCACTTTGATCTCTGTTGCTGCACAGCAGGTCTCAGTAATTCTACACTGATTCATTCATTAGAAGCAAAAAAATGAAACGACAATAACAACAACATAAAAGACATAAAAGATTTTCGGCAGTAGCAGCATATCAGAGAAGTGATCTAAAAAAAATGTCGCCCTGCTAAACGGTTGAAAATGTCAAACAGCTCCTGCCATACTTTAAGTCAAGCGTGTGACCTTCATTACCCAAAACCTCAGTCCGACTGAGCTAAGGTCAATAACAATAACCGCCTGCTGAGTGGGTGAGCAGGTGCTTGATGGGAGTCAATGCTGATAAAATATCTTCTTTTCACTGCTCATTAGTGATACTGTCACATGTTGTTCTTTTGCCCTTATTATAAATTACACATGTTTACATACAGCTATTGACCAGCGAAAACAAAAGATAATGGAGCCAAATCGACTGAAACCTCTTTTTGTCACTCGATGCCATTACACCCGACGACTCTACCACTTCTGCTCTCCAACCCACCGAGCTTGTGTTTATCTGTTGCTGCAGCTTTGCCAGATTAAAAAAACAAAAAAAAAAACAAAGGTAAAATACGAGACATCCTGGACTTTGACCTCTCTAAGTGCAGCTGCTGTGTGTGTGTGTGTGGGTCAGCTGCTGAACCAGCCACCACTGACCTGGACATTAATCTTCATTTTATCCGGTGGTGTTCTCTGTGAATCACATTTGCCTTGTACACAACGCACTCCGGCCCTTTAAATAATTTATGTTCCCGTCCTCTCCTCATTGATAACTACGGTTTTGGAGGTGTAATACAGGAGGAAGAGGAATTTTCTGGTCCTCCATGAGAGACTAAAGGAGCACATTCAGCATTGGAGAAGACGCATTAGAAGACATTTTTTTTTTAATTTCTACTTTGTGTTTCATTTGCACAAAATATGACACGAGCAGATCTCGTCCTTTATCTTCTGTTGTCGAGTGAATCATTGAAGCGTGACTGACACCAGACTGCAGCTGAACTTTCCGGCGGATGTTAGAATAAACTCGACAGCATATTTTGAACGCGCCTCATGCAGGGTGGTCTTCAGAGCTAACCATAAACATCTTGTCTCTCATCTGCCTCATGATTAAATTGCCTTAAAGTATCAATCCCATTTAATTACTGTCATTATCATCAATGAGAAATTACCAGCGCCCAAAATGGCAGGGTTAATTAGGCTTTCAGGGACGGAGAGATTATTTATTTATCTGTGGTCGCCTGCGAAGGGAAGATATGAATTGGGAGGTAACTTCACGTAGAGTCTGCTCAGCTCTGTTTTTTTTTTTTCCTCCGACTTGCTTCACTCTCCTGCTGTCACTTTGCTTCATACCACTGCTGCTTCTCTCATCTGTCGCACACTTCCTGACTCTTCTTTTGTTTTTCTGATCTCACTTGCTCTCAGTGTCACACACACACACATCTGCACGTACCATTCAATATTATCATGGACTGTTTACCAATGATGTCCTTTGAAAAAAAAACAAACAAACAAAAAGTACTGTGTTTATAGCTTGAAGTGTGTTTGCTGAGTCATCCTAACAGATGCTCACAGATCACTGTTTGACCTCGCAATGTAAGAAAGGCTTTTTAAATTTTTGCTTGAAGAACGACTTTCACTTTTTTCTGTGTTCATCAAGCTACAGGCTCTTTAACAAATCATTTCACACATCAAAAGGCAGCCGAAGCTCTCCCTGTCTTCTGTTCGTCGACTCGCACCTCTAGATTTCACTGATTAGTTTCTTCCAGTCGGATAAAAGTGTCCAAATCAGTAAAATCGGCTGTTGTGGAGATTTTTTTGAAATGAAAGCGTGCCTACTCTCGGATCTTGATGACACATGATTGAGAGCTACAGCTCAAAGCGAGTGGATTTTACCTCTAAGAAGTGAGCAATTTTCACTCTTAACACAATATTCCAGGAGCTGATTTCACAGTTATATACACTGACAAACCAGACAGGCCAGAAATAAACACTAATTCTAAGTAAGACTGCTGCAGGGGAAAAACAACCCGCACACATGTGGCGCTCACACAGACATGACTGGTTAAAAGCAAACACAAACAAGTGCTAGAAAGATAAATGAGACAGAGAAATAGATAAAAAAAATTAGCTTACTTCTTGGGAGGCACCTGGCCCACATTGACCCGGACGCAGATGACCTTGCGAGTCTGCATTCCCATGGAGCAGGGACCCTGACCGCTGCTGCTGGCGCGGGCGCTCGTGGAGGTGTTGAGGGACGAAGAAGAGGGGTCTTCAGTGCAAGGGCCCCATGGTCCGGTCTGCCAGTGGTAAACTGTACAGGCATGTTCGTTACAGTTCCGCATCTCCTGAAGGGCACTGCTGTTGGGGCACAGGGCACCACCTGAGAATATCAAAATACAGTGAGTGTCAAAGTGAGAAAGTGTGATAAACTAAGATAGCTCTCATTGTCCAGGAGAAATGAAAACTACTCTATAGAACTTTTTAATGTCTTTCAGCTCATTATTTTGGTTTAAGGCCTCAAACTTTTCGGTAGCTAAGGGGGGTAGCTAAAACCTGCTGATAAACCTGCTTCATACTAACCACCCAAAGAGCAGAAGTTAGCAACTAGGTGAAGAACATGGAGGAACATTTAGCTGCTGAAGAGCCACATATTTCCCTCACAAGTTGGTGGAGACCAAAACCAGCATTACCAGGAGTTTGAATATTACACAAGTCAAAATAAATGCTAATGCTGCTTTATGATTTTCAAGATATATCATCACTGAAGACCAGAGTCATGATATATCTAGAGTTATCTGCTGCTCAGACTTGGGGCTTAAGCACACTTTCCCACAGTGATGCACACTCCAGTAAGTAGCTCAATGAAATCCAGCACAGCTGTCTGACAGTTGTTGTTAACCTATTTTACTCCCTGAAACTCCGGGATTTATGAAACGCTTTGAATAAAACCCACACTCTCACAAATAAAAGCACCTTTATAGTGAGAGTTTCCTGAAACTCCGTGGTTTCAGAAATGCTTCCAACAGCCTTTCGACCTCATATTTAACTTGACAGTGCAGAACAAAATGATAATAGCTGTGTTTGCAAAGCGCACCAGGATTTGGAAACTGTCTATATATTGTTTCCAACCTCAATATTATATTCAGTGGCAGTCTAATAAAAAAAAAAAACATATTCCCAGCTTTTAATGCCCTGAAACAGCCTAAAATTTATGAGGAATTTAAGAATAAGAATAATAATAACATTCTTCTGCACAATGAGATGGGATTTGTTAAATAAACAACTTTGAAAAGAAACTGTAAATGAGCCAGTTTCAAGTTTCAAGAGAGATGTGAGAGTTTGTTTCCCGGAGGCTACACACTGAGGCTCAGGTTGATTGATTTGTATGCAGCTGCCAGATTTTACGTGCTTAATGGTGATAAAAGCCAGAGAAGTCACTGTGCTCCATTTTAACTGCGCAATCTTCTTTTTTTATTTGATTGTTATCATCATGACTGGCTAATGCTTAAAGCCCACGTGTTTTTTGTGTGTTTTGTATTCACACTTTCACTCGTAGCATCATCCGTCCTCTTTGTCTGTTTTTGGGATTAAAGTAATGTGCTTGTTTTGAAGGGTATTTTGGAATTGGGTATTATTCCCAGAAAACTCAACTCAGGATAATCCTGCAAACTTTTGAGGTGTGAGCTGGTCATGTGTGATTTCCAAATTCCGAAGGCGCTGCCCAGAAATCAATTTAAGCCCCTGAAAAGCTCCAGTCTGAATACAGATAACTTTCCCCACAAATGTTTTGTCTATCTTAAGTTGCTGACTCTGAATGTGGCCAGCATGTACCTATCAAAGTATACGTTTATTGTGTTTTCTACCAGAATAAAGTCTCTGATAAAAAGAGAGTGATGCATGTTATCATCAAAAAATATGTATATCATTAATTCTGCTTCTACACAGTTTATTTAAGGTTGTGCGCAACTGAGTTGGACTTCAAGGTGAAACCTACACACATTCCTGCCACCATTCCTGGTTAGGTAAATAAAAAAAAAACCTGTAGTGGAGTTACAGAGAGGTTTTATATATTTCTGTTTCATTGTTGATGTTACTAAAGACACATATGTGCTCACATACTGTGTGACCTCGCTCCTTTCATGTACACATTTTTTGGACTTATGAGAGGAGTGACGGGTCAGACTTTCAGTGCACAGTTCAGCATGTACAACCTCAGTCTATTGTGTTTCCCGTCCCCCTTTAGTATCCCTCTGTTTGTGCCTGTCTCCCTCTTGTTTCTTTTCTTAGGCGGCAGTCAGTCAGTCGGTTGTTGGGTCGATGGACTGAGAGAGCCCTCTCCGCTTCAGAGTAATTGCCGATACTTAGGGCTTTCAGCAAAGACTGAGAGGCATTGCAGCTTTGTGAGTCCTCCACACCTGTATTTCGCTGCTGGAGTTGACAGAGAGTTTGCTCTATAATGAGCGGCGGCGTTCACACAGTACGGCCTGAACCGCAGACAGCCAACTCAGACGAATCTCAACCTAATGGTTACTGAAAATGACTTCCTTTCTGCTGACTGCATCATGCCAGCTTAGCTGACTAACAACATGGAGATGCTAGTCCCAACACTAGCATGACATGGTGCCTCAAATGAGCTTGAGCTGTAGCTGAACAATGACCTAGAAAAGGCCGTGTGTTAGACAATGGGAAAAATATGAAGCAGCCTCAGATACAAGAAACATAAACCACGCGATCAACAAAAGCAGCAAGAAATTTTCAGCAAATCGATGTTGGTAATCGCCAGAAAATTGATTATTTTGAAAGTCAAAACAGGTGGTTCTGCACTGCTATACTTTCAATAGTCCGGTCCATTTGTGTTTCCAGGTAGCTCAACATTTTGTGGCCAAAAGTTTTACGTTGAAAGTCGAAACAGGTGGTTTTGTATTTAATTTGTGGTCATTACTATTAAAATTCCATGTGCGTGAGTTATTCAAATGTGTTCATGTTTGCAGGACAGATTACAATTCAGTGGCATATTCACAAAGAGCTGGAGCAATTGCCAGTTAGCATGTGTCTTGAATATCATTCGAATGATGAGTGTCAAACAGTAAGAGGCACTTGGGCTTCATAAACTCCCTTTATAATCACCACAGAATTCAATGTAAGCAGTTATGCTAAACAGGTCATTAATTAGGCTTATCAATGTATTAATTAGTACGTGATTCTATGCCAAAATATCCATGGCTGCATATTAATACGGACCCTGCATCTTAAAGCTGTGAGTAGTCCCTGTAGGTTCAACAATTTTATTTCTTCATTAATATGCAACACAGCAGCTTTAAAATCTGCCAAGAAGCTCAAAATCTAATCAGATAATCTCCTCTGCAGGGGGAACCTGTGGTGGAGAGACAAAGCGTCTTTTCAGGTATTGTTCTTGAGTATGTGTGTTCATAAAAACGCGTGACTGAACAGACAGAAGAACACACTTGAATATGGTTTCTGATTGTATTTCTCAACCTTTCTAAAGCTACTTCACGTAAAACTACTGTAATTTCTGGTCTATAGTTAAAAAGATTTACCAAAAAGTTCTGGAAACTTCGGCACCCGTGAAAGACCTTTGATAAATCCAGATGTTAGATTTGTTAATGTGACAGGACATAAACTAAAGCTACTGCAGAACAACAGAAAACAGCTAAAACAATCAAGCTATTTCACACATGGCCAACGAGCCCTGACTACACTAAGACTGGTTGAATAAGTTCTAAATCAATTATAAGTTACCCTAGAGCTGTTATGATAATGTACATAGTTCTTAGAACTCAAAACACACTAACAATTTTCATTTTCCTACGTGTAGACACATAGCTAGAGGTTTAAAACAGCTACAAGCAAACTTAAATTACAAATGTTACCCTCCATCACTGTGATCCAGGCTATAACCATCGCAGTGACTGAGGGGAAAACACACACCCAGACAAGGCACAGCAAAACGTTTGGTGACATGACAAAAAGAAAGACACGCACACGCACACGCACACGCACACACACACACACACACACACACACACACACACACACACACACACACACACACACACACAGATTTAAAGCAGAGAGAACAAGCGTATGCAGAGAAACGATCTTAGAAACAGATAAAAAGTGAGTGTCAGGCGAGGAGACAGACCAACAGAAATAATCACCAGGACAGATAAGCAGACTGTTTGAGATAAGGACAAATGCACATGCAGACAAGTGTGAAATCCAGACATTCAGTGAGTGACAGCAAAGGACGACTTGAAAGGCCATGACTAAGCCAATATCCAGGCCTCATCTGCATATATTTCCATACACGACGGTGCAGAAGACGGTCGGCAGGTGGAGACTTACCTTCGCCAGCGTTGTAAGCCAGAACGGAGCGGGTCCTCATCTGCT
Organism: Toxotes jaculatrix; assembly: GCF_017976425.1. Lineage (NCBI taxonomy): Eukaryota > Metazoa > Chordata > Actinopteri > Toxotidae > Toxotes > Toxotes jaculatrix. The sequence continues at coordinate 3,537,709 of NC_054401.1, read as the reverse complement.
TCCCCTCAATGGTCTTACTGGAGCAGGTCTGAGAGCAGGTGGACCAGGGCGTCCAGTCACTGAGCACGCAGTCTCTTGAGCAAGGCACCTCACAGGGCACGAGCTCAGGAGCCGGGGAAGACGAACAGAGGTTTCTGTCCACCACCTCTCCTGAAGAAAAAAAGAACATACAACAGGATCAAAGTAAGGAAAGTAGGACAGACTGAAGCTGCATTTTAAAGAGAAAATACTCCCACACTGTCATCTCACATTGTACAGTTCAGTAATAACAAGGTCACAGTGCGGTGATGTCTTGGTAATGATTAGGTAACAATGGGGAAAAACATTATGGCTTAGCAGCGTGTTATTCTGCTTACAATTATAAAGATATATTGGGGTAATAGTCTCTCAACAATAATGGGGTAATATTAGAGTAGAATATTACACTAGGGTACTGTGGTAATCATAATCAAGTAATATGATAGCAATGTTTGATACTAATGGGGTTACATCAGTGTTATACCATCACATTTACTAAACAAAATCCAAATCAGTGTTGAAAGCTGAAAGTTACCTGAAAGCTGAGTTTTTGTTTATTACACAAACGGAAAAGACGGAATATTTGACAAATGAGGGTAAAGGAACTTTAGCATTACCTTTGGCAGTTACTAATGGTCATTTCTATTGTGACAGCAACAGGTAGTGTACTGATATCACTCCACTGATACTGTCCTATAAACTGATGAAATCAGAAATGCAGTGTGCAATTTAGGAAAGGCTGGAGTGGAATGAGAACTGGCAGTGTAAAACAGATGCAGTAACAGTGTGATACACACGGTATGTACAGAAGGTAGTGCAGCACTGTGTTCACCTGTCACACACAGGTGAACTGTTGCACAGTGAGAATTATTCCCCTGAAACGTTCTTTGTGACGGTGGAGCTCAATAAAGTCTGTTAGAAAACGAGCTCATGCCACCACATCAAACAGGAAGCTCCCCAGCTGAACAAACTATCCCACAGATAGTCAGTGACCCAGGGGACAGCAGACCCACTGACACCCATCCTGAGCTCACACAGCATCAGTGGCTGGACGGTTTGAAAGCACCTGGAAAAATCACTAAACATGATTCTCACAGTGTCACCACGACCAACCAGGTGAAGCAGGTGGATGACAGCAAATATCTAATGACCAAAGAATACATTTTCATTGAAGGTGCTAATAGTTTAATAAGAAAAAAAAGGGAGCCCAATGAAGTGCTGTGTGAAATAGGTTGCTTTTATCAGCGTCAATAAAAGATCCCTGAATTTTTTTTTTTTTTTTTTTTGAGAGTACGTTTAATTTTTTTTCATATTATGTGATAAAAGTTTACTTGCTAATTTAGGATGAATAAATTTAAAAGCTCAAAGATTCATTCAGATTTTCACCCTCGCAGTACACTTCAGTACAGAGACAGCCAGAGCAGCTGGGAAAATGAACAGCTGTGTGTTTTAATTGATAGCACAATGTCAAGCACACAGCCCATTTCAAAATACAGAGACGTGCTTGTTTTCTTAAGACGTCTGTTCTCCCTCAGACAACTTGGGAGGGATATTCTCCAAACTGGCACCGGGATCAACTTGGCGTTCATCGCTCGCCTCATGTGTCTCGTATGCAAAGTAGAGTGAAAGCTGCACACGAGAAGCGAAGGTTTGAAACATACAATAAAATTATAATACACGCTGTTTACCCAACCTCCAGGCTGGCAAACACTGGATTGCAACCTGACTGTATAAATAATAGTGATAAGTAGCTAAACTTTGACCTGCAGCAACAGTGAAATACTGCAAGTATTTTTTGTACTTTTGAATGGACTGTTACTGTAATTGAGTAATTTTACTCTGTTGTATCGGTACTTTTACTTAAAGTACTTCTTCCATCACTGTCAGTCAGTCTGACTTTCTGCTCTTTTCACGTTGCTCAGCATAAAGCAATCCCACACCGGGCGAGGTTTAAAAACATAAGGAGGATCTGTGGAGATTACTGCCGTCTCATTTCAGGATTTCTGGGGGATATAAATATAATTTAATAAATCAGAAAAATTCAGATAGTTATTTCTTGTTGTGCTTTGGAATCTCCAGAATGTTAAGTTGCCTTGTGCTGCTTCAGGTAATCAAAAGATGCGAGATGAGAGAGTGAGATGAGAGCAGAGGAATGATAACTAGAACTGGGTGAAACCTTATTTACAAATAATGTTTAATCACAGACTGAATCAAAGAATCTGTGAAACATCAAAAAAAAAAAAAAAAAACTCCAAACTGAGCGCAGCCAATGGCCACCAGCTTCCTTACCTCCTTTCCACTGACATGTCTCATATTTCTGGGTTGATCCAATATCTCTGGATTTACCTAAGCTGCGCTTCACCACAGAAATAATTTACAACATTTCACTTGTGTTTTTCATATTGACATGACAGTTGATTATGACCCTTTTTTTTATGGATTATCTGTAGAATATTCATATTGATGCACTTTTGACTCTGGCCTATCTCCATACTAAAGTGGTGCTGAACATGCAAAGAGCAAATTCACATGGGATTCCCACATTTTTACACTTTGGTTCATGTTTTATTTATGACTTCCTGGAATCAGCCGTAAGTGGATTATCTTAACCCACATATTCGTCTGCGCCGCTTCAAGTGCTGCCATGAAGCAGGCAGAGAATATTTTCCTCTGTAAGCGATGCATACATTCAGGAAAATGCAAGTCTTTCAATTGTTCAATTTCAAGCACTGGAGAATCACTTGAGCTTCAAAAGTCAGACTGGGCCTGACTTCGCATTAAGATGTCAGTTTGACAGCTGTGCAGTGAACCAATCATGACTGAAGGGAGAAGGCATGAAAATAAGAAGCGACAAGGAACCCCGGCAGTTTTTAGGCTCACACACAGAAAACATGAATGAGCAGAACACCCACTACGAGAGGATAACCTCTATGCTTAGTGTGCAGAGAAGAAATGGCTCTCTGCCTAAGTGGGCAGGCAGTCAGCATGGGGAATATCAATAGCCAGTTTCAATAACATTTGTATCGACCTTCGCCTGTTGTCTGGGGCCCCGGCTGTGTGGCCTTTTCTCTTATGACTGGGACACACTCGGAGAAAATATACTGCCGACATTGCAGTGAAAAATCTCTGAGGCGAAAAGCGGAGCGAAAATCCAAACAGAACAAATCAATTTTCATCAGATGAGGGAGTGAACGTGGGAGGGATCAATCAACCGAAGTCAGGGGGAGAAAGAACGGTGCAGCGTTTCTGCTACTCCCGCTGTACGGGGGGGTATCCACCGGACTGACTTCACCGAATACCTGCAGTTGATGCATGAACTGTGATTTGTGGCCGACGTTAGAAGGACAAATCAAGTTCTCTAGTGGAGAAAACACAAACTAAGTCACCGCACCGGATCATAAAAGGAAGATTTACTCACCACATTTGGGAGTGAATGAGATTCCTGATGCTTCAGACAGTCTAACTTTACATGGTGAATGAATAAACATGACATGTAATCCACAGCTTACCAGAAAAAAATAATAATTAAACGCAATAATGTGTTGTACTTTATTTTGTCTAACATTTGTACATAACCTGAAGGCAACTAGAAGTCTGGAAAGCATCTCTGCACCGCCGGCCCTTATATTAAAAATTTACAGTAATAAAGAGTAGCAGTAAAAACCAGGAGCCGCAAAGGGCACAAGATACTCCAAGACCCAGAGCCACGGAGGATTGATTTGATTTACGGCGAGTAAGATTTAATTGTGCGTGCAGAGAGGAAGACTGCAATGAGAGAGACAGCACGAGAGAGGTGGCAATGCTGAATCAAGCAAGCGTTAAAGTAGGAGAGCTTTAACGGGGGGAGAGGAGGGAGGAAATGGGGGGAGAAAAGTGTGGGGAGAACTCCTCACAAAGCTGATGAATGGCAACCAGGAGTACAGTCATGGAAATCTCCTCACGTACACAGCTGCACGCTGAGGGTTGAAGGGTCAGTGCAGAGGTGACTTTGAAGATATAGGACTTTGAGCTAAAAGCACAAAACACTCTATGCATGTGTGAGTAATGCTTGATAATGTCTTTCAACAAATGCCACCTCTACAGAAAGAACATGCACAAAAAACTAACCACTCAGGTTTGAAACTGTGGGCCATGAGGCGTCACTGGCAGCAAATTCAGCTTCAGTAAAATCTCATCGTCTGCTTGAACAATGAGACTGAATTCTCCCGTCTCACCGTTGCTGTTGACGCACTGGACCTGAGGGAGCTGAGTGCCGGGGCCACACGGCTTCTCATCTTCAGGAACACACTGATCCAGGCTGACCAGCTGCCAGTCGTAACAACTGGGCTCGTCACACGGCACCGCCTCCACCAGGTGTGGGCAGTTTCCAGGCCCTCCTGTTGGCTCGTTAGTGATCTGTCGCTTCCTCAGTTTAAAACCTGCAGCACAGAGACGGAGTATAGAGGCAGTCCTTAGCTGCTCTGCATTTAGAAGTGCAACAAGTCTATTAACAAATATTTACTGAACACTTTCCCTCATATGTACGGTAACAATAATGATGTACTTCCTGTATGTAAGTACCACAAACTGTGTCTAGTTGGGGCTCATTGTCACAGATGTAACATGTCTGATAGCAGCTCTACTAAAGAGACATTTCCCCTCTAAACATAAAATATATAAAAATTCTAATAATATAATTATAAACTGCTATAATAGAACTGGTTTTCTACCATATTACTCATCTCACAGTGCTTTAGATTTATCATGTGACCCTTTGGAGGGGGCTGACCCCTAGGTTGGGCACCACAGGACTGAACCGGCTAAATGTCTGTTTAAAGGAGTCAAAACAAGTCCAATTTGATGATAATGCTTTTATATAAGTGGGAATGTGAAACTGTAGTAATGGTACTTTTACTTCAGTCAATGATCTAAGTCCTCGCTCCACCACTGATGATAGATGGTGATGATTAGCTTGGTTTGGTTTGACGGCTGACTTATTAAGACAACTCATTAATACTAATGGGAATACGAGGAAAGCCTTGATGATTTCATGGACCGAGCTCGAGGCTACCAGGAATCTTACCCCGCCCACATTGTTCTACAGAGTTTTTTTTTTTTTTCCAATAATGTCACAGATGAACAGTTGTAATGCACATGTGACCGATGAACCGAGTCATGCAGAAGTCGGCCTCTGACATTATTTATCAGCTTCAGTGAACATGACGTTGATGAATTGCTCTTTCACACAAATCACATTAGATTAATGAGTAATTTTGCATGAACATTTTTACTTTACCCAAACTACGAATGCACTGATTCGAAACAACAGCAAAATACTGTTATAACAAACACGGTACATTTTATAATGAAATGTTGACGTGGCTGCACTACCACCCACTGAAATGATGTTTCCCATGTATTTTTAACAAGATGACCTGCTGTAACTAGAGACATTCAATCATTAACTATTCATAAGGCTATGTGGTAAGGTTATAGGTAGTATAAAAATGATAACACTATGTAGTAAAAAGCCATAATGAAGATTGCAGGTTCATTAATGCTTTCAGACTCAATAATAATGTTCATACAGTACTGTATACTAATTATAGTGCTCTCTTAAAAAAAAACTAATTCAAAGTGTTGGATGGAGCATGGGCAGCATTTACTACACTGTAAAAACAAATTTGTCCGCCATAGTGGAAGTTACTGAAATGAGATATGCACAATGACGTACTGCATTATTTCCACATTAAATTTAATACATTGGTATAATTAGTGGAAACAAGAACAAGGAACGAAGCAAGAGGTGATTGCTTTTTCATCACAAAGTAAAACTGTCAGTGGGACAAAGGGATGACAGATAATGGGCAAATTACTTCCAACGCGTTTATCACCTTTATTAGAGCAAGAAAGAAAAATGAATACGTGAAAAGGGGGGAGCGGGTGGGTGGATGAATTTATATAGAAAAATGTCACACATTACAGCTTGCCTGATATAGTGGCAGTTACTGTCATAAACCAATGTAACACAATATTATCACAGTAATGTTTAAAATGCTGTACATGACACTTCGAGGTCATGATGTCATCTATTGTCGTCTACGTCTCTGTACCTTTCTTTCCAGCCTGATCATCGCAGTTTTCAAAGGTGCACGGCCCCCAGGCGCCCCACGGTGACACCTCACAGTCGATGGGACAGGGGATTTGGCACAGCTGAGACCTGTTGGGGATCGGCCCCTCGCACAGCCGGTTTTCCACCGGGCGGGAGGCTGTGCAGATGAAGAAAAGGAAACACAAAACGAGCAGAAGATAAAATGAACCTGCTTTACTTTGATCCGCTGGTTTGTCTTTATGTTTACCGGCATTACAATCAACAGGAACAAGGGACAATAAAAATGCTTATTTACTTTTATTCCTGGCATTAAAATCCCTATAGAGAGAAAATGAGGAGAAAAAAACACATGCCTGTGAAGTAGACACTATTATCCCTTTGTTTTGTTTATCGCCTCCCTGTTAGCATGTCAGAATGATAAATTAGCAGTGATTACCTCGTGCAGTGCCTTGCTAGCTACATAAAACATTGTGGAGTCCTGCCCACCGACTCTCAGCGGAGACAGGAGAAAGGATTCAACAATCCAACACTAAAGGTGTGAGGGAACAGTGACAATCTCTTGGCTCATGTTTATTCCATGAGGTGTAATTTGGTGGCTACGTTCCCTCTTCATGCCATGTTGGATTTTGAAAGCCCTTTCCATGATGCAACTGGTAAGTGCATGCCTGTCTGAACTCCCACTGAGGAACTTTGTCGAAATAAAAGGGAGAGATGCTATCGCCATGCAAGGCACAGCTCTGTGACAACTGTGCAGATCACATTTCTCTGCTGAACCGCGGCCCAGAAAATACATTTGATGTGTTGAGTTTCTGAAGATATGGAGTTTATGCATTTATGCAGGCACATTTTGTATGTATGCTGGTGTCAGTGTCATTTCAAAGCTGTATATTCCAGCTGTGTGTGCACACATTTTTTTTTTTTTTTTCATTTTTGATACTAGAAAGTGGAGAGTGACAGAAGAGGACAGAGAAGGAGAAAAACTGCTTTTTTCAAGAACCCCTAGTCAGACTGAATCACAAAAAGTGGCTGGCAGTTAGGTATGGGCCTTAAAGCAATAGTTTGACATTTAAGTGTTGAAGTGTTAAAATGACAAGTTGTGGTTTCACAGAGGGTCTAGGCTGGGAGCCGTGAAGTCATGATGAGACAAGATGATGAGGACATGTTCATTTGTGAGCTGTCGAGGAAGTAGGAAGATTCTTTTACCTTTTTCCTTCAGAGCCTGGTTTAGCTGTTTCTTCCTGTTTCCAGTTTTTATACTAAGCTCAGCTAACAGGCTGCTGACTGTTGCTCCGTAATTAGTGAGGAGATATGAGAAAGGCAAAGATCTTCTCATTTAACTCTCATCAAAAAAGCAAACATTTCCCAAAACATGGAAATATTCCATTAAATCACCAGGCCAACAGAGCACCACCTCCATGCTTCCAGGTTGTCGCCGGTGATAAGAGTGAGTCCTGCTCACTCAGCAGACGGGTTCAGCCCCCCGCCTGCAGCTCCACACACTGACTGACACTTCTGAGCCCCATTTGCTTTTACAGCTACACAGAGCAAACACGTCCAGCAGTGCATTTCAATCAGATTCAAAGCAAATGAGCAAGTTGTATAAAAAAAAAAAAAAATAGCAAATAGCATTTTAATTTAGTGAGAGATATTTAAAAGAAGCTCAAATCTAAAAGCTTAAATAAAAGTAAAGGTTCCAGTCTATAGTTTTATTTTTTTATGCCAGCAGTCATTTAAGGAGCCGTAATTTAACCGGAGATACCAACAACTAGTGAGTTTTAACTCCCCTGAAAAAATACTGGCATGAAACTCTAAAGTGAATATCAAAGATGCAGCAGATACTTTGAGCTGTATTTTACAGAATATTGTACTGGACGTGTCCTCTGTAATGAACTCATGACACTGCAGTTCCTTCATCACTTCCTGTTATCTGTTACTTGCCATATTACAAAATTTTTCCCACTCAAAAGAAAATTCATCTTTGTAAAAACTGAGACTTGGTGTTAAGATATCAGAGGTGGCATGAAAGTGAAAAAAATATTAGTATTAGAGACTTTTGTAAGACTTTTCTCTACAAAGCATGAGGATGGATTGATCTGCACTTTTCAAGTATTGAGAGATAAATTTCAAATATGTTTTTATAGAGGATATTTAATGATTCACCAAAAAAAAAAATCTCTCCACAGGTTCAACCTGAGGCACTTTGTTTCCTGTATTCCAACTGTTCCTACAAGACATCTAATAGCTTAAAGTCCCACACAGTCAGGAAAGCTGAATCATAATTCCCTCAGAACTGTACAGGGGAAGGGAAGTGGGGCTTTTGAAATGCAAAATGGCTAATTCCTCTTACAAATACACTGAAAGTCAAATACTGAGTTTGCTGAGCCACTGTTAATCCGCGTCTTATTGGAGAACTACACTGACTTCAATCTTTTAACATCAATCCATTTGTGAATACAAAATTGAGGACCAACTGAGTATTGGTGTGATGAAGAGAAAAAAAAACTTTCTCTATATCCTCCTTCTCTATTAGTCCATTTTATAGTGCGTTCTCCAGTGAGTTCATTTTTCTATTGTGCTAAAATGACAACGGAGGAAAAAAATCCCTCATGCGAGTGTGGCTTACTGTCTGCCGCAGTGGAAAATGTCTCATGTCTCACTTTCGCTATTCTGTTTGTGATTTCTTAAAAGTTTTTCATACAGTCCCTTCAAAGTTTCAACTCTTCTGCCTGGCTTTTTATTGGGGTGAACACAGAACTTTGTTCTAATACCGCTTATCCCTTTGTTGGATTTGGCAGCAACACTGAACATGCAGCAGTCTGGCCTTGTAGCTTTAATGAAGATTTGTATGTTGTGTGCACTTAATGTCATCGTAAATCTAAAGCATCACAGCAGTGAGGAGCGACTTCAGAGTGTTAAAATTGATATTTGAATTATTTTGTCTTCTTTTTCCTTTGTGATCGATTGTTATGTTCAGGAGAGGAGACAAGGATAGAGGTTAGGAGAGAAGAGGAAAGGAGAGGAGAGGGAACAAGAATAGAGGAGAGGAAAAGACGCAGAGGAAAGGAGAGGATATAGAGGGGAAGAATAGAGGATAGGAAAGGAAAGGAAAGGAAAGGAAAGGAGGAGAGAGAAAAGGAAAAGAAAGGAGAGGAAGCCAGAGGAGCAAAGGCTGACAATAAAAAAAAGGAAGTGGAGAAAAAGGGACACGGAGATTAAAAAAAAAAGAGAGACCTGGGAGGCATAAAGCACAGGAAGAGGCTGGGGCTTTGTTATCAGCGTGACTAAAAACACCTACCTGTAATCTGGAAGGTGATGGAGAGGAGAGGGGGAACACTAGGCTTCTGCTGTCTTTGGGTCTGACCCGCTGCAATTACAGGGGAGATAGCGCTATTAGCTACGCACACATCGGGGGGACGGAGGCACTGTCACACAAACACAGAGAGTGAGAGGAGACGGCACAACAGAGAGACGAGCAGAGACTAATGCAACAGCAACAGCAGGAGAGGCCACAGGGAGCTGAGCCTCATAACCTTGTTTACAATTAAAGGCTTTAAGAACAAGATTAAATCTGTCTGTGTTTTTTTCATCTTCGGTCAGAGTTAATTTTGATGTGACCAAGTCGGACTCATGGTTTATGAACAAAAGCCACACAGACTTTTTGGTGATCGTGTCATCTCATCAGGTTGGAGATGCTGGCATTCGGGGATTAAAAGAAATCTGATTACAGTCTTTTTAACTTCAGAGGGACAGATTTATCTTGGTTCTTTGGCACTGTTTCCCTTCTTTGTTTCACGGCAGCTAATTAATTCCTGATTGTCCTGATTCTTCTTTGCCTTTTAAGGCTTTCCAAGCATTCAGCCATTTTGGGAAATGTGCTTATTTGTTGTCTTTCCAAGAGAGGGATGAAAAGATCGACGTCACTGTGTGTGTTAAGCACGGAGTTTAGCCTAGCTTAGCATAAATACCAGTGGCAGGAGAAACAGCTAGCCTGGCTCTGTCCAAGAAGTGCTCCCTGACACGTCATCACAGCTCTTTCCAGGTTTGGTACCAATGTGACTGTAGAGGAACCAAAACTAAAACCTGTGCTCACCACTTTTATGTAGCAAGCCTCATTTCTTGATGTTTGTTCTTGTTTTAAAATATAATAAATAACTGGTCATAAAAAATGAAGAAGAAATAGGTCAAACCCGTAACTCTGCCTAAAATCACCAGATTCCAGCTCTTTATTTAACTTGCAGACATCACTGGTGTTGATTTTCTTATCTCTCTCTCTCTCGGAAAGAAAGCAAATAACCATATTTCTCAAAATTTAGAACGATGTTCTGGGACTTCGGTCACCCACACGCTTAGGTGAAAGGTGACCAAAACGTCAACTCCCACAAGGCTGGAAGTAGTGCTGCAGGGATCCGTGTGCTCCAGCAGCTGAGCATACTCAAACCCAAAGTTGTATAGATACAGATCTGGGGTCAGATTGGAGCTACTCCCCCGTAAAGATTAAGGTTCAGATTTAGGAGGTGGTAAGCTGATTCCAGGTCTTGGCCTGAGGGTATCTTCCGCCCTTTTGCATGGTGATATTTATGCATGAGACAGGGGAGAAAGAGAGAGCTGGCTGCAGCAAACTTCACTGAGCCACTGTCTGCCTCTCTGTCTCAGTGGTATGCTGGGAGATTACCCCCCAATGGAAGGAGAAGAAATCCTGTGCCAAGAAGATAAGAACTTTGTGCATGTGTGTGTGTGTGTGTGTGCAAACTCTCACACACAAGTCACGCACCTTTCTGCACAGCCAGCCCTGGCAACACCGTTCTCAACATGCTTGTATATATGAATTTTTAACTGCATCTTAACCGAGGTTATAGGTGCCTCAATGTGTATGATCGCTGCAGTTTTTTTTTTTTTTTGCAGGCACATGTATGTCACGCTCTCACTCGCCCTATAGTCCCTGTAGCACTTCAGCTTGAAAGGAGACAGAGGAAGGACATAGACATGCAGTCTCATAAGGAATACATTATACATTCTTCCTTATGTTATACAATTTACTTTGTCTGTCGATGGATTTAATCTTTGCTACCAGACTCATTATTCTTTAATTAGGGCCGGTACACAGGGAACCAAAGGGGCGCCGATCAATTCAAACCCAGAGAAGAAAGGCTTTCGATTACATTAGATCAACTCTTCCCTCACAAGTCGTTTATCATAAATTTATTCAACATCACACAAGATAGTTTCAGATTAATATTCGAACCCTGAAAGAAACATTTGAAAGAATAAAATAATAATGTAATGTAATGATCGGCAACATATTCGTGTTTCCACCGTCGACCACTGAACACAACAGGGCTTCAGCTTGGAGACGCTTCATTAAAGCTTTCGAGCTGCAGGTCTAAACAGCTGGACTGGGCTGCATCAGCTATTCCTACATTTTTGCAGAAAAACTTTCCGCAGTTCTTAGTAACTTCCAACTATTTTCAAACTAGCGAAGCACTGAACAGGTTTGCACGTAAGCCTAAAACTGTTTCAGCTTAAAGACAAATGATTTTTTTTAAACATACCCCGCAAATTTTTTATGCATTAAATGTAGAAATTATTCTGGAGAAATGTGTTTTCAGAAAGTGCGAGTAATATCTTACTATGCAAACTGAAAACGAATTCTTTTTTGTGAGACCTAATTTAAATGATTAAACAGAACTGTTTCAGGTGTCAGGTTGGATATGTCCATCATATTATATTACCTTCGTTTTATAGGTTGTGTATTAGAAAGCTAATGTTAGCTTTGTCAGATGGTTCAGTTAGATACAAAATGCTTACACCTGGCAGTCACTGGGTGTAAATATTAATCTATTAACAACTAATCTCTATGTACAAACTAGTTAACTCTGTGCTGAGTTTGACTTTACAAAGCATGGGTGCAACCAGTTCCTGATCACTGGTAAGTACTTGTAACTTTGTTTTTGAAAAGCACAAAATAAATAAAGTTATTGTGTATAGTGATTGGTTGTTCCATCCCAAACAGAAAACAGCCAACATGAACACCACGTCACACTGAATGACAGAACAACTTCCTTTACCTGGTGGCGGGAGGGGAGCATCTCTCCACACTTGGAACAAGTGCGAACTGGCATTTCACCTGCTCTTAGACTTTGTCACTCTCTCTCACGCGATCAGCACGGTTGGTCTCGATAAGCTCACTCTCAGCTAATGTCTTTAACACCCTCTTTAAGAGGGCAGCTTTGACTCTAAGCTGGCTTGACGAGTGTCAGAAATGGAGGCCTCTGCACTTGTGACCACTGACAAGTCACAGCAGGACACACGAGCAGACAAATCCCTGTTCTAAGCGAGTCCTGATTTGGTTTAAAGGGAGCGAACGGCGGCGGGTAAAAGGCTGTTTAATGTTCAAACGGAAAACTTGGAGCTGACAATGTAGACACAGTGGGAAATTTGAAGACAGAAGATTGAAATAATACTACATAATGCAATATTGTATGTCAGTGTATTTTTGCACTTGGATGTGTTGCAAGCATTTGATCTGTAATTATCTGCAACAAATCCATCAAGGGACTGCAGTTCATATACACTGCGTGGGGGTTGGAGAAAATACGCTGTCATGTAGCAGCGCTTGATCAAATTTATTTGAGCTACACTTGAGAATTCTGATTTGTTTCAGGCTATGCTTTGCAGTGCTGTATGTATACAACTGTGGTGCTGACTTTAGTTATAGTATGGAACAAAGATGGCTGACAGCCTCCTGAGATCAAGACAACTAAAATGTGCAGCTGAGAAAAAGGGATTTCTTTAACAAACTTGGACAGTGGGGGATATGGGAAGGAGCAGTGGACACAAAAACAGAGACTGGAACAAAAACACCCTAAAGGATGGCAGACCATTTTCACTGGGTGAATTTAAACAACTCAAGAATCTGAACCTATGATCTTCCATCCATACATTTTTTTTTTTCAGATTCAGCAGTTTGACTGGCCTCACGACCTATTTAAAACCGTGTGGAAAATCGACATCATAAACCCTGCAGCACCGAGCAAATGGTCTGTATGATAATGCCTCCATGAACATGAATAATACATTTCTAACAATACACTGAGTCAAAGAACACATTGTTGGTATGATCCAAGGCTTATGTCACACTTATCCTTTAAGGTCCCTGAAAACTTTTTCTGCTTTTTACCTTGAGCGATGTAGAGAAACACTAAAGACTGGAAGTTTTCAGGCGCTTTAACACTGTGCAGACTAGTGCTACGTCTGAATGTGTGTTCACGCTGAAATTTAAGCAAATTCTATACGTGGTGTGGCTGCATATTAAGTCGATGCAAAGAAGTGAGCGGGAGCGAACAGATGCCAATTTGTTCCGGAGGATGCAAAGAGTAAATTCAGATAAATAAAAGCAAAATTTTCACGTTCTTCATTTAGTGCAACACTTTCTCTTTTTTATTTTCTTTACCTTTGTCTTTTTCTCTGAGGTCGTTGAGGTACTTTAGAAGCTCAGCATTAGCCTGGACACAATAAACTTCTCTGGTCTGCAGGCCCCCTCCACAGAGCCCCGTCAGGTTGCTACGCCGACGGTCCTGTTGGCTCAGCAACAAGTCAACCCGGCAGTCGCTCCACTCTGTGGTTCTCCAGGTGTAACTACAGACAAAGAGAACGTGGAACAGCAGGGATGGATGGATGACAGTGTGACAGAGTTCTGTGTGGGTGTACTAAAACGTAGAAGTAGAGCACATTTACAATCTTGCAGACCTAACTTTAGAACAAAAAGATGTGTTGCATGGTTACAACCAATTTAATCCTCCTGTTTTTCTGAAAACATTTCGAGCTGCACTTTTCAATTTACCGTAGTACAGTGTGTGCAGCATGCAGGTACTCTCAGAGACGTGCACATTCAGGGCACGGTTCAGATGTGCCTCATACGGTTTCTTCAGTGTTGCTCAACCATGAGTTTAACCATTTATTTACCCAGCAGAAAAACAGTTGTGATATTTTTGTTAACAATGAAGAATGATAATGAAGAAATTTTATTCTTAATTTCTAAAGGATGAGAGTGGGAGTAAGTAATTGGGCAGTAGGTGTGTAAAGATGGCACAGGATGAAACTGGGGGAATAAAGGCCATCTGTGAGCCTATCTGAATCTTTATGTGTGAGGGAGTTGGTGGGATTCAAGCATGCTTGCAGTCTCCCTGCATTTGTCTCTACTCTGTGTCTGGCAACAGCCCAAGCACTTATAGTAATCTGTCTCCATATGCTGTCTCCTACACACACACACACACACACATACACACACACACACACACACACACACACACACACACACACACACACACACACACACACACACACACATACACATACACTCACCTATGGGCCACCCAGGAGAGCAAATTAACTTGGTGATATGAGTAAAAGGAAGTCAACAGGAAACATGTGCAATTATGCTGAATACCAAACAGTTTGATTTTACTGTATTTTAACCTGAGCTCTTCAGGAATACAGAGTGAGTCCCTGCAGTGTGTGTTGCACTTTAACAGGGTCTTCACAAGGCTGTAACCAGAGGAGGAGGAGGAGGAGGAGGAGGGTATAATCACAACTTAACATACAACCGCATCCCTGTGAAATGTGAGCGTGTATCACGTGCTGAGCAATGAAACCTGATTCTACACTTTCACATAAATTCAAAAATCCTCCGCTCAGTTCCCGCGGTGTCCCCTTATCATCAGGAGGAACTCACGTAGTGCAGGGCGGCACGCCGTCCCCCTGAGGCTCACAAGACTCCAACTCCTCCACTGGTGGGCACTCCGCCCCCTCGCCCACAGGGAACTGGAGCACCTGTCTGCTCCGGGTGCGGTTCCCTCTGGGAGACTCAGGGTCCACGCAGGTTTTGGAGCACGGGGCCCATTCGGTCCAGTCGGTCACCTGGCAGTCCTTGGGGAGGACGCAGGACTGGACGGTCAGTGGCAGGTCCCTTGGCGTGCAGAGGCTGGGAAAGGAAAAAGAGGAGGGGGGGGTAGGAGGAAGAGGAGGATGCAGTTATGAGGTTGATCTTGGAAGAATAAGTGGTGCATTAATGTTCCACCGAACAAGATGCTCATTTAAAAATACACCGGTTTTCTCTGTTTAGAACCCAAACAGTGCTACAAGAGGAGAATGTCCCACTTGTACCTGAAACTTTGTTCACTCACTCATTTTCACATTTTTGCATAGACTAAACAAACGAGATGTAACGTGTTAATTAGCGAGCTCTGGAAACACCGGTAGGCTGATTACTTTTAGTTTCCCCCTTCTTCCAATCGTTAGGCAAAGCTAAGTGGGTGGCAGGTACAGAAACGAGAATGGAATTAATCTTTTCATCAATCTCTAACTCTGGGACAGAAAGCAAATAAAGCAGATTTTCCAAAATGTCAAACACCTTTTTTTTCCAGTCACAATAACACAAAACAAAGAGAGAGAATAAATCCTAACATTTTAGAAGCTGAAGCCAGTAAATGTTTGGCATTTTTGTCTTGTTAAATGATTTAAATGATGATTGTTTATCAATATTGTTGATGTTTAATTTATTGACCGACCATCCGTTTCACTACAGCACCTCTCCACCTGCACTGACAATTCTAAGCTTGAGAATGACATACAAACGGTATGCAAATGAGCCTTACAACTCCCCAAAGGTAGATCCTTTCATCCCTTTGTTATCCTCTGGCAGGAAGTGGTCACAGACCATATTTATGGTAAACAGAGTCGTGCAGTGTGCAGCTCACTGATGCCTCATTACAGTGCTCTTGAATTTTTACCTCTCACTGCTGTCTTAATGTCAGTGTGCCAGAATGCCTCAGAGCATCGGTTTATGGTCTTTGAAGACGTCAGAACAATAGATACGTGACACTACAAGTGGAGTGCACAGCTTCACTTTAAACTCTCTGCCCTTGACTGGCGCCACATTTTGTCATTAGCCGCTCCCATTAGCATACACGCTGCATAATCGGTTTAAAGAGCAAAATAGGAGTGGTGTGGCATCCTTCTGTCTTAAGCGTTAAGACAACCAAAACAACCTCTGATCATCTAAATAGCATTTAGATGTAATGAATAACCCGTCCTCTTTGGGCCCCTTTCGAATCATTAGAAATTTGTTATAACTAAAGCCGACTGCTTTCTGCTGCTCAGTCTGGATGTCTTTCCCCTTGAGGCGATGCAGCTGACGAGCTATTAGTGCTAATTACAGCTCTGCTTCATTTAGAAACCTCTCATTTAGACGCTGCCACCACACTTCACCTCAAGCAACTCAGATTTTTGGTATAAATGAGGAAATGTATGAGCTGAGTATGAGCTGTGTGTGTGTGTGTTGTTTTTTTCTCTAACTCCTGTGTCTTTGCAGATTAAAACACCTCTGCATTCTTTGAAGCGACACTGTGAAGAATCTTAGTTTTGTTTTCCTGCCAAGCACGCTCGGCGTGCCGGCTCGTTTCGCATCTGAGAAAAAACAATGAGGAATTTAAACTGTGATTGTGACGCGCTGAGGGTGATGGCTCGATTTCCTGTCTCAGATGGAAGTTCTTGTGTTTTAAAAAGCTCCTAATGCAGCCACTGACCCATTTTCGCTGCAACTGGATCCTTTGAGTCTTTCCCGTTTATTGTGTGCATGTTATCTGAGCACTTTTGTGGAGATTTAAAAGTTGCAAAGACAAGTCATTATTTCTAAAGGTCATGATGCAAGCCTGATTAAGAGGACAGACACAGAAGACTGCGGCCTGTTTGGGAAGAGGAGAGGACTATGGAGGAAGGAAAAGCCCAGTGACAGATGTTCATCAAACAAAATTGGAAATGAAGTGAGCAAGATGTTCAGAGAGCGTCTGGCTAGGATATGACTGGGTTACTGCTTCTCTGGGAAGTTTGTTCCACTTTCCCGAAAGTGGCAAAAACAACTATGAATATTTCAGAACAAGAAATAAACAAGTCAAGGATTAATATTTATGCTCCTAAGGGCATGTAAGTTGTTTTCACGGTTCCTTTGAAATATTTGATACCAGTCACTGCTGAGAGCTGGGTGCCAACAAAGCATTAATGAATAGATTTAGTACATAATTGATCAAATCTTAGAGTACAGTGGCATGTGACAGATATGTGATGTGAACGGAGGCTTGCTCTGCTGACACTGTCAGTGATTTTTTTTCCTGGAGATCAGAGACGTTATGAAAGACCCAAATCCAAGTTTCTAGGGGGCAGGGGTGACATTTCAAGTTACTGTCAGTCGAGGAAACAGAAAGAGAGATGATAGATCCACAGAAACGTCTCTTTAGAAGAACTGCTGACTACCTTACAGTCATCTAACGTCAAAATCAGAAGGTTATTAGGATACACGTCACAACAACTATAGCCAACTGATTTCCCCCTTAATGTTCTATGACTTTTTTTATAGAATCTGGTCACCTGGAAACCTTACAACTGTTTCCCATGGCCATGGATTTGTAAGCTTTTTGTGGGCAATGAATTTAAAAATGGTACCAGATAATATAAACATAAGTTATTGCATTCAGATGGTTTCATAAAGAGTGGGTCAAAGATGAAATATTCAGTGTATCACTTAGAAACACAGGAAACAGAATATGTTCTACAAGACCACGTCCATGTTTACTGACACCGTTATATCTAATAAGGAGAATTGTTATGAATGTGTCTTCCTGCTTGCATTTGCACTTTCTGATGTTGGACAGCTATCCAATCCTACAAGATGCAAGTGTAAATGTGGTAATTAAGCATAATGACAGATAACAACATGAACCAGTCAGTCAGGGAAAATATTTTATGCTTGACTGATTCTGTGGGAGAGACTTTTGACATTAGCCCAGCCTGGTAATTTACAGTGGAACAATCAGACTGTTGCATATTTACCAGACGTTTGCCAAAAGTTCCAGGCAGAATATGCTGCCGAGCTCACTGAAGCAGCCACTGTAAGGCTTTACGTTAATGGGCCCTTCCTCTCTGCAGGCTGGTGGCAGATTCATTTCTTGGGAGTGGATGTTTGATGTGCATTTCAGGCAGAGACTTCTGCTGAGAAATGAGTGGGAATTGAGAGCCATTTGATCTGTCTTATCATCAGTGAGAGAGTGTGACTTTGTAGCTCACAGCAATAATAATGTCAGGGCGAGAGGTTAGATCCCACTTGGATTTAACAACATTATAAATGGAAGCACTCATACAGTTACAGCTTGTATTCTGGATAGGAGAGCCCACCGAGAGCATAATTCAGTTTCCCATTCAAGTGATTATTTGTTTGATGGAGTTCCGATTTTGAACTTCATGATATTGCTTAAAGTTGCTGACTTGCTGTTTCCCTCTTTCAAGTCTGTTTCTTCACCTTAAGTACATCTTTGCAGCTTTAACTTTGAACAATAAACATTTTTTTTTTTACTTACTCATAGATTTAGTTTTGAAATATCCATCACTTCCATCCTAAAATGTTGGCAACTGAAATGGAAACTGCAGTACCTGCAGGGCTTTGTATGGGACACAATATCTGTCTTGTTATTTGGGTGAACTGAGCCTTTAATATCCAAAACAAACATTCCCTTTACCCTTTACCGTTTACTGAAGAAGATCTACTGCAGCAATTTGACTTTATGGCTTATCAAGAAGAGCATCTCACTGGTGACATTTTAAGTGACACTTTATCTTGACACTTGACACTTTTTTCCATTAAGCATATCATTACACATCCATTCAAAACCAGAGAACAAAACCCAGAAAATTACCTGATTTCAAAAAAACAAAAAAAAAAAAAGTGCCACACAAAGTCGTGGCTTAGATTGATTTCATGTCATAAAATCATTCGCTTTGCCACTTCCAACCTTCGGAAGCTGACATCAAATACACTGTGGTAGCTGTGCTTCATTGCTCTGACAGCATGGCAGTGACAAAGACACAGCTGATAAACATCCTCCCCTACATGTCACCTCCTGACAGGGAGAAGAAAAACTTTGAGGAAAACAAATTTGGCATCGTGTTTAGCTGTTAGAATCCCAGTGTTTCAGGAGCAGTGCATCTGAACATCAAAGCTACACAGAAACGTGAGAAAAGTAAAGAGACGGATAGAAATACAGATAGTTAACACTGGCAATGAGTTAATAAAGTGTCCAACAGACAGACACGTAGATGAAATTAATAAACTGTATGAATATATCACCTCTGCTAACGGCCTGTAAGGCAGGATGTAATTGTCTTAAAATGAAATAAACAACAAATGTGTCCATTCTGTTTTCAGGACATTATTTTGATGGATTTTTCATCGTTGCCCTTGAAAGAAAATTAAAGAGGTATACAGTATAATGGTGCCGCAGAAAAAAAAAAAAAACATATTAACTTTAATGTCACATTAACATAAAAGTATTGCCACTCACTTGCGTCCCACACCGCTCCCATTCCGGTGTATGCAGGTCACATTCCGAGTCTGGTAGCCCACCTGGATGTCCCAGAACGGGCTCTCTTGCCGGTTAAGGCGGTTCCTGGTTCGTTTCTTCTGGATAAGCTCCCTGGTCTCTGGATCTTTGACTCCTGCTCGCTCCCTGAGGCCCTGGCCTTTACCTTTCCTGCGCTTGACTTGTCGCGCTGTCCGAGTCTGTGGGAGGGCGCAAGGGCTCCAAGGTCCAACCCTGAGACTATACATACCCTCTGGACCCGTGCAAGGCCCCGGTTTACAGGACTGGAACTCGGTTAGGTTGGGGCAGACAGCGCCTCCAAAAAGCGGAGGAACCAGGACACTGCGGACCCTGTTCCTGAGGCCTGTTCCACACGTTTTGGAGCAGGACGTCCATGGCGAGTACTCGGAAACCACACAATCCTGGGGGCAAGGGATCAAACATGCCTGCTCCAGGCGAGGTTTGGGCTCAAAGTACTCACAGATGGCATCCTCTGCTGGAGAGCCGTCTGACTTGAGCAAGCAGCCCACCTCCCGGGTCTGAATGCCCTCTTCGCCCCCACTGCACGTGAACGGCCGTGAGGCCCCGAAGGTCCTTGCCGACACTGGCACGCACTCGTTCCAGGCGCCTAGTTTCCAGTCATAAAGGTCCTTGTGCCAGTCACACACACGGAAACAGTTTCTCTGGTTGGAGGGACGCTGGCTCTGGTCACAGTTGGTGTGAAGCGTCGTCCAGCCCTCCACATGGGCACACCAGACTGCCCGGCTTTGGCTGCCACCCGGGCCACAGTCACTGCCCATGCACCTTCCCCATGGACCTGGGAAACAAATGAACAGGCTCAAATTACAACGAGGTATCATATGAAACAATAATCCTTTTAGCTTCAGATCTAACTCCAAAAAAGACAGTCTGGAGAACAGTAGGAAACCTCAAGAGTAAATTGCTTTATCACATAACACAACACAAGACAGACTGAAGGGGAAACATCTTGGTCCTTATCTCAGCTCTGTTTTCCAGCTTGAAATCAGAACACTGATGCTTGGATGGTTGGAGGAGTTGAGAGATTGCATCTAGGCTTATTGTTTGGTTATGAATCATTTAAAAATAAAACATATTGACTGGAAGCACGGAGTTAACAAACATCCTGTAGTTACAGTAGTAATGATCTCAGCGGAGATCAATGACGCCAATTGAAAACCCTGTGCTATTAAAACAGAAATCCATATTATGCAAGCACTAATTAGTCAAACACTTCAAACGTCTAATACCAAAGAAAGACGGAGACAGTTTAGTTTGTTGTTAACTACGGAAAAGCATATAATCCATCTTCAAGGATGACACAGTAAATTCACAGACTCTTCTAATATGGTCCTTGATGTAAAATGTGTTGAAAAGCTGTTGGCAACCCACAGCAGATGATGTGTGAGTGAAGAAAATGTGTCACAGCCAATAAAAAAATAAACTGTCACCTTGTTTTGAGCTGCACTGAGGTCCACAACTCTTAGTGCGAGGCAAAAACCGTCTGAGCGCTACAGTACGGGGGTGGGGAGGGATGATTAGGCAATGCAAACACAATGTGCAACAGTGGAGATTATAGGTGATCAAAGAAAAGTGTCTGAAAGCCAATTTACAGGGGCCATGAGTAATCTGTGGCATTTCTCAAACACTATTGGCAACCCGCAGGAACACCAGCCACAAATATCAATAAAACTTATTTGTCTGTACACAAGTCTCTGGCACAGCTCCCCCTTATCCCCTCTTGCTAATTGCAGCAGAGATTCAACAAACAGAAGAAAGAACAGGACTGAGGTGGTAACGAGGCACTTGCAAACACCGTACATCATCATACGCAATCAAGTATGATTTCAGTTGAGAAAAATACTGGCAACACCTGGCTCAAGATCAAAGCTTTTTAGCCTTAAAGGATGAGGATGACACTATTCAATATTTTTTATTGTCTCCAGACTGCTAACAGAAGTAGGCAAACCATCTTTTTATTTCTCTGCTCATGACTGGGTTGATGTCGGAAGTAATATCTTTATCCTTAAATTTCTGTCGTAGACCTCTGAGTATCTATTAACAGAATACACACAGCCTGAACATATTCCCTCCCACTGTTATTACCCAGCTCATCACACTGCTCATTTCATCAGCTTCTAGTTACCATTGTCCGTTGGATCCACAGTGCATCTTTGCTGGATATCAGTCATTGCATTTATCCAGTGTTAGCAGATAGAAGCTAATAAATTTTCATGATTTAAACGCAGTCGTTGCCGTGTGTCCACTGAGTCACGGCTTCTGATTTTAAACATGTTTTCTCCGAATAGCGGTTATCAAAATCAAAAACCCAAATTGTGCTTCAGTTGATATATTGATCAACAACCGTATCAGCCCAGTGCAGATACACATTATTATGTTTGCTTTGTGTTTATCTCTTGCTCCTCCACAGAAAGTAAATATCTCTTGTGTGAAATGCTAAAAAGCTCAAACGCAAATATCTGATCTGCTCTCGAGTAAAAATAAACAAAAAACTTTGCTACCATTTTATTACATTCAAGTGTTCTGGTGGTTTTCCCTCTATAATTTCTCAGTTTCCGACTGAAAGCCTGTGTGGAATAAAGTAGACAAGGCAGGGCCCCATTTTGTGTTTCTCCACAAAGGAGGCTTAGCTCACACCATGAAAACTGTCTTAACCCGGTCAGCCCAACTCAGCTGGTTCTCCACGCAAGTCGAAAAACACTAATTAACACAGGACGGCCGCACACACACACTGTTTTATCCAAAGGCTATTGATACTACAATGGAGAAGAAATCAAACTAATTGGGCAACTTCACATTTCACCTCAAATTAACCTCTTAGGTAATTGATTGTATTAGCACGTAGCCTGGGGCTGGTTGGACCCTTAGTGGGCAATGGGCAGTGATGGTGAGGGCAGCTCATGTTGACCCACGTCAGTGCAGAGTTAAAAATCGAGTGGGAGCACGATTCTGGCAGCGTTTGCCTCTGATGAGGCTTCTTGCAGCAGTTGCTGATCTCAGCTGCTGATAGTGCTGACGGGATCTATATTCAGTCAACATGAAAGCATTATCTAAATGACTCACCACTGTATCAACACACTAGATCAATGTCCTATCCATAAGTGATTTCGAGGTTTTCTGGTCATCTATAGCTCCGGATCACATAATACTTACTGGTTTTTAGAAACTGTGGTGTTAAGAACAAGATTCAGGAGGTAAAACACATTCAGTATTCCCCATACGAATCCTTTCAGGTGTTTGTCTGAGACTATGAACTCTATGTGATATTTATTTTTAATCCAATAATAGAAAAAGGCATCTTGGAAGTTTTGCCTTCACGGCTTAAACTGATAAAGACACAGAACGTTATCTCGAGAGCTGATATTGACTTTTCAGGAAAAAGAAAGAAAATGCAGTGAAGAAAATGCTCATCCAAAGTCTAAAATGCAGTAGAATCAGACAGGTTGTCTGGGACCAAAATAAAACACCTCCCACCTAAATCTAATCCATCCCAGATAGAAGTTATCTTCTGCGAGACAATTCTCAGGCATAGCTCTCACATTCAGCTCTCCTTCAGCTCAAGAATGTGGAATAAAGAAAGTCCTCCAAGAATAAAAGGTCACAATACTTCACCATATTCGACCCTGATCTAGGCAAGCACACAGAGTCTGACAGCACCACTGACATTCTGAAGAAAAACTTTGTTTCACCTCTATTTATCATATGTTTCGCTGAAAAGATTCAGAGAATTTTCAATTACTAAGTCTCTCCATAAAAAAAAAAAAATCATCTGAAAAGCAAAGCGAAAGTGTAAAGACTTATTAAATCAACAGTCATCAAAAGTTGACTTTTGACTGATTTTGATGACAATCTTTCATTCTCACTGTTAGGGCCAGTGTATTGAACAAACATAAACCATAAAAAGAGTTTCCACATTTCCATCTCGGTGAAACTCGGCATTTGCAGGCATGTGCACGTTCTTGCGGCAGCTTGCACAGACTGCATGTACAGAGCTGTAATCTAAATGTAAATTCTGTTTTATCACTCAGCAACAAAACTGTCCTTTCTCTGTGTGTTCATTATTACAGCTGATAGTGAATTTACTGATAACCTCTGAAGACTTTGCATTCTTGTCAGACGTCATGTTACACAGGAAGCACAATCGCATCAGCGCTGTGTGCAGCTCAATCAGAAGCGAGCAAGGTAAACAAACATTACTCAGACATGTAAACACTGTACAGAGACACAAAAAAGTGTAACATGTATACAAAAGTAATATTTCAGAAAATGTGGTTACGGTTAGGCAGAAGTGGAGGTCACAGTTATAAGAAAGAAATAAACTGTCGACTGGAAACGTGAGATAAACAATGGCCCTGTGGCGAAGCCTAATGTACTGTATGTCCTCGTGATCCATGGGAAACTATGACTTGTGATTGTTGGAGAGTGAAACTGCTGTGATCAGCAGTTTCACTCACAACACTTTTGGTTTGTGATCTCCACCTACGGTGTGATCGGGTCATAGGTGGAATAATATGACTCAGCATTTAGACTCCTCTGACAGTGCAACTGAAAACTTGACAGTCAAATTAAAATGGAGTATCTGGAACATTAAACGCAGTAAAGAATTAAAGTGGCTGCAGCTCTGCAAGCTGGAAACTTTAGAGTTTAGAGTTGTTGGAAGCTCTAATATCTCCTGTTTATAATATTTGCATCAGAAGGCAAATTAAAAGTCCCTGCATGTCTTGAACAGCAACGTCTGTCAACGAGCTTGCATTTGTGCTGAGTTTGCCTTCATCACAGCAGAGTGAGAGACGAGAAGCACTGTGGGAAAAAAAGAAAAGGATGGGGGCCAGTGTATAGACAGAGAAGTTATGACCTGTTCTGGCAGCATATGTCTGAAGGAGGAGGAAAATATTCTGACATAATATAAGACAGAAAATGTTTCATTTAGCAATTTATATTAATGCCAAAGAAAAATGTTGATAGTTAGTAGTTTAAATAGTGTAGTTTAAATGAATTAATTGCTAATCAATCATGCCCAAACTTTCAAATGGTATCTTATTAATTGCGGCATAAAAATGTAATTACAAACATTAGCCTTTAATTATAAAACCCAGTGGAGACGACACAACGGAATATACTGACACTATATTCCTCCCCACACTTTCCTCTCATAATGAGATAACGGCAATAACCATAGAAAAGATAATTCTATCTTTTCAAATAAATGCAGAAGCCAATTGCTGAGTCACTTTCACACACATACACATTAAAACCAGGAAACCTTAAAAGTCACCAAAAAGAAAATGAAAAGTTCTGCAGGCACTTTCAGCTAACTTATCTTCAATCATAATAAAATTATCTATCCTTTGTTTTACTGGGGGCCCCACAGGGCTCTCAACAGGTCCTCTGGTAGTCCCCGGGCCCCATACTGGGGACATTTGCTTTGAACAATATATGTGGAGTGTAATATCCTCACTGTCGGGGTGAGAGTCTGATCTCTGACTGGGCCTCGAGTGTCTATTTAATGAACAGCTTCTTTGTCCCTGCAGGGTCAGCTTCACTAATGAATGGGTCACTGTGGAGCTCGCTCGCTCTCTCTCTCTCTCTCCACTTGTGTTTGTTTCTTATTTCTCAGATCCACAGTGTCTAGCTCTCGTCTCGCTCTCGAGCACGGGACCTTTTTCTCGACGGGGTCAGGGTTCATCTCAGGATCGTCTCGGCCGTCTGGCTGGCACTTCACTGCCATCCTGTAGCCAGACTTCAAGCTATGTGAAAAAGGTCAAACGAGACACGAGGTGGTTTGCTCAATCAGTAAAATGAAGCTTTTTTAAATCACCGCAGGGTCAGTGCGATGTTAAGAAAAGCGTATAATACGCTTCCACCTTCCGTGGAAACTTAGCTGCAGCTGAACACTGTCAAACTCCTACAGTATACTGTCAGTGTGCATCTATATGCTGTGCAGTAATAAGAAGCAGCAGTCTGAAGTTAGAGCTAATGTATAAACTGTGTAAGCCTCGGGTCTCCGAGGATTGGCACTCCTACACAGTTCCAGTAAACGAGAACGAGTTCAGTCGACTTGTCAGATTAAATCAAAGCTCAGAAAGATGATTTTACAGACATCTGATTTTACGGATGACTATATTTATCTTATGGATACGGCTGCTCACAAACAGACCTCTGTTTAGTGTTTTTGTTGTGTTTTAAAGGTTCTTAAAAGCCTGAACAAATCATCCAAAGGCTCCAGTGAAGTTTGTTTAATGACTGACAGAATGTGAGCAGTGTTTTAAATCTCATGCAAACATGCCTGAAAACTGATCAGTTGCGGAGCTGCACTGCAAGATGTCCGTTTGATTATGTAAGCTTTCGTGGTTTCAAAGCCTGACCGCGGTGTTTCAGACGACTGTGTTCCTGCTGTTCGAGCTGTTAAAAAAGCAACTTCAGTTTGAGTTTCTGAATGTTCAACTCTCCGTGCAGCCTCACAGTTTAGACAGAATTAACCATATGAACTACACTGCGATAATTGCATGTTTGCGTAGCCTGTGGGAGAAGTAAGTATTACCACATTGAACTTGCCATGTTGAGTCACATTAAATTCAGCAGAGCATTTGTTTGCCAAGAGGTACAAAACAAATCTGTTTTGCATGAGGCTAGGGCCAACTGTGCATTGTTATTGCTTTTGAAGAGCACAGCCAGCCATAAATACTGTGCTCAGACAGATAACGGTGCCACTCATAAAACCCTGCTCCTTATGGAGCCTGGTCAAAAAGTCACTATTTGGCACCTGATGGACATTAGCCTTTCGGTCTTAATGTGTGAATCTGAAGTTAGCGTGGAAAAGAGCAAACGTTAAAAAGACGAAGGGAAAAGTACCAGAGGCTAATGCGTAACATCTGAAGGAATACTTTGAGCAGCTTAGCATTCATGGATGATTGTTAACCCTGGCCTGCATTCAGTGTGATCGGTGCCCTGGGCTGTGCGGCACTAAGCCACATTGACTAAGGCTCTCTACTCACACTTGATCTAAATTTCATTAGCTGTAATACCATGATTGCGCTTGCATGGCTCAAAGGAGCTGCTTTGATGATTCTTTACTCATTACATCCAGCACCTAACTGTGAGGCAGGCATTTCAACAAGTCACACAATGTTGAATAGTCCTCTCCAATTTTATCTTTGCTCCTCTCCACATGCAGTATATCCCATAGTACCACTTTATAACAGCAAGTGTACTATCACTTAATAACTCATAGTCTTTGTTAACGTACATGAATCTTTTGAATGAAATGTTGAGTATTATGAATATGAAGTTAATTTAATTGAACTGGCTTAGTGTATTCATATCATTCAACCACCATGCTGATCTTAATATGGTGTCCTCATATGCCCACTAGTCAACCTGCGGCACCAGTCCGAACTCTGCCCATCTTTCAGCATTAAGGGACCATTTTACATTTCTGAAGTCTGCCTTAAAGCAGCACTCAATCGCCCACACGTACATTCAGTTATTGGTTGCTATGATCACTCCTCCTGCTCATATTAACTGTGAAGAGATCCCTTCCCACTGCTATTGCAAAATTTCTATCACATTCACATTCAGCTAATGGTAAAGGCGGCATCATTATGCTTCTAAGAACCTGGAACTTAGCTGAAGCAAAAAGACATGACAGGCATCAGGAACTGGAAGACTAGCTTGTCCTGTTGTTTACAAATAGGCTGTGTTTTAAGCTCATGTGCTCAACTGTATTTTTTTTACCCCGTTTTCCTTTTTGACTTTTAAAAAGCCTCCTGTGGACACGTGTTGTAATTTTACCTGTTGCCACAAACACAACGACGACTACTATACACTGCTTCAGGCACTTGTGCATAAGTGTATGTTGCAGTTCCAGTGTGATTGTTATGTCCATGTCAAAAAAAACAAAACATAAAAATAAAATAACTGCATAAATAAACACCCCCAGACGATGGAGGAACGGCAAGATAAATTAGAGAGAACACGCTCCAGCCCAGCACCCACACGCTCGGTACTGACGATATCACTACTGGCAACATCAAAGAAATTCACCAAATTCTTTGGGGGTCAGGACCGGGCATCGAGCCAGAGTGAAACACCTGCAGCCTGTAACTCTGCTCCTGCATTTGTCACTGCAACAACAGTCGGCTTCAAATGAGCCATTTCTGCTACACAATTTAAACTATCAGCATCTAACACACACACACACACACACACACACACACACACACACACACACACACACACACACACACACAGATTCCCACAAGTCAGAAGCAGTGGTTTTCTGCAGAGGTCTGTCAGGAAAAATGTCAGATGCTATAAAATTCAGCAGCAAACCAGTTCACTCCATAATTTCCCTTCATACACCTTCCTCTTCCTCATCAGCCTGATAAATGACAGACATGAATATTAAATCTACATGCAAAAACAAACCTCGAGTGCCGAACACACACATGCTCCTGGAAAGAAACCTGGTCTGGTTCCAAAACAAACCAGGTGACCTTCAAATTCCCGAGAACGATCAAAACAACAATAACAATAATTATCTTGGAAACACCGGCCTCCCAACATCTGGATGTGTCTTCTATTGTCCTACTTCACTGAGACCACAGCCGCTAGTCCTTCATTGCTCACACTGTGTTGGTATTATTAATATGAGTAACAGACGGTCATGGCTTCCACTGAAGTTAACCTTCACATCACCTTGCTAATGTTCATGAGGAAGGCTACATTTGCAGGTGTACAACACCTAACTTCCTGTCAACTTCTTTAGAATACACAGGCCAAACACATCCTTTGGTTCCCAACTGGCTGGTGTAGTGTAGGTTGAATAATAAATAGCACATGTTAAGGAGGTGATGAACCAACAGTGCCTGCTCCTAATGAAGAGGAAATATAATGTATGAACATGAACGTCCAGCTGCTGATTATCGAACCATCAGCCTGGTGTCTGAGCTCGTCTGTGCAGTGGGTGGTGACTGATTTTGCTGCCTGTCCTGACAAAAACTCAAACATTTTTCTTTCTTTCTTTTTTTCCCCTGATATTGAGCCGAGCTGTTCATTACTGTGGAGCGAACGTTCAGGGTGATGGATTAATCAGTCAATCATTATCACCCGCTGAGCTGAATCAGACAGATCATGATGCATCTCGACGTTCTGTTGTTTAGTCACTGGATGACAGCGTTAACGATTCGCTCATCAAACAAATGGCCTTCACTGTGTGCCAATACAACTTTACTGAGGGCACAGTACAAAAAGTTTGGGAACCACTGTTGCAAATATCCCTCTACAAAACCTTGAACATCTTAATTACAATTTGCTTGTAATGTAGAGATGCAACAATTAATTGATCTATTGATTTTTTGTGAATTCAACTTTTGAGATGGAACTTTTTTGCAGTTTTCTGAGGTTATACAGACCAAATGATTAACTGAGAAAATAATCCACAGATTAACTGATAATGAAAACAACTGTTAGTTGCAGTAGTAGCTGTTTTACTGCCTTCTTATGAGCTGATGGCGAATGAAATTATTTACTGTGTGGACTGCAGGAAGCTTAGCAACCGCTAATGTGGATGCAAATTAACTAAACACTGGTTTTTAGTAAAAGAACAGGGGTGGGAGTTTCTCATGCTGTGCTACTGTACTCAACATGCCAAGATTGTTTAAAGAAAATGATGTCTAACCACCCTCAGCAGCAACAATGCTGGTGTTTGTCACAATGAACAGTAGCCAGTCTCACTAATGAGGGAGTATTTTTTTTCTCCTTAAAATGCCGAGTGGCACACAAGAAATTATTGATGATATTATGACAGGAAGTATGACTGAGGTTTTGTTTTTTTTTGTTCTCTTTGGAATAGATGTCTGTGTACTGGAGACAAATTGCTTCTATCACAAATAATAGTTTTGATGCTTAAATATGCACAAAAACCAGGCAGATGATCATGGTTACACAATGTTTTTCTTCACATCACCTTAATGTGTCTTAAAGCATAAGCTGAATGCTATAGTACAAAAATAAATAAAGACACATAAATAATAAAGACCTCAGAATAGTCTCTAAGGCTGTGACATGGAAAAGTACCCACTGAATTTTAAGTAGAGACACTGAAGAGAAAACGGAATAAATAACAGTGGCCGTACCTGTCACCGTCAAGGTAAAAATAAATATGACTGTGCTCTGCGGTGTGCTGTTTTATCTTTATTTACCAAGAAATGAACGCTCTTGTTCTGCACCGAGGTGATACAAACATTATAAACACATTTATACCCTGTCCAGTGCATCCTGAATCCTCCTCTACTGGCCACAGAGAAGTTTCACATGCCTGGTTTTGTTGTCTTCTTGACTCAGATCTGAGCTGCCATACCCATGGATGTCTTCCCTGGAGGGGTGTGATATTCTGGCAAAGGGTATATAGGGGTGGGGGTGAAGGGGGTTTCAGAGGCTCAGTGAAAATGCCCTGTGGATGAAAGCCTCTGGTCTGTGAGGCGCTGCGCTGGCAGGTTTTTTTACAAGAGCAGTAGTGACACAGAGTGTTCAAGGCGTTTTAGAGTGAGCAAGAAAACCGGAGAGACAATGAGACGCACACACAGCAGGGATGCTTGTTTTCCCCGTCGACGGTATTCTTCCAGTCAGGGTGTGGTATTTCATCTCCGTCTCAGCCTCACAAACACGCAATACGTATGTGGCTGGTTGCAGCCATTCGAGGACAGATATAACAACAAAGGTATGATGACATGTTGTAGCACTGAACTCAAACTAGGTGTCAGCCAGGCAGCCTCCCAAAAACCAGACGTCCAATCTGACGTCCCTTTCTGTGCAGTGTATGATATCTAATCCTCCCCTGGTGTGCAGGGGGTGGACACAATATCATGAACACCTGTACCATGTAAAGGAATCCAACACAATGTCCCAGGTAAAAATATCACCTTTGTGAATCTTGATTTTGGATGAGGCTGAGCAGGAGAAGCATTGATTCAAATATATGGGCACTTTTTGAGGCATTTGTTTGTGGTGTGGGGATTGAATTTTCACTGCACTGCAAGGTGATCATGATATTTTATAACCCTTGACTGCCCACCTTTCCGCACGTGGAGTAGTAATGGGTCTCAAAGGCAGTCTTTCTGTGGTCAGAGTAATTACGTAGAGCCACAAGCTATGATTACGTGCAACCCATTGCCACCCGTGTGGTCCTGCTTAGTAGCAGAGTCGACCACAGCCAACCTGAGACAGTCTCTTCCCTCAAACCAAAGATGTGTATTGTGCTAAATTGCTTGACTGAACAATGTGTGGCTGTGATGACTGAGAGAAAAGTACTGTTTTTATGTGTCAGCTCTCTGTACTTTTCTAGCTTCTGTCTGAATCCTTGTCGTTTGAATTCACTCCTATGTTTTGTCTTACTGTTTACTGAACAGCAATATCAGAGCAGTATATACAACACTGCCTCCTAAATTATATTTATATACAACTAATATGCAAAAGCCAACACATTTTGAAGGAAATATAAGGCCAACTCAATTACATTTTTCATTTCTGTCAAAATATCCAGTTTTGCAAAACAATATCTACTTGTAATGACTGCAGCCTTAGACTAAAGGAAGGTTAGAGATACTTCATGGTCTTGGTTTAATACAGAAAAAGTCCGGAGTGACTCGAAGCAGAAGACACAAACTGTTTATCAACATTTAACCAAAACCACAATCTTTTCTAATCTTAACCAAAGTGCTTTTGTTGCCTAAACCTAACAACAGAGGAGACTCTGGATGCAAATCCCAGACTCTGGTGTCAAGAGCACTGTGTAACGCCAGCATCCGCCCTGACCACCCCCTATGTGACGCCGCTACATCAATGTACAGCTTCATTCATTCAAAGAATCATCTCTTAACATAATCCATACGACGATTAAGTTTGCCACCACAGTGTACCGGGAAAAACAGGTGTGGTGTATGAGTTGTGTTAGGTTCCTCCTGACGCAGAGCAAATATTTCATGCTGCTTCACGTGAGACATTTTCCACGAGCGAACCAGTGGGAGGCTTTTATTGTGAAACAGCTGTAGGAAATGTAGACTTTTTGTCACAGAGTTGGTGAAACGTTGTTAGTGGTGCTATAGTTAAATAAAAAGTGATCTACACAACAAGATTTAAAAATATTCATTATTACTTTGTCAGTGGAACAGTACAAGACAGAAGAGCTACGGTGAGCTAGTTAAATAAAGAGTGGCAGAGGATGCTTTACAGATGCTTCGCCTGTCACAGTGTTTACGTTGCCATGGAAAACCACTGATTTTGCACCAGTAGAGCTTAAATAATCAGGGTTGGAAAAAAACTGACCATCTAGTTGAACTTTCTGTGACTAATCTGAGTATAAACTTATTTTTACACTTTCTTCCAGTAGTATTTAGACATACAAATATTTTTGGTGTACTGCACTGTATCTCTGAGGTTTCTGCTTTCACCGCAGTCCAATGAAGGTGTGTGAAAAACGCTGACCGACTAACAGGGACAGTCTTTCTGGAAAGACATGTCACTGTTGAATGTTTCAAATGTATTGGTTCAGCTCAGCGCACCTTCATTGTATTGGGCAGAAACATCAGAAACACAACAAACCTGAAGCACAGACCAAAAGTATCTACATGAAGAGACCCCACTCGAGGAGAGAAAATCATGTCAATCAAAAACATTTCATGCAAGTGTAAATGTAAACAGAGTTGGTACAGTATGTTACTGAATTAAACTCTGCAGGTGTTTATGTTGTTTCAGTCTGCTGTATTTAAGGCTCCCTATAATGTGTATCTACATTTTCTAATCTGCCGTTACAAATCCCCTTTTGACAGTAATATCCAGCCATGTGCATGTCGTAGTTGGATAATCTTTTGTATTTTGTGGATTAAGCGCATGCTGTGTGGATTTTCTTGATGGGGGTTGCAAAGGAAGTGACAATCTGTGAATGAATATACGTGAGCGGAAAGTGCAAACAGCATGAAACAAGGCTGTGGGCTTTAATATATATCTGCTGTGTGGGATGCACTTGTTAGAAATCACAGGTTACAGGTGTGTTTTTTTTTCTCCTCTGTGTCTGTGCACATGTGCCGCAGTGTATCGGCATGTGTTGTTCTGTGCAGGTGCCACTGTTGCTCTGGGGTGGGGGGGCGTTTGGGGGGTGGTGGCTTGATGATGTAGCTGTCACTTTATTAAGATAAATTTTCCAATCACATGGCGAGATCTCCCACCCTCAGGAGAGCCAGAATCAGGGATTAGATTATCACCTCCCACAATGCATCACACTTTACATCACAATCCAATAGGCAAGTAGTTCTTGAGTGGGGATGCTGAAGGGTTTAAAATTAGCTCGGGGACGTGCAGTATATCATAACAACAATGAGAATCATCATGATGACACTATTAGGAATTAGCTAATTTAAAAATGCTGAATGAAGGATCTGCTTCAGCAATATACTGCTGTGAAATTAGGGGTGTTCATGAACTTAAATGCAAGCAAAAAAAAAAAAAGTACAAATAAAAGCATTACAGATGATTGTTATTTGCTTCATG
Organism: Toxotes jaculatrix; assembly: GCF_017976425.1. Classification (NCBI taxonomy): domain Eukaryota; kingdom Metazoa; phylum Chordata; class Actinopteri; family Toxotidae; genus Toxotes; species Toxotes jaculatrix. Next base: position 3,504,610 of record NC_054401.1, on the reverse strand, counting down.
CTTTGATTTGGACTGTTAATAACAAATAAAAACTCATTCTGGCAGGCCGGTAAGGTCGCATATAAAGTACAAGATGAGAAAATAATGAAATATGGCAATAAGAATACACTCACATGGGATATTCAGTGGAGCATGACCCCAATGGTAATTATTACTGTTCAGTCCAGACTGATATTGTTAGAGAAAAGCTTACACAAGCTGCTTTTAAGAAAGTCAACCAGCAATTTCATTATTTCAGTGTTACGCTCAGCTACAATGAGATTCAAGTATTCCCAAACAGGCACATCATATCAAGCCATTTGTTGGGACTGGAACATTTTCATTTTTCTGCTTCAACAAAGCCTGGAATTACACAACAATACAAATACAATCAACTCATAATCCTATAACAATCAGCTTTAGTACAGCAGAAGACAGTTTGAGTAAATGGGAGAGATACCAAAGAAGCATTGCCCAAAGTCAAAAACTGACATTTAAAATGACAATTGAAAAATAATAGAAAGCCCATAATAAAGTGCTTTAACATAACCCAGGTAGAAAACTACTGTAGTTCAGCTTTTTTTGTCAGCAAATACTGAAACCAAGCTAAAGCTAAAATCCATGATTTTCAACTTGCAGAGAATCAGAGAATCCAGATCTGTGTCTCATGTTAGCTAGCATGCTAGCTGAATTTCCTTGGGATGAAATGAAAAGTAATTTCCCTGTAATTTATGTTTACGTGACTTCGTGTGGAAAGGCGTAGGTGTAGGAGCCAATAGATAACAACTTTAACCACAGTAAACATGCCAGTCTGCATGTCTGAGAGCTTCACTGTGCAGAGGAAAAGAATGAAAATATTTTACAAGTCAAGAATTTCACCTTCATAGCTGAACTAAAAAATAATATCCATAAGCCAATCAGTGAGATATTTCAGTGTGGACCAAAGTGGTGGACTGACTGACTGACACATCAATCTTATGAATCTACATCACAAACTGTGGTTGTAATACTGAAGGTCACACCTTTCTTTCCAATTCAGACATTGTAGAATCTCCTGATTTACCCTCATGAAATTTTGGTGGACACTTCTTCACACAAAGGAAGAGACTAATTTACCCCATGAGCACAAGAGCGAGTTTTTCCATTACCAGCAGAACAAAAAACTGTTCTGTAAAAAGACCAATATCCTGCTTTAAACTGAGTGCCCCATCACTTTGGTGTTTTTTTTTTTTTTTGTGTGTTCTAAAGCATCGGAGTCTGGCCAAAGTAGTGAATGTGAATGCTATCATGTGAATATCCTACACAAGATTTTTTTTTGTCTTCTATTGTTTTTCAAAACCATGGGGGTGTAGGAGTGGGAAGGTGGCAATAACATGTTTGAGACTTTATTGTTGAATTTACAGTAAATTTACACAATTTTTCAGCAGTCGCTCCGCAACAGTAAGACTTTAAAAGTTTGTAATTTATTAAAGTTGAAGACGTTAAGCCTGCCACGTTCTTTTGTTTCAGTTAATTAAAGGCCCAGTGATGCAACATTAATGAAAAATTACCAGCTGTCAGGTTAATTAATTCAAGCAACAGTGGGGTTTCGCGTTTTACCGATCAGCCATACATACAGGATTTAAGAAAGTAACACTTCTAGGCCAGTTGCAGCTAAACTTATTGAGGTGCAGGCCCACTTTTCAGGGCCTACGGGGATCCTTCTTGGACTCTGATTCGGCAGCAGTAGGGAAGTGGGAGGTGTTGGACAGAGAACACGGATCTCAGAGCCAAGCTCGATTCAAAGCACGCACACATATGCACGCATGCACACACTCCAACGTTCAGACACACGTACACATGCATGCATGCACACATACACATGCATGCATGCACACAGCAGGCCAAAGTAGACAGACTGTGGTCGTACCACCACACCGACCCACCGCCTTCTGTTAGCTCTTTTCATGCTTGCCTTCACTTCATGTCACGCTGAAGTGTATGATGAAAACAGAGAATAAGAAGGTGAAATCAGGGTGAAACCTTTGAATTTCATAATTAGGCCTCAAATTACAATCAGAAACATTGCTTTGTTTCATCTCTGTTGCATTTGATTGTCTTTGTTTTCCATTTACTTAGCAAAAATCTTCCTGCCAAACTGAGCAGGGACAGATTTTACTTCACTTGGCTTGAATTCTTCACGAGTAAAATAGGTCATATGTAGAAAACAGATGCTGAATTTAAACTACTGCATTACAAAAATTTTAAAGGATAGCTCTTTTTACTTAAAATTTACAAAACCGACCAGAGGGCAGATGCCTTTGCATGCACAAAGTGTGTGCAGCGACAAGAGTGAACCTTCCCCAGCCTGCCTCACCTGTTCTTCTTGCAAAAACACAGTGTAATTTATTCATCCTGGAGACTAAGGTCAGGTAGAGGTAGCTGCTGATCCCCTGGGTTATTCCTTTATAATGACTTTTTTGAGCAGGACAGTTCACACACAGTTAACTGTGCTTCGTTGAGAGGAGTTTCTGCTGCTTGTGCTCAAAAGAGTAATGAGACATTTCCGGCCATCATGGCTACCAATCTGACAGCGCCGCTGACTGGTGGTCCACTGGGAGGTCTTGTTAGGATGTTGAGCTATAATTGCACGATATGTTGGCAGGGGGCACATAAAGAGAAAGGGTAGAAGGGATGCATTTTAGCATCTTGTGTCTGGGTTGCCAGTTTTTCTGATATCTGCTGTGAATGGTTAACCATGTGACTATTTATGTTTTGTCACGTTACGGACAGTTATCCCTTTTAATCCTTTGAAGAGGTGAACAAAACTCTTGCCTTTGATACCTTTGAATAATAGGCTGCTTTTATTTCTCTTTGTCGTCGCTCATATCAAATTCTGAAACAGCTGTGGGACAAATGATTGATTACTATGAAACCTGTCAGGCTCCCTCAATCCCCCAGTTGTGTGAAGACTCCCACTGCCAAGAATAGATCTAAAGACTGACAGCTGCCTCTCCCATAGGACACCAGCCTCTTGCTTGTGCTAATTTGTGCCAATGCCTACGCATGTGGAGGTGTGAGCATATAATACCAGAGAGGTTTGGGCACACTTGTCAGAATCAGTCAGCCTGCTTTGATGGAGTGTAGGTTTCTGGTGCAGCTGCCCTTCATACAGTACCGTGTTTACTATGCAGCATGTGTGCATCTCTGTATATATATAACACATTTAATACAGTGTACAGTATAGGAGCCTTTGTTCTGGTGTTTAGTATAAGATGCTGCCCCTCTATCTTATACAATAAAGTAGTGCATTCTCCGTGGGGGATCCCATAGTTAAAGAAATGACACACAACCAACTCAATGTCAACTCTGCAACAAAACGTTTGAATAATTCATGTGAGCCGCTGCACGCATCCTATGTGCCAAGAAACAGGAGCGATAGTGCCGCCATGGCATCGCTAGGAGATAAAAGAGGAGCAGGGTATAGAGCATTGATGTTATTGTCTGCCTTCCACAGAAGTGGTGAATAACTGTCAAACTGTGGAGGCAGATGAAGGGCTTCTCTGAGATGGGCTGAATTTGATCCAGTGCGTACCTGAGCGATCCTGCCAGATGAAGGCGGATCCAATAAACCTACTGTGAACATTAGTGTTCAGCAGGAAGCTTTTCCTCAGTCAATTCGAATTTAGTTCATTTAAAGAAGCTTGAGCTGTGCCCTTGCTCGATACACTGCAGGCGTATGCAGCGGTTAACCTCGCCCGTGAGGCTATTTCTGTTTTAGTTTCAATGCACAGTCACTAAGACTGAAACAGCTTAACCGCAGGCAGGTGGCCAGAGCTCAGTGGCTATCCGTTCCACATGACACCGGACTGACAAGTGGCGTTGCACCTAATCAAATCAAGAGACAGAAATGCACACGGAGAGAAAGATGCCACCTGGGCACCACAGAAATAGCCGGGGTGTAGAGTGGAAGTGATGAAGCTGTGATCTCAGTCTCAAGCCTTTCCATCCGGAGTATGAAGCCCAGATCCCAATCTCTGCTCCTCTGACTCCCCCCTCACACCCTCCCCACTTGTTAATTGGCTAGATGGGGCAGATTATAGAGCCCCTGGGAGATGGTTGCTAGGATATTGATGGCAGTCACAGGACAGACGTGGCTCTGGACATGTCTTGCCATTCTTTGGTGTTAATGTCTCTCCATTCGATTTTCTAAAGGACGCTGACAGTTGCTTTTTTTCATTTTCTGACAGCTTTGAGTTAGTTATCAACACATTACTGAAGATCATGTTTACATCAAATAACAATAGAAACAGCTGAATCATTAAACATATAAAAAATGCACTATTATCTGCATAAAAGCTCAAAATCAATGATGTCCACAGTAACACTAAGCTGTGCACAACCTTTCACAAAACACATCCTGTGACTCGTAGTGATCTGTGAATTATCATATTCCTTTAAACAGGAGATCTTCTAAAGAGCTCCCCAAAGACATAATTTACTCTTGGTAACGGATTGACCAGAGGGCAAATCAATAACAGCAAGCGACTGTTTGTACACTTCAGCAGAAGCATAAATCTCTGTCCAACAACATGAAGTGCCACTGCGCAGTTGCACAGCGGCAGGTTTAGCGTGCCTTCGGAGCTACTCAACTGCATGAGTGGTGGGGAAGGTGCCATCATTTCCATATGGCAGTTACAGCCATGCGCTTGGACACATATGCTTACTGTACGCCAGGGCAGAATGGATTGGCTGTGAACGTGTTCTTCTATTACTAATGTTTAATGTAAGCACAAAAAAAAAGAAACACTGCCAGTGTGAAATAGATCAGCCAAGCAATGAAGTGGTTTGAAGGACGTCAGTTAATTACTGAGGATTACTGATTTTAGTTTCATTAATTTATCTCATGTGGTCATGATTTATCAGTTTTTGCATTTAAGCAACTCCATGTCCATTAATGTTTTTATTAATCTTTCTGGCGACTTCACAGGTACCTCTCTACTGTGGATACGAGCTTTTACAGATGCAATATTTACAGCTTCATTGCATCATACCCTAAAGTGATGTACTGTAATGTAAAGTATATTGGAGTTTCTGCATGACACCGACTGTAACAGCTGCCGAGGCTTCTGGCTTTCAAAACTCACTTCCCAGCCCATACTCTGCAAGAACTTTTCATAAAAATTGGAGCTTCGAGTCACTTTTAAACCCTTTTCCTGCTCGCACTGTCAACGGTTCAGTGCTGGAGGACGCTGCCATGAACAAGCTTACAAGACATTTCATTCTCAGGCAGACAGATCAACGGAGAGAGGAAGACTATTTTCATTCCTGTATTCTGCAGGGTAATATTTTATGATTTTCTGTTGAAGTTTATTGTTTATGTCAAATACTGCTTGCGACCATTAAAAGGTTAATACATATGTAAAATACATATTATACAAAAGGCATAAGTCAAGTGCAAGTCTGTGGCAGGACGTGAACTGTGGTCTCTAGCATGAAAAGCAGACATGCCCATCCACCACCACAACCTGAAAACCTTCATTTTCTGTTTAACTACATGTTTTGACAGCCAACTTGTTGAAACTGTTCAAAGTTTCCAATATCTTCACTGAAAATATTAACTTTACTTTCAAGAAATGCTCGCAAAGGTTTCATCTTCTTAGTGTACTTAACAGTGTTAGAAATTGTTTACAAAAGCCTGATTCATGGTTTGATCACCTGAACTTCAGACTTCAGAATGAGCTTGCAAGAAAAGGCGGCACTGCCATCAAAATAATTGGCAAGCCGCCTGATGAAAATGAGTGTTGGATGGACAGATCAGACCAGGCTAAATCTGGAAAGCTGATTCCATCTCACTCTCTCTCAAAAAGCGACGCATGATTAAGAATTCAATAGAAATAATAATCGCAAATTCTGTGAGACTAAGACTTAAGTCGGAGGACGAGTTAAAGACGAGGATGGTGCAAGCCATCGATCACCAGAGATGTGAGACTGAACTGGATGGTGCTATTCGGTTCAGCCAGATCTCTTTAAAAGCACCTACTGAGATTACAGGCGTGCTTCTGGGAATTGCTTTACCTGTACAGTACATGCATTTCATCACGTAGCTCGCATCTGATCTGCCTTACTTGCAGCCTGTCTTCTCAGTCAGTGAGATAACAAGAAGTGACATCACAAGGAATATCATTATGTATAAATGAGCCACCCACTGCCTCAGTTTCCTCCATAAATTAGCAGACGAAAAAGGAACAAAGCTTTCAAGGAAAAGCAACACAATATTAAAATCCTTCCTGATTACTGCGGTGTGAGAGGAACTAATGGACGGCTCATAGCGAGCTGCAAGTAGAATATCACTGTCGGATAGATCAGGTAGAGCAGGAGGTCCAAGGTGAGGGAGAACACACACACACACGCGAGCGCGCGACACACACACGCTCAGTGCTGTGATCGCACCAGGGGGTGTGAGCTGTAAAAAATGCCACCCTCTATCTGAAGGCGCTGAGATAAATGAGCACACAACTCTCTGTTTCTGCCCTTTGATTTCAGTGCTGCGCCGCTCCAGGTAAACATGAGAAGGGAGAGAGAGAGCGAGAGGGAGAGAGAGAGGGAGAGGGAGAGAGAGAAGATGGGGCCACTGAGCATGTGATCTCACACACACACACACACACACACACACACACAAACAGAAGGAGGACAGAAAGGAGATGCAAGCTTTGAGCATATTCACTTTCTCGTGCAATTTGCTCATGCACACACACACACACACACACACACACACACACACACACACACACACACACACACACACACACACACACACACACACTCTGCCAGCATCCACCCAAAGACGAGCTGATTTGCTGATTCGTGTGAGCCTCTGATATTTTGTTTCCTCACACGGATCCAAATCTAGAGAAAACAATCAAGGAGAACACTTGAACCTGTTCCGTGTTTGCGGCTTGACACACCATCATCATCAATAAACACATAAATCTCGCTTCCTCCTCCGTGTTTGTCGTCAATCCTCAGTTGGCAACAGCAGAGCGATCAAACAGTTTTCTTCCGAGTCCGTGTAAGTGGAGACAACACAATCGGATTAAACACACACGAGATAATAGCTTCTCTGTAACTGTGATTGAACAAGCCGCCTGGGGAGCCAATCGATTCCCTCAACTCGAACCGGAAAAGTCTGTGCTTCGACTCATCTAAACGTAGACACCTTTGCCTCTTCCTCAATCCAGTCGTAATATCTGGATTATAACACAGTGGAGGTTTAATCAGGGGCAAGCATCGGGACAGGAGGAGAGAGTGTGCTGAATCCATTAAACATGGATTAGAGTGGTAATCGCCAGAGAGTGGGACAGGAGGGCAGAGGGGTGTGGGAGTACTGCCAGGTCGGAGAGCTGGTGTGACATGAACCACAACGGGGGAAAGAGAGCAAGAGATGGAGTCGGAATGGGTGTGGCAGCAGCGCCCTTAACACGCACACTCGGTGTTAGCATGTACAGCGCTACGTGCTAACTTTGTGGCGCCATCTGTTCAAGAGCAAGGAAAGGGAGCAAAGGAGCGGGCAAATGTGAATGAATGAATGAATGAATGCAGCATCTGAGCGCTGATGGCAGCAGGAAGGAGTGGGTGTTTGGGATTTGTTTGTTTGTGTCTGTCTGCCTGTACATGTAGCCCACGGAGGGCATTCGCTGTGACAACACTGTGCAATCTGGGAATAAATGTGGGTTAATGATGCTGCAGACCAGATGTGTCTCACTCACATGTTGGACACTACGCAGATGCTACTGAAAAGCGAATGGCTTCACCATCAGTGCGTATTTTCACACTGACTGCTCAATGTGTTATTTCAATCCGTAACAACACGGGACTGGTAAGTAGCTCAGCGATTACAGATGAGTCCAGTGGTGCTGACGTGAAAATTGTGCATTAAATGTTTATTCAAATGCAACAAATGATGCATTAAAACAGCAGCACATTGCAAGTCTTTCAAGCAGATTTGCTGTTTGCATGGCTGTCTGCAGAACATATGAACATCTCTAATCATTTCGATTGTTTCTTAAGCACAAACATTTACAGGGTCTGTCTTCTCAAATATGAGGATTTAATGCTTCTACTTGTCACGTATGACGGTTAGCTGAACATCAGAGTTCTGGTGGAGGGCTGCAACATCTGATTGTTGTCATTACTCGCTAATCTGTCAGTTATTTTCTCACTTAATTAATTGTTTAATCTATAAAAAAATCAAATTACCTATCTATTATCAAAATTGTTGCCAGTTAATTTTCTGTGGATCGACTTTTTGATTAATCGGTGCAGTTCAAGTCAGGTTTGTTAAAAAAACAGGTCATTTGAAGACAACACCTTGGATTATGAATGATAACTTTTATACTTTTTATAATTTATATTCTTAACTATTTGCCTATTACTGACTGAAGAAATACTTGGCAGATTTATCTATAATGAAAACGACTGTTTGTTCCAGCCCTATTTTGAATAATACATCCATAAGATTATCAGCCATAAAAACACTGCACAGTGGACTGGAGAGTTATCACAGCAGCAGCAGAACTGTTTTATTGTGAAGGTCACAGTTCAGAGTTCATTCTGATAAGCGCAGCATCTCATTGCAGCGAAACCTGACTCAGGTTCAACGTCTTTTTCCACCAAACAAGTTCAAGTTTCTTTTTGTTTCTTTTTTTTTTTGCTGGAGCCCTCTGCACCATGAGGCTAGCTCAAAACACAACCTTAGGGAATGATTATCCTTCAGCCAAAGCTATAAATCTAATACAAACAGTGACTAGAGTCACAGTTGGTATTTATGTTCGCAGAATCAAGAAGCACATTTTATTTGAAATCTGGCTTTAGGCATCAGAGCTTTTCTGACGAAAGCCAACTCACATAAAAATCCTCCATTTCTGAGAAGTTAAAAACTAAATTCCATATGAAAGAGTTTCTTCTGGATTTGGCAAAGATTGTCCTGGTTTGTCCACCAGTGTGTTTCGCTTCAAGCACAGTCCTCAGCAGAGTTGTATCTTGTAGACGAGACCCTTGACAGGGCCTTCTTCACTGCAAAGAGTCACTTTCAAAGGCACCCTAGTAGGTGGAGGATCAAAGCAACTCAACAGCTGCCCTGCACCATCATCTTAAACACCATGCTTTTTGGACTGCTCTGCAATACTTCCCCTATACTCAGCAATGAAACTGAGAAATGAAATCTGAAGAAATGACTGGGTGATATGAGCTTCTGCTTTTGATACAGGATTTGGAGAGAACATAAAGTAAAATTATTTTCTTTTAAAGATATGAGGAAAATGGCTCTTTGAACTGTTACTGCTCATGTTCTTCAGCCGATGTGGCTGTATTTATTTTAGCTTGCTCGCTATCGCGAAAACAAAATTCTAGATTTTTAGATCCCAGAATGAATTGACAGAGAAACGATCAAACTTGACTGATATGAAACAGTACTGCCTCAAAGGCCAACATGGTGCCTTTGAAAGATGTTTGATGGCGGCGGCTTAAAAGTCAGCCGGTCCTTTTGACAAGCAGACTTTGACAGACATATCAGGGCATACCGGCAATATCGTGGATAAATTGAACCTGACAGATGGAAATAAATTTCAGACGAAACTGAAGAGTGCTCCTCCCTCTCCTCCTATGACTTGATCAATCATAGCATTTGGCAGCAGAGTACACCAGGGGAAGTCTTATTATTTCTCTCCCTTGAGCACGCTGCTCCATCCTGAGAGGCTGCATTCATTTTCACAGTGGGTCTCTGTTGTCTGTGCTGCTCTCTTCCTCTTTCACACCCATTCCATCATTTCTATTCTCTCAGGCTTTTCCTCTCTCTCTCTTTCCCCCTCATATTCCTACCACTTTCCCTTTATAAAGAGAAGTATCCCAGTGGGGTCAACCCATACGTGAGAGGCATCTGGAACCTACTCCAACAAGAGAGCATTATATTGTCGAGAACCACAAAAGGTTAATACTGTCAATTTCCATTCTACATGCTAAAGGCTTTGATGAGAGCCCGTTCCTGCATTTCAGAGATGGTCGTGCTGTTGAGAGGAATGGATAGCACCAGGAGCGGCTCATACTCGTGCGTTTTCACTTTCTCCGTCTCAGTTTCTGTTTCTTTGAAGAGTGATTAGCTGTGGTTTCCTGCAGTTATAAGGGGCAAACTGCTATGCTGGAGAACAATGTGCGAAAACCATTAAAACAACTAATTAGGGTGTTCAAATAATACAGAAGTGGAGGGAGAGTGTATCAAGATGGGAGAGGGAGTAAACACTCTTAAAAACCTTTCACAAACATGCTTTTTCCCCCCTTTCGCTTTGCTAACAGGGATAAATCTCTTCCCTTCACCTTTTTTCTATTTTCTGTCTTGCTCCTAATTTTACTTTATTCTAACCAGTCGTACCAAAGCCAGACCAGTGCAGACAGAAGAAAGCTTCAGAAAGAAAACAAGAACAAAAACATATCATACAGCGGTTAATTCATCCTGCCTTACTTAGATGCAGAAAGAAAAAAAAAACAAAAAAAAATTTCTCTGGATGATAACAGAAACAGTACAAAATAATGAGGTCAGGGTTCACTGGCTAGAGTAAAACTTTCCGAATCAACTTCAGCATGAATGGGATCAGTCTGCAAGTGCCATGTCATGCTGAAAACTCTGTCTGGGTTGACTGTCCCAATTAATTAAGTGCAACGATTGTTTAATTTCTCTGAGTTAGGAAATCTATTGTGTCAGGTGTTTGAAACTAACAAAGACATATTTACATACCTTGACTCTTGTCTCATAGCTGTTTATAGAACAGTCCTCCTGTGTGGAGTGGTTCATACTCCATCAGGGTTAAATAAGAGTGGACAGGGAAAAGCGGGTATTAAGCTATGATTGTTTCCTCCATTTTGGATTCTGCTGTCTGTTCACTCAAAGGTCAGAACTGTCCAGGAGGCATGCTGCTGGTCAACAGCGCAAATATGCATGTCAGAGTTCACCAAAGTTGAACTGAACAGTTTAAAAAAAAAAAAAAAAAGGCAGACTTATTTTATCCCAAATGCTGGAGCTTTAAACTTGGAAGTGTTAGTTAAAACTCCAGTGCCTCCTTGTGAATGTCAATCATGAGTTTGTTAGTAAGCGTCACAGTGAATGTTGGCATCTACAGCATCCTGTATTACTGTAAACAGTACAGTCTCCAATCAATACATCCATCCATATCCTTCCTGTGCTAGCGCTGCTCACAATTCTCTCCTCAACATTCTTTTTTTTTCTGTGCAGTAAAATTCCATCAAGACGCTGCAACATAAAACTCTCATCTATCAGGAGGAGACACCGTGGAAACAGTCCTCCTGCAACCTTCGCTGACAGTGAAAGCAGCAATATGACATATTCATAGAGTGCAGTGAAACATAAAGACACGGAGGTCAGGGTGGTGGACGGGAGGTAGATGAGTTTGACTTTGACATGGACGGCTACAGTTGGTGTCCCATCTCATTCTGGTAGTCGGCATAGATATTATTTTAGTGATTTATCACAGCCGTGATGTCTTCCAAATCTTAAAGGACAAGTTCACATTTTTCAAGTCTGTTTCACACAGTATGTAATATATACATTTCTATATAAGAATATATAAGAATAATACTCATTGTAATCGTTCCTCTTTTCAATGTTCGCCCTAAATAATTTCCTTCCTTCCTTCCTTCCAGAAGTTAGAATTCTTCACAAAGTCAAAGTGAAGCAGGACTTCACTGAGTCTGCAGTAACATGAGTTGGACGTCTATAATGCTACATATTTTATAACTGCAGACAGTCTTTGAGAAACAGAGGGAAAAAGTAATCTCCCTTCTTGCTCCCACAGCTTCGCTCAATTTAACTCATCCGTGGATCACACCAACACTACCTCTCTCTCTCTCTCTCTCTCTCTCTCTCTCTCTCTCTCTCTCTCTCTCTCTCTCTCACTCTCTCTCTCTCCCTGTTCATCCACTCCTCTTTCATTTCCTTCCTCATCTGCAGTCTCCAATCACGTAAACAGCAAAGAGCTGCGGGCTCTTCAGGCTACAGTTTCACTCACTGGGGACCCGACAGTCAACAAGAAAGGCCATGAGCATGGACGAGCGGGCTTTAATGATATTAATCCTCTGTAAATTAACAGTGGACTAAGGGAAGATTTCATCAGAAATGAGCCTCTCTTAAATAGTGTTCAAGAGGCGTGAAGAGCTGACCCGCTGCTGCTGGTGCTACTTATATTGCTCCCACACCGGCTCTTCCTACTGTGATTTAGATGTCTCATTGCTGGGTAGTAGTCTTATTTTATGATGGCAGACATACTGGAAATTAAAAAAAAAAAAAGAAGCAGATGTGGAGGATCAATGGACGGGTGGGCCCACATAACACCACGTGCCTGTGTGTGAGTGCACACATGCCAGTTCAGATTGTCCACAGTCTGACCGGAGGGTTCACCAGCAGGCTACAACAGCAAGACTGACCTACATTTCACACACATTGACGCACACACACACACACACCACAGATACACACACACACACACACACACACACAGAGACCAGGATTTCTGCTACAGTTTTATTCTTGTCGGGGCAGAAAAGCCTCTGAAACAACATCTGGATCAACACGGGATACTAAAATTCCCAGCTGTAACCCAGAGCGAGGAAATTTGTTCAGGGATGTCAGAGAGACCAACCTCGCCTGTTTAATGGGCGACTCTCCGATACACGTTTTCACACATGCACACACTTAATGGCATAGTGAAGACAGGTTCAGGCACACAACTGAAAGCAAAGTAGCACGCTGCAATATAGAGCACAGATGACAAGTTCACCCCAGAAAAGGAATTTTAGAAATTTTATCTGTATGTGTTTTTATTTTCCCTCCACTACGTTTAGGACTTTGCAGATTAGGTTTTTACATTTAACATGAGATAAGCTCAGAAGGTATCCATTTAAAATCTCAGCTTTTTGATCACTCTGGGAAAAAAACAGCCTTCCTTCAGCTTGAGGGCAAAAAATTTCAGATATAAAAGGGACAACTAATCTGAAAACAAAACATGAACACACCCAAAATCAGAGATTCCAGACTTTTACTCAACTGCCACAACAAAACTCAAATCCTAACCCCGACAACATGAAAACCTGCCAAACCTTAAAATACCTCAGTATTAAAATGATGTATGGTAACTGCACTCAGCTCCACTTGGACCATGACAGCATTAACAGAGTTTATAGACTAATGCATCAACAAAGGAAAGAACCTTTTCTTCATAATGATTTCTTTAACTTTGATACCAAACAATGTTTTCAGAACTAATATTTCTTCACTTTTAATTAAACAAAAATTAGAATGCAGAACTTTTAATTACTTCAAGAATAAGGGTGGTGTTATATTTTACTTATTGTCAATGAATCTCAGTGCTTCCTAACAATGTCTGCAGCACTCCAGCTCAAGTCCATTCATTCCTACTAACGACTAAAATCCTCAAGAACAAGTCACAAATATGTATTTTCATTTTCTAAAAATAATGTTTTTGGGAAATATTTTCCTAAAACAGGTGAGCACAGTGGTTTTTAGCAGACTGGAGATTATTTAGCCATGGATTAATGCACATGACTGAGATTTAACTAGCTTTAATAGCAAGTTTTGGTATTAGTGTGTGAATTTTATTGCAGCGGGATGCTGTTCATGGCTATTAAGGAATATGTCACTCAGTGTAATGGTGTGGCTCACTGATGTGTTTTTACTTATTTTTGGAGAACAATGGAGCTTTATGGCACAGGGGGAAAAGATATATGAGGCTTGGGTATAATACTTATGAGTATGATCCTAGTTGAAACTAACCAGTTTATTGCAGATTTTGGTATTTTCCTGGGATTTGGTGACAGAAAAAAAAACAAAACAGGATTTCGCCATTTTGCAACTGTGGTGCTGCTGCTTTTACTTAAGTAGAAAACACGACTAAAACATACGATATGAACCCTATTTCTCTTTTGCTGCAAAAATTGCACCAAAATGTCAAAATGTCAATTACAGAATTAGAAAAATAATGAAAAATACGTTTTCACTGAAAATAATTCATTGTTTTCACACAGCTTCTAGAAATTGATTTGATAAAAACCGCACTGCTAAGCAACCACATAATGAACTGCATGGCAGTTTAACATATTCCCATTAAACAGACGTCAAATGAGAGAGACAGGTACAGTCACAGGTAGCAGGGCAGAGGCTTCGACATATACACAGTCATCATATTATCTCTGTTGCCATGACTACACCTGTCAGCAGCTCAAATGGAGGGATTCTGGGGTTGGGGGCGCGGGGGGGCTGGATGTGCGGAGGTGGCGGGGGCAGCTCGAGACTTGACTTACAGCTTTGACAGCTACATAATCCTGTCGGTCGTGCTTTCAGAGGAACACACAACACACACACAATATTCACTGAGGCAGGTGTGCCCGGGCTGAAGGAGGGCTGGGTCGCCCTGTTCACTCCGCTGACAACTGATGACAACTTCTAATCACACCGATCGGCTGAACGATGTATGGCTGAATAGTTTATACATGTGCCATAACATTAAAACCAGTAACAGGTTTACCAGTTTTAATGTTGTGTCTGATCTGTGTATATCGGAGAGCTGAGTGTCTGTGTACAAAGGGATGTGGGCTGGGTTATTTCTTTACTCTTGTTCCACTTGCCGCCGAGGAGCAGGACAGAAGCCTGTTAAAAGAATGATGTACAGTCTAATAAATTGCGAGCAAGCCTCTGCTCACTGAATTCCGACTGGCTAAGTGATGGAGAATGTAGCTAATACACCAGGGAGATAAGATATAAGCTCTAACAGTCCCACAGGGAATGTTTACCTTACTACTCTTTATTGCTCAATCACTGTTAGCTTTGTCTACCTCTGTTCTGCAGCTTCCAGAAAGAAAAAATAATGCATTCAATAAAATAATGACAATGCATTTGTCTTATCTTCAAACCACAAGAATAAATGATTCCCGGAGAGTTGACCCAAATGAATAAATGAATGAATGAATGAACTGAACTGCTAATAACTGCACAATGTCAAACCAATTTAGCACCTGACAGCAGCCACTAAAACCTCTAAAAAATGCATGTCATCGTGGGTTTCGCTCACGCCTTTTTCTCTCCTCCAACTCAGACAGATCCTTGTCTACAGTGGCCGAGAAAGGCCACGCAAATGCAAACGTCGCAACACAAACGCAAAAGCCACAACATTGTATTGTTCTCTGGGGGGCTCATGAAAAGTCACTCTGGGAAACAGGAAATTATGAACTGAAGTAGAAGTAGTAGAAAACAAGGCAAGCTGAGGGAAGGCAGGTAACCCAGAAAAGTAAATTACAACACTCAATCACAACAAAAATAAAATAAAACCTCCCCAGACTGATGGTACCTAACAGTGTGATTTAAAAAGTCTGGAGCGCACAGTGGCGTGCCCTCAAAGAACTTGTGGCGTGGCTGTAATTCCACAAAACTTAGTTCTCATCCTGAGTGCAAGAGCGTGCCAGAAAATGGCTGAATGCCTGTAGCAAACTGGCAATTTTTCACTGCTTCCAGGAGGAAGCGACCCTATTCTTCCCCTTCCTCTGTGTGACCACTGGATTTTCAATAAGGGCCCTTTCAGAAAAATGAACTGGGGAGAATGTAAACATGGAGGTTGATGGATGACATTTTCCCAAGCTTTGTCTTGCAATTAGTTGTGGTTCAATTGCTCCAAGGCCCTTCAACATCTTTTGGACGTTTTTTTCTTTGATGACAAAGATTTCCTGCTGTGTGGCTTCCGGATTAGTTTTGTCCAGTTACACACAGGTAAGAGTCTCCGCAAATTATTTGTGTAGCTCCCATTCTTCACCAAGATCAAAGAGCCTAAAAGCATGTTTTACTAAAGATACTGCTGGGAGCCAACATCACCAAGTGGTTCATGGGAGAAAACTTTCAAAAACTTACACATTAGTAAACAAGGGAGTTAAGGTTGGAACAATAGCTATAAATGTCAAAATGAACATACATGACGGTGGCGTGCAAACACTGCAGGGTGCTCCTGAGAGAGATACAGTATGTCCCGGCAGTAAAGGCAGGGGTCAACATAAACATGCCACTTTCGATCACACAAGCCTCTGGTGACATGCAATGACGTCATCATTGCAGTGACTGGTTTGCTGCGAGCCATGAGTCATGCGTGATGTATGGAAAAGGGCAGTGGCGGAATAATGCTTCATACTCTTTACTATACTTTGTGAGATGGAAAAGCGTTTCATTTTGTCAGCATTGCAAGGAAAATAGAGAAGCTGATAAAAGCTAAAAGGAAGGCGAGGAGACAAGACAGCTCACGCATTTAGAATGAAAGGAAATGTCTAAAAAGGAGGCAAACATACGAGGACAGAAACCGAACATTTTAAGCCAGAATTAATATCGCTACAGGGTTTGAGTATCTAGCACATTCCTGTGCGTCTGTGGAGGATGAAGAAGGGCACAGCGAGAACAGCCACTGGAGGAGAGAGGTCACACGTGCCATGATGAATTACAGTAGCCGGGGCTGTCTCGGCTGCTTGTTCATTAATGAGTCCTCTTAGGGGAGTACACTGCGACAACACAAAAGGACACATCAACGCCGCATCAGTCTTAATCTCCTCTTTACAGTGTGTCTGTAGTGTGCTGTTTGTACAGGATCTAAATGTGTGCTCTCATAATCGAGTACAGCACGTCTAATCTTAAAATGACAAAAGCTCATTTGCATATTTTATAGTTGCACTCTAATTTGATCACAACACTTAGGACTGGAAAACCACTGACACATGTTAGAGGCATTATCAAAGACTGCATTGTTTTAGTTTGAAAATGAGACTTATTAAAATTCATGCCGATAAGTGCCTCGCACACAACATGTGAAACACTTAATTGCCCCTAATCAATCACTGTGTAGCTCATATTGGTGAGATGATGCTTTGACAGCTTACAAGGACTCGGCCTGTCCAAACGGACACACCGAGATACGGCATGATGCAACATTAGACTCTGTATCTCTATAAATATACTGTATATTTGAATTCACTTGAGTTAGCTATGTATAGTTGTAGGATACGGCTGTGAAACTCAAAGCATCAATTCTTATAAATGTTTAATGTATTAATGCAAAATAATTCAGCACCGCATACACATCATCTGCCGACCACCCACCAACGTGACTATGATAGATACTGTGGAAACTACAGGTTGACTCGTGGTCCTGCAAACAAAAAAACACTAAACAGTGAAAGGCCCTCCCTTTAAGATGTGGCTTAACATGGTCTTCTGTCTATATTAAGAGGGGATTTAGGTTCTTATCCGACTCATGCAGCATATTTGTTAAGATGTGGAGTATATGTTGACCTATGTATCAGTCCTAACTGTGGCTTAATGTACAGTTTATTTTAATCCTGCTCATATATCCCTGGACTGTGACAATAAAGTATAATTCCAGCCTCTATGGTCACTTATGTCACAGTGGCTACAAACAATGGAGATACAATCATTTAGTACTGATAAACATATAATTCAAATAAAGAATAAAGTGACACCTAGTGGTTTTAAGAATCTGGATGGCTATTAGCTAATGGAAAGTATGACTTCTGCCTTATTCTGTATCTTAAATAAAGTAAATTAAATAACCCGATGGAAGGTGAGAACAGGGTTGTCTTTGTATTCATTCTTAGGACATCATTCTTATACTGCTGCTTATTTTGTCCGTGGAGCCTGTTATTTGTTGTCCTTGTGCCTATTCAGGTTGGGTCTGACTTTCTATCTTAAAAAAAAAATAATTAAGGTTTCCACTGGTCTGCTTTTGACCAGGTCCAACCTCTGCTGGAGAGATTATGAGTAGGACGGAGTTCAAGACATGAGCACAAGGTTGAGAGGGCTGATATTTAAGATTCAGTGAAAGGCAGTGGAGTAAATAACATTTTGAACCTGGTTTTAAAAAAGGCAGTCAGAGTCATGGCAAGTCCCAAGTCTTCTGGGAGTTCCACTTTTTGTTGCCTGGTGTTTTTTTTTAAGGAGACCTGAGAAATTATTGTTAAAACAGTCAAAGCTGTTAGAAATAAAATCGCAAACAAATTATGCCTGAATGTGAATCTTCTGATTTCTGATAGTAATAGGTTGTAGCTTCCAAGATGTAAGTACATTTTGGTGTCGTCTGCATAATTATGATTGATGATTCTACTGTTTAAATAGGAACAAAGCAGTCTGTTCCTATTTAAATAAAACAGAAGAGTCCAGGATCGAGCCTTGGGGAACTCCACATGTCATGTTTGGGTTTTTTTTTTTTTTTTTTTGCACATAGAAAAGTAATGGGAAAATTAGACAAAGTCGTTCCTCTTTTGTACGTATGTTTGAACCACTTCAAGACTGTGTCAGATGTATCCTCACTCAAAAATAAACCACAGCCACTGACTGACTTCCTCATGGAGATGACATGAGATAAGGATGGATGAAAATCAGCATCTCCCCCAATCTGTCACATACCAGCACTGAGCTACATATAACCGGAGGTGTGACCACTAAAGAATTCTCTTCCCTGGCTGTAACTGCTAAAACACATAAAAAGCTGCTTGGTTATCGACACTGTGTTAAAGGGAAATGCCAACTTTCTCTCTATGGATTACAAGTGTGGTCTTACTGGGATTCATTGTTTTTTTTGTGTGTGTGTGTGTGTGTGTGTGTGTATTGGGGTGAGTGTTTGCCAGAGACCTAGCAAATGAGTGCAGGCCCACGCCATACACCCACAGCACAATGGGTAGTGAGAGGAAAAAAGCTAATGGACGACCACATGAATAGACATTTGAATCAATGGACGGATAAAGAACTGGATGGAATTCAAGACTGTAGTTTTAGTTATGCAACCGTTTAAAAGCAGCAGAGATAACCTGACTAGTTAAGCCTCAATCTTCTGGAAAACAAGTTAACTACCTGCCAAGCTTAAATACTGAGTATTGAGAGGACAATTTTCATTTTACCTCTAGGACAGAACAGACTGGGATCTGCTCAAGTCACCACTGCTGTAGTCTTAAATGGGATGCTATTTATGTTCATAAATCACCTTACATACAATATGTACCCCTTTGGCACTGAATATGTTATCCTGACCTGAATATTACTGAGACAGGAGAACATCAGCCGTCTTCACTGTAAAGGAAGGGAGGACAGCAGAACTTTGACAGTCTCTACAGGCAAATTTATATCCCTCTGAAAGAGCCACTGTGTGGGCAGCTGTATTGTAGTTGTGCCAGGAGCAGTGCGTGTCTGTCTTTGTGAAACGACACTACGTCGTCATGCTGTATATCATTGTTAAAGCGACTCTGACCTATATTTTTATCATAATAACGCGTCAAATGAGAATGTGAAAACAACTGTGACAATGTGAAAGGGGTTTCTCATAGTAATGAACCTAAGGAGAGTTTCAGCTTTTTGGTCACTCACACCACTCTCATAAGAGAGACCTAAAAGAGACATAAAAAGACAGTGAAGACTGAATTCACATTTGCCAGGTTGCCACAAACACAACTTCAAATGAATGCTAATATTGTTCCATAACTACTGGATGTGTACAAAAAAAAACAAATCTTTAAGAACAAGTTCACCTTATCAACTAAATGATGATATTTTAATGTGTTCACAACTTTTCTGCTGCCCCCTAGTGGCCAAGAAATATGTTATTGCAGGTTTATCGTCACTTTTTTTTTGCTAGTGTTTCCAGCAGCTCTGTAGAGTCTTGCAGAAGCGATGAGTTGATTAATAGAAAAACTGATCAAAAACATTGATAATCGACTAATTGCTTAAGTGGATTCTCAAGGAAAGAAACCCAACATTCACTGCTTCTTAAATATTAGGATTTGATGCTTTCCACTTGGTTACCTCATAATAAGTTAAATATCTTTGGGTTTTATATTTGAGTAGAGTGGGACAAAAGAAATTTTAACTCGATACCTTAGACTTTCTGGTGTTTGACCTTGTTTGATTGGTAATAAAAATAATCGTTGGTTGTTAGAAAACCATAGCCATCTAAATTATTAGTGCGTCATGTCAAATGACTAACCTGCAAGTAAATGTAGTTAGAAAATACTCATCAAGTGGGACAGGCCTCAGTAAGTCAGACGACGTAATGACAGAGCAAAAATTTCTCTTTGATCATATTACTGGTCTGCTCTGCTCTGTAAGTAAATGAGTGTACGGGTGGGCAGTGACCACCAAAGCACTGACAAATACCCTGCACACTCACACACACACTCACACACACACACACATACACACACACACACACACTGCTTATCTGCTGTGGGTATGAGGAGCTAGTGAGCCTTATCAACCCACTGGGATATTCATATACGGTCAGCCCTGCCCTGACCAGGCCATCTGCTGCCCTCCCTCTAATCCAGGGGCTGGTCACTGGTGATTAGCCAGCCACTCTATCACTCCCTCTCCCTCTACCATTATATATTTCTACCTTATTATGTTGATACTAGTGTTAAAGCATGCCATGGTCTGCTCTCTCACCCTTAACTCCTTTGATTTTAATGCCTACAAATCATCTATGTTTCCCCCCTCCGTCTCTTTCTCTCTCTCTCTCCCTCATTATTATTTCAGGCCTATTATGCTGATGTTAGTGCTTAAATGAAGTGTGCTCTCTCAAACTATTTTCTTTTCTATGCATTTTTAAGTTGGCAAATTAACCACCTTTTCCAATTTCTGTTGGCATGTGCACCTTTAATAGGGCTAAGTGTTTCTTGGCACCAAAGAATTGAAATACTGATAAATTTCAGCGGCAGTTTCGAGAACAAAGCACACACTGGTCTTCTCGTCTCAACAACTATTGCGAGACATTCATGGTGCCAAAAGGATGAATCCTAATTACTTTCAGGATCCTCTTACTTTTCCTGTATTGCCACCATGAGGTTGACACTTCTTGTTTTGAGTAAAATTAACGCTGCTGAAGAAAATTGTTGGATGGACCTGCAAAGGCAGTTCCCATCAGCCTCAGCTGTACCTTGAGTTTAGTGCTAATTAGTATCCTGCTTTTTGAAGTATTCTGGGCTATGTTTTGTGCATGTAAACATTTTCCCCCAGTATAGGAAAACCGGGATACTGGTGTGCATGCAAACGCACTCACTGTCATTGTTGGCATGCTGACGTTAGCATTTAGCTCCGAGCACCACTGTGCCTGCTCACATCCTCACATGGCTGCTAGCATGACTCCTTTCTTGTTTGTTTGCTTTTTTGTCATAGTACAGTCAAACTAAACTAAAAGCAACGCACAACAAGCACATGTCAGAAAACAAATGGGTCATCATTATCCCACAGACCAACACCATCAAATCAGGGATTGGCAAATACTGTCAGAAACAATTACCTAAAGCCACTGTCCTGTCACTGTTGCTTAGGGCACTCTGAGGAATTACAGTACCATTTTTACTCAACAAGCCAAGAACACATGGTCCAAAAACAAGCAGAAAATCATTCAGAAATGGGGTCAAAACTGCAGCAGCACAATGTGACTTTCAATAACAAAAGCAATGTGGTTACATAAGATTCCAACCTGCAGCAGCTCAATATTCTAACGTAATGTTGTCGCGATATACAGATATATTTAACAGGTTGGATATAACATTCCTTAACCCCACAGTAGATTACAGCAGTCTGGGTTTACAGTTCATCACATGATCTAATGATGAATTAGTCTTCTTGCCACACCACAGTGAGCACCCAGAGCATCCAGTTCTTCATCAGCTTACCCACAAGACAGCCAAGCCACAAGACCCCAAATACTGTGAAACAAAGAGCTGTGATGTTCAAAACGACTGTATAAAATATGCTCACGACATCCCACAGCTGAGCAAAAACAATGGGCCAATGGGAGAAATGAAGGATTAATGACGGGTCTGCTGGATGGATGGGAAGATATTTACTCCTGTGCCCCCCCCATGTCTTCGGCTTTATTAGAATAGCATCGGGGGAAGCTATACAAGCTCTTTTCAGGTAAATGTCACTGCTTTCTTCTGTGACGCCGCTATTCCTCTCAGCCCACTGAAGGCACCTCTGCGCCTCTCATGGGAGTCGAGTGCCTGGTTTGAATGCCACTCCCTGACCACGAAAGTGCTTTGTTTCCCCAATATGGGCAAAGGATTTGTCTGTGTTTCAGCCTGTGGCAGATTTAAGTCATTGTTTGTGAACAGACACCACAGGAAAGCACAACTCCTCTCTTTATTCTAGAGATGACTGAGGAAAAATAATACGTAAAACTAGGAAAATTAAGGAGCAGGTGTTTTCCAGATTCAGTTGTGAGGCGTGACTATGAAAATCCAAAGGGGAACATGAGTGAAAAAAAAGCAACTACCCTCTACCTTTTAGCCAACTGTAATAGATTAACAAAGAGATTTAAAGAGCGTTCAAGTGTGAGCATGACTAAACAAGAATTGTGATGCTGCTAAAATTTAGTGTACAAACTCAAAAGTTAAAAAAAAAATAGTAGGTCAGACTTCTCTGTCACATGCTAATCTCTCTACAGTGGCACGTGTCACTTTGATATATCAGGTCAAGGCTGATAATCAGAGCAAAAACATCCCTAGATAACATAAATCTATCACTGATCTGCTTACTCACGTCATGGCCGTCCACAAAGTACACTGGTAGGAGAATGACACAGTGCCCCATCAAAGATATGTTATGAGCCATTTGAATATGGCAAAATAAGGCAGTGGAAATCCTCTTATGTCACTCTAAATAAAGTTTTTTGGATGAAGTGTAATCTCTAATCCTGCCATCCCTCCTATATCAGTAATAGCCAGGTCTTAGTGTAAGCTCTGCCATTTAGATTAAACAAACTCTGGCATCTCTTTGGCATCTTTCTGCGCTGGATGGATTGGCTATTTCAAAAAGGCAGCAGTTTGGAGTGGAGAGTGGTAGGGTAATATCTCTAAAGCCACAAAACAGATCAATCTGGGTCAAATGTGACGTATTGTGCTGCAAATGCTTTTAAAATCAAGTGCAATGTCATGGTGCACTGTTGCTTTGCTCGGTATCATTTCTGCTGCAGTGACACTGAACGGCCGACCACTGGAGCTTGAGCCGCACTCCTTTTTTTTTTTTTTTTTTTCCACAGAGGAAAAAAATGTAACTTTGAAAAATAGCTTCCTTCCTCTTTTCGACAGAAAGATGCTGAGGCCACATGGCTACTGCCGTTCCTTGTGTTTCCTGAGCAAGACTCCACAGGCTGCTGAGTGCTCACTTTTCGATGGTTGTAGGGCCAGACACACACACACAACACAACACAAATAGCCTGCATTTCCACTCCAACTGAACTAAAAATGAAAACAAAAACACATGCATACTGAATTAAAATAAAACCCACTGGCACATTCTGTAATGAAAAATGAAAATCCCAAGGAAATTGTCTTAATTTATATGCATGGCCTAAATTTGTTGGCTGTTGCTAAGGAATTTAAACAGTGGCTAGCCAATTACCTACCAGACTCTTGTTTGCCCTCTGGTGCTATGCTAATTAGGGTCATATAGGGTCACGTTGTAATGCACTCGCTAAAATGAGCCGGGAATCTCCAAGGGATATTCTCATTTGGGATGATGCCAGTCACAGTCCTGCTGCTATCAAAAGCTACAGCCACTGAGTCAGATGTGTGTTTGTTTCTGGCTCAATTCAAGACAAGTGTTGGACGTAATGCTGATACGCAGGTATTAGCACACGGCTTATCAAGGCAAAGGATTTTCAGGGTGTTCAGAGGGAGAACGTTCTAATTTAAACCTGGGACAATAAGTGAGGACAGCGCTCAGGTCATTTGAGGATATGAATCAATCTCGTATGCGGAAAAAGAAACCCATTTTAGGAATAAGAAGCTATAAATGAGAGCATTAAGTCAAAGTCATTCCACAGAAATTTAAGACGATCAGAAAAAACTACCCAGTCTCAAATTTCTCATGTGGTTCTTGAATGGTAAATAAGGCTAGAGAAGCAAGTTTATGCTTAATTAGTCGGAGGCACCTCTAAGAGATCAACACTGTACGTTTGTTTCTGTCTGTCTCAAGGCTCTACCTTTGATCTCAGCTTGTCCTGTGTTCGTTTAGTACAACCTGTTTGGCTGAAGGTGTTTTGCCATATTAATGACCTTGGCTTTCTGCACTGAACTTGCGAACCCGTCACACCCACTCTCCTTTAATTTTCTGGATGGTCTCTTCAGTGGGTCCGCCGTAATAGCAGGTGATTGTGAGAGAGCCACTAACAACCCTCGGTGAGGGTGACATCCTTCACTGCTAGTGCCTCCGTGAAGGGAGGAATGTATTCGGCTAACAATGGCCTGTCAGCGCTACTCGCCCTGTCCCCGTGCATTGAAAGGTGACATCAGTGGAACGCGGTGACACACAGCAGCGTTTTCAGAGCGCTGAAAGCTGTGTAGGACTAAAACTCCATTGTTTCCGTGAAGAGACAGGTCATTAGAGAAGCAGGGCTGACAAATGTAAAGACCTACACATGCAAACACACTCACGTACATACACATACTGTGGATACACAGTGCAACTAAATGATCCGAAATCACCTCTTTATCTCAGTTGATAAGACTAAAGTAAAAATATATATATATCTGCCAGGAATGTTTTTTTTTTTTTTTTTTTACCAGACTTCAAGAGTTTTAAATCTGAAAATCTTACTTATTCATAAAGTTAGTTAATAATGGATAGATGTGTTCAAGTTTGTGATTCATGATTCAGTTAGTTAACATTTTAATGCTACCGCTCTTTGTGTAACAGGTGGCTAATCAGGAACCTGTTTGATACAAAGCCATTTGTCTGCTTTTTCTTTCTAAACTTTGTCAGCTCGAAAGGTCTTAAAATGTTACTTGCTGATGTAGTGGCGGAAACTTATTGATTTATCCATCAAACACCAATTTTACCGGCTGGGTGTTAATGTCTGACACTGCATGCACTCGTAGCCACACAAACACATGCATGGTAAGTAGGCAAGTTGGAGCAATTAGTCGAATACCCGTGCATGACTCAGGTGTCTTAATAGGACGGCAGTAAAGAGACACGTGCTATGACCCCTATGAGGCAAGACCGTAGGTGAGATGAGATTGGCTTGATCAGAGGCCAAAGGCGTCTCCTCCGTAATCTGAATGAGATAATCTGGATCCCAGGAAAGATTACGGGCCCAAATGCAAGGAGGGTGGGAGTTGATAAACAGTGATCAAATCAGGATGTCAAATCAGACTAATGATTTGGCACCTGTTGACGCACACCTCATTTTTTAAAAGGTTGATTTTCACAGTTAAAGTTTATCTTCTTTATCTGTTTTATATATTTCAAGAGCCAGTGAAAAACCAACCTGCGCTATCATCAAACTGCAATGCTGTGTTTGAAGAACACTTCCGGAGAAGCATACAGAGAAGGCCAAGATATGGAGATGTTACAGTGTGTGTTTTCTTGAATACACCATCACCTG